>NC_048235.1:22349149-22374557 GCF_002007445.2 Ailuropoda melanoleuca | reverse complement strand
ACACACACACACAAACAAACACACAAGAAGTTAACCATGTAAGGTGATGGATGTATTACTTATTTTGATCCTGGTAATCATTCCACAATGTGTATGATATCATATCATCATGTTGTATATTTTAAATATACACAAATATATTTGGCAATTATTCCTCAATAAAGTTGATCAAGATGAACACAAATCATTGGCAATTAAATCCCAGCATGTATATAGTTTCCTTTTAGTATAGATATTTCTTTCATTAATCTCTTTTTGATGATTACTAAATTAAAAAGGAATAACCAGTCAGTAGTAGCTCCCTTATATTATTAAGCATTTCATGCACATTAGTCTNTTCAGAAAAGCTACGATATAAGATATAAGATCACTAATTATTTAAAACTCTAAACTTCAGTGGTAATCAAAACAATGCAAATTAAATCAATAATCGGAATTAGTTTTCATCCATCAGACTGTCAAAAAAAATTTNTAATGAAGAATTAAAAAAATTATTTAAAAAAATGGCAAAAGCATTCAGAAAAGCTACGATATAAGATATAAGATCACTAATTATTTAAAACTCTAAACTTCAGTGGTAATCAAAACAATGCAAATTAAATCAATAATCGGAATTAGTTTTCATCCATCAGACTGTTTTTTTTGACCACACTCAAGACTGACAATGTCTTTGGAAATGTAAATTTCTGCCTTTTTTGGAGGGTCGTTTGGCAGTACCTATTAAAATTAAAATAGGACATGTCCTTTAACTTGGCATTCTAATTTTAGGTATCTATCATAAAGAATTACTTGGTATACACGCAAAAAATTAGTATGCCCAATATTATTCACTGAAACATTTTTTTTTTCCTTAGTGGTCAAAGAACTGGAAATAACCTATGTGGCCATCAGTAGAAAATTATTTAATGTAATAAGTCATAGTACCATTATTCCTTAGATCATTACCCAGTAGTGACAAATTATGAGGTAGTTCACATGTAATGACATTGCCGCGAGTAACCTAGTCAGCTCTTCAATGTAAGTTGGAAATTGTGGCCCTTTGGAGGGATACAGCCCCGTGCCAGGGTTTACTGCTTGACAAGTAAAACACAGTTGTCCATGAGTTCTCACTTTAGTCTGGTGTCCTTGTGCAGGGAACAACCTGCAAAATTATACTTGGGGCTCTGCTACTCATCAGGAAATCACACCAAGAAGGTTTGTTAAGTGGAGAAAGCAATGTGAAGGACAATATCCCATAGCATGAAACCTTTAGGTACCAAATGAGCACACATATATGCATGCATGTGTGCATGCACAGGCACACACACACACACACACACACACACACACACTCAAATACAGACCTGAAGCAAAATTCTGTATTTCCATATGCATATATATAGATGCACAAACAAGGATCTGGAAAGATACCTAGCCATTGGTAGTAGGGGTAGAACTGGGAGGGGGCAAAGGAAACCTATATGTTTTTCCATATACTTTGAAATTCCTACAAGGAATATATGATTGTGAATTACATCAATGATTATTATTTTTTATTAGGTAAAAGTATTTATTAAAACAAAAAATAAAACACTACAAATTACAACTTTAAAAAGGTGACAAACATCACAAACATTAAACCATTCAGAAAAAATTTTGTTAGTGAACTGTATAACACACTTTGTTAGTACCTCCCCCCCCACTTTTCCTGTTATCATGAATGATTTTAAAAAGACTTGGTATATCCATATATTGTCATACTGTGAAGCCTTTAACTTAGTGATTGAAAATCCTCATTAATGATATGGAAAGATGCCCACACTTTCAGTAAATAAGTTTACTAAATTGTAAGGTTACTAAATTTTCCAAGTGAAGAGATTATTTATCTTGCCCAGTGGTTCTACCTCCCTGAGTGCCACTCTGTGGCCCGGTTTGTTGAAATCTGGTGGTCATATCTTTCTGTGACCATCACTTTCAATAGATTGAGTCCTGGCTGGAACCATCTGATGTATACCTTGGTCTTCCTGGTTACTTATCAGAGTTATAATTCTCTTCTTACAGATTAGACAAGTTCCTGAATAACTGCACTGTTTCTTTTAGCCCAAAGATAGAAGAACTTGGCTCTCTGCCATAAAGCCAAATGACATTTTGTATGAAATGATATAATGGTACTCCATACGGAAAAGCTAAGATGTACAGAGCTTTAGTCAGTAAGCATATAAAATATAATTTAGATGATACTGTATTTGTCATTTTAAGGCTAAGTTTTAGGGGATTAGTTACACACTTCCAATGAACTAAGAAAAATATTCTTATTTGACATTTTATTTTTTAAGTTAAATGGCAGCTAGTGCCATGCAATGTAATTTGATAGAATTTAATAAAATTGTTGATACTATTGATAAGTACTTAACCCAAATAGTGATTTAAATAAACATGAGTCAGAGTTCTTAAGGTATCACTAGGCAATCTGTTGTGAAGGAACACCTACAGAATGGGAGAAACTATTTGCAAACCATAAATTGATGAGGGTTTAGTATCCAAAATATATACAAAAACTCACATAACTCAATAACCAAAAGCAAATAATCTGATTATGACAAAGGATCTGAAAAGACATTGTTCCAAGAAGATATACAAATAGCCAACAGGTATATGAAAAGGTACTCAACATCACTATTATCAGGGAAATGCAAATCAAAACCACAATGAAATACCACCTCACACTTGTTAGAATGTCTAGTAGAGAAAGACAAGAGAAAACAAATGTTGGAGAGAATGTAGAGAAAAGGGAACCTTACGTGCACTGTTGGTGGGAATGTAAATTGGTATAGCCTCTATGGAAAACAATATGGTAGCTCTCAAAAAAGTAAAATAGAACTACTTATGATCCAGCAAAAAAAATCCCACTTCTGGGAATACATCCAAAGGAAATGAAATCAGTATCCCACAGAGATATCTGTATTCCCATGTTCATTGCAGCATTATTCACAATAGCCCAATCATGAAAACAACCTGCATGTCCATTAAAGGATTAATGGACCACCCCTAAAGGATCGACTACCCCTAAAGGAATATTATTCAGCCATAAAAAAGAGGGAAAGCCTGCCATTTGGGACAACATGGATGAAGCTGGAGGATATTAGGCTAAGTGAAAGAAGCCAGACAGAGAAAGACAATACTGCATGGTACAACTTCTATGTAAAATCTTTTAAAAATAACCTGATTTTTTAGATTTTTAAAGATTTTAGAGATTTTTACGCATATGTAGATTTTATAGAATAGAATGGTGGTTGCCAGGGGCTGTGGGGTGGGAAAAATGGGGAAATGTAAGTCAAAGGGTACAAACTTTCAGTTATAAGAAAAATAAGTTCTAAGAATCTAATGTACAGCATGGCAACTATAGTTATTAGTATAGCATCGCATACTTGAAAGTTGCTTAGAGTAGATCTTAAGCACTCCCTACACACACACACACAAACAAACACACAAGAAGTTAACCATGTAAGGTGATGGATGTATTACTTATTTTGATCCTGGTAATCATTCCACAATGTGTATGATATCATATCATCATGTTGTATATTTTAAATATACACAAATATATTTGACAATTATTCCTCAATAAAGTTGATCAAGATGAACACAAATCATTGGCAATTAAATCCCAGCATGTATATAGTTTCCTTTTAGTATAGATATTTCTTTCATTAATCTCTTTTTGATGATTACTAAATTAAAAAGGAATAACCAGTCAGTAGTAGCTCCCTTATATTATTAAGCATTTCATGCACATTAGTCTCCCCAACATTTTGAAAGTTTGCATGAGAGGAGACAGGGCATCCAGCTTCCCGGAACCACAGAAGTACCCAGCAGAATGAATGTAGTGGAACTCAAAAGTATTTTTTGATTAATTAACAATTGTGTACTAAGTCCCAGTCTTTAATGAGCATCTAGGCAATATGATCGATCTCTAAAAGTTAGTTTCTACAGAAAGAAAGTATGAACAGCTGCTATGGAACTTTCCCTTTTCTTTTTACTAAAAGAGAACTTTTCAGATGCACTGATTAGAAAATGTGTTGGCTGTAGAGTAGGTCATTATTTGTGTCCTTACAAGACTTAGTAGAAACTCAAAAACGTCTTTGTGGTATAATGATTCTGAGAGAAAGGGACATTTGGAAAAATATCCTTTTGCTTCCAAAATATTGAGGTTACTCATCCTCCAATTCCCTGAGATCATTAAGACCTGTTTGTTTGCCTTTCTCNTAAGTACTTAACCCAAATAGTGATTTAAATAAACATGAGTCAGAGTTCTTAAGGTATCACTAGGCAATCTGTTGTGAAGGAACACCTACAGAATGGGAGAAACTATTTGCAAACCATAAATTGATGAGGGTTTAGTATCCAAAATATATACAAAAACTCACATAACTCAATAACCAAAAGCAAATAATCTGATTATGACAAAGGATCTGAAAAGACATTGTTCCAAGAAGATATACAAATAGCCAACAGGTATATGAAAAGGTACTCAACATCACTATTATCAGGGAAATGCAAATCAAAACCACAATGAAATACCACCTCACACTTGTTAGAATGTCTAGTAGAGAAAGACAAGAGAAAACAAATGTTGGAGAGAATGTAGAGAAAAGGGAACCTTACGTGCACTGTTGGTGGGAATGTAAATTGGTATAGCCTCTATGGAAAACAATATGGTAGCTCTCAAAAAAGTAAAATAGAACTACTTATGATCCAGCAAAAAAAATCCCACTTCTGGGAATACATCCAAAGGAAATGAAATCAGTATCCCACAGAGATATCTGTATTCCCATGTTCATTGCAGCATTATTCACAATAGCCCAATCATGAAAACAACCTGCATGTCCATTAAAGGATTAATGGACCACCCCTAAAGGATCGACTACCCCTAAAGGAATATTATTCAGCCATAAAAAAGAGGGAAAGCCTGCCATTTGGGACAACATGGATGAAGCTGGAGGATATTAGGCTAAGTGAAAGAAGCCAGACAGAGAAAGACAATACTGCATGGTACAACTTCTATGTAAAATCTTTTAAAAATAACCTGATTTTTTAGATTTTTAAAGATTTTAGAGATTTTTACGCATATGTAGATTTTATAGAATAGAATGGTGGTTGCCAGGGGCTGTGGGGTGGGAAAAATGGGGAAATGTAAGTCAAAGGGTACAAACTTTCAGTTATAAGAAAAATAAGTTCTAAGAATCTAATGTACAGCATGGCAACTATAGTTATTAGTATAGCATCGCATACTTGAAAGTTGCTTAGAGTAGATCTTAAGCACTCCCTACACACACACACACAAACAAACACACAAGAAGTTAACCATGTAAGGTGATGGATGTATTACTTATTTTGATCCTGGTAATCATTCCACAATGTGTATGATATCATATCATCATGTTGTATATTTTAAATATACACAAATATATTTGGCAATTATTCCTCAATAAAGTTGATCAAGATGAACACAAATCATTGGCAATTAAATCCCAGCATGTATATAGTTTCCTTTTAGTATAGATATTTCTTTCATTAATCTCTTTTTGATGATTACTAAATTAAAAAGGAATAACCAGTCAGTAGTAGCTCCCTTATATTATTAAGCATTTCATGCACATTAGTCTCCCCAACATTTTGAAAGTTTGCATGAGAGGAGACAGGGCATCCAGCTTCCCGGAACCACAGAAGTACCCAGCAGAATGAATGTAGTGGAACTCAAAAGTATTTTTTGATTAATTAACAATTGTGTACTAAGTCCCAGTCTTTAATGAGCATCTAGGCAATATGATCGATCTCTAAAAGTTAGTTTCTACAGAAAGAAAGTATGAACAGCTGCTATGGAACTTTCCCTTTTCTTTTTACTAAAAGAGAACTTTTCAGATGCACTGATTAGAAAATGTGTTGGCTGTAGAGTAGGTCATTATTTGTGTCCTTACAAGACTTAGTAGAAACTCAAAAACGTCTTTGTGGTATAATGATTCTGAGAGAAAGGGACATTTGGAAAAATATCCTTTTGCTTCCAAAATATTGAGGTTACTCATCCTCCAATTCCCTGAGATCATTAAGACCTGTTTGTTTGCCTTTCTCTTGTGCATAAGGAAACCAAACAATGCCTTATTTTTTCCCAATATGGTAATAACTGTTAACCCAAATTTCTGCCTGGGGAATCTCTCCAGCACATTGAAGAAAAATTTTTCTTTATCTATATATCTTATTTGTTTTCCATATAAACTATGTGCCCATAAAAGGGACCAATAATTTTCTGTGGCTTTTAATTCAAATAGTTAAATTCCATAATATTTGAACTCCTGTGGTGTTGACTTGTACCTACTTCCTATAATGGGTAGTAATTACTTGGCTATCACTTGTATAATCAATAATAAACACAAATAAAAATGTGACTGATAAAGCTTGTGAGTCAGAGAGCTTAAGAATATTAAATAGCATTTTAGGGGCGCCTGAGTGGCTCAGTCGTTGAGCGTCTGCCTTTGGCTCAGGGCGTGATCCCGGAGTTCTGGGATAGAGCCCCACATCAGGCTCCTCCACGGGAAGCCTGCTTCTTTCTCTCCCACTCTCCCTGCCTGTGTTCCCTCTCTCGCTGGCTGTCTCTCTCTCTGTCAAATAAATAAATAAAATCTTTAAAAAAAAAAAAGAATATTAAATAGCATTTTAAAATGGGATTCACTTCCCTTTAAAACGTTGTTTTAAGTGTATATATAGAATACATATGTAATGAGGGATAAACAAATAATTAAAAGTAATTTTTTGTGTTTTCAAAAAGGTAAGGTTTAAGAGAATACAATATCACTCTTCAGAAATCCAAGGTAGACAGGACATTACTTAGTGCTAAAATTCTGTTACTTTCATGGTAAAATTATGAAACAAACCACAAAGTAGTAATTTAGAGCTAGAGAGTACTTTAGATGTTGTGTAGCTTTTTAACCAATGGGGGAAAAAAAAACCTGTTTAAGATTAGTGGTATCAAGAAACAATTGGCTCATTAGGTTTTGACCACAGGAGAAGGTTAGTTGGAGAGAAGATTAAAATATACCAAAGAGGGGGCACTGGGTCTGTTAAGCATCTGCCTTCAGCTCAGGTCATGATCTCAGGGTCCTGGGACTGAGCCCCACATTGGGCTCCTTGCTTGGGGGGAACCTGCTTCTCCCTCTCCCTCTTCTGCTCCCCCTGCTTGTGCTGTCTCTCTCTCTCTCTCTGTGTGTCAGATAAATAAATAAAACCTTTAAAAAAAATATATACCAAGGAAAACCACACATGGTTCTTGCACATGATAGTTGACAAAGGGTATTTTGGCACCTGCAAATTTCTTCTTTTTAAGTAGTTAACTTACTCTCGGGGCAAATTTGGCTCAACTCTCTTTCTTTAGCTCTAGTTTCAGAGAGAGGTCTGTGAATTTTTCCCCATATTTATTGAGCAACTATTAGATCAATTAACACTATATTGTGTACAAGAGATGAAACATATCCTCTCTTCTTTCAAGAAGTTTATATTACATCTAGCAGACTGCCATGCAAACAAGCAACCAAAGGGAGAAAAGAGAGAGAGAGAGGTTGTGATTGGATGATATGGGGTGAGCTTCACAGAGAAGACCACAATTAAATTGAGCTTTGAAAACTGAGTAAGAATGGGAAGGATGGCAGGCATGAAGTGCAAGGTTATGTTGGGAACAGGACATGAAACGTGTTAATAAAATAAGTTTACGGGATGCCTGGGTGGCTCAATTGATTAAGCGTCTGCCTTCGGCTCAGGTCACGATCCCAGAATCCTGGGATTGAGTCCCCTGTGGGACTCCTTGCTCAGCAGGGAGCCTGT
Source organism: Ailuropoda melanoleuca (assembly GCF_002007445.2). NCBI lineage: Eukaryota > Metazoa > Chordata > Mammalia > Carnivora > Ursidae > Ailuropoda > Ailuropoda melanoleuca. The sequence continues at coordinate 22,366,706 of NC_048235.1, read as the reverse complement.
TTCTCCCTCTCCCTGCTGCTCCCCCGGCTTGTGCTTTCTCTCTCTCTCTCTCTGACGAATAAATAAATAAAATCTTTTTGAAAAATACATTAAAAATAAAATAAGTTTGCATCTGATTGAATTGAGGGTGGTGTAACACTGGCTAAAATCTCGTACAAAGTGCAAAAAAAGGTATAAACTAAACACACATGAAAAGTTGTTCAACTGAATTGAACTGCATAGTTTTGCCCTGTCTCTAAAGCTTACCATGCTTGTGTTTATCTATTTTTTTCTTTACCCACCAACTCCCCTTTTCCAGGTCTTTTATGATACTATCATGAGGAAAATAATTGTATTTTTGTAAAACCATATTGAAAGTCAAAAAAGATACATGAACTTTTGTGCTCTCTCTGCAATCCCTAGTGCCCCTGTGTGGGTCACCTCTGTATGGGGTCTCTAGTGGCACAATATCTCTTCTGTTTCAAGGTGAACCTATATTTTCCATTTAAGTAATTTGCAGACACAGACATATTTTACAAGCTGGTGAAGAGGATACTCTGCTAGTCAGTGAAGTTTTACCTCACTATTCTTTGTAGCCAATAGTTGAGTCCTAGTATAAGACAGTAAGGATAATATATTTTTACATATATCAAATTAATGGGCACTTCTTAAACATTCTGTGACTATTTAATCAGAAATGTCATTTCTGCACCATTTCTGCTTTGGTGTGTGCCGTTATTCAATTTGATTAAATTCTACTCAAATTGTATTCAACCAAAATGTGTGCTAATGACTAAAAGGTCAAATACATGAGAAAGCACAGACCTTATAGTATGGCCTGTCACCATTACTGATAAAATAGTTCTTCTACTGAGAGCAAGTTAAAGGAAGGACTGGATATTTTTATTCTAAATGTCTCCTTGTGGATTGAAGGCGTTGATCCATTACAGACTTAGAAAGTCCAACAAAGAGGAAAATAAGAATTATGATCTCATTATTTTTAAGATTCTGTTATTTGCTCGGAAAAAATAACCCAAATGTAAATTTATAGCCATCAAAATGGGAGCTAAATTAAATAATCCTAATAAATGTCTTTATTTTATTTAATAGGAAATTAAGGAGATATTTCCTCATGTTATTGAAAATATAAACACAGAAACACTCTTCTGGTAGACAGTTCTCATGAACTTTGGAAAGAAAACAAAACAACTCATTAACCCACCTGGAAAAAAATAACAGTAATGGCAAAAAAAAAAAAAATCAGATCTCTAATTATTTGCCTTAAGATATTTCTTGTGCTCTTGGTCACAAATTAGTTGTTAAAGAATTGACCAGCTTTTGAACAAGTATTTATAACCACCTCTGCATTCAGTAACACAATGCACCCATGCATATTGAATTTAAATGTCTATAAATATGGTAATATGCCTTAACTGCTAAATTTTGAGAGAGAGTGAGAAGTGAGAATTCTATGAATTTTCTCACACACCACAGCTCTAGGAATATTGTCTTAAAAGCCTTCTAAGCATTTAGAGTATGCTTCTTTCCACTTCCTGGAACACAACGTGCAGCAAAGGAAGAAGGGTTAGGAAGAAAGGGTCACTATCTCTAAGGGAAATATGCAAGCCCCACAGATGCACGAATCAAGCTGCTGTTTCCCACAAACTCCACAGCTCCTCTTGAGCACAGGAAAGGGAGGAAAAATCCTCTAAAAAATTAACCACATGTTAGTATTGAAACATTGCCAGGAACACAGACAGCCCTAGAGGGTTTGTTTCAAATCAATATTGATGGAGCCGTGTGGTGGGTCAAAAGAATGGCACATCTTGCTCTCAGAGTTCACAGGACTGAGTATTTTTATTCAGCCAAAGAGGAAAACTCAGAAAACAAACAAACACCAGTGGGAATGATACCAGCAACACTAACAGTCTGACATTTTTAGATTCATGTATAGTGAGAAAGTAGTTCACTACCTCAATCAATCTTTCATTTAATGAAATCCCTGGGAGGCAAAGGGGCTGTGTTTGGGCAGAAGGTGACATGGAGTATTACAAAGCCCTCCTGGTGAATGAGGCTGCTGCATGTCGCTGAAATTTCTGAAATATCGGGTGAGTATCGTTATTATATAATGCTGAAGCAAACATATATCGCATTACCATAGCCACACTGATTGTAGTTTAGTGCATATAATATAAAAACAAACTTATCCCCCTAAAAAACACCTAAAAACTGTTTCCTCCCCTTTTATTGAGTGGACCTATTTGGTTGTATACCGATTGAATAGTGGCCCACGTTTTATCTTTCAGGTAATTGCTTGTTAAGTAACAATTTTCTTCCATAAAGAAATTATAGCTATTAAGTATGTAAACATCTAACGTAAAGCTGGCAAGCAGTAGACACTCCACAAATACCTCTTTTCTTTTCTGAACCTCCACAGCATTTTCTAAATTACATATTGCTTCAGAGATGTGAAGGGCTTCGATTAGTAGTAGCAACAATTGCCTTGGTAATGGTGAACCACTATCTTTTGGTCATCTCAGTACCTACTTCTATATTATGATAAATGTCTTCATTTCTCAGATAAAACGCTTCTGACAACACTTTCTATGTTCAAGTGAACCTTTCCTTGGCCTCTTTGCCTCATTTTCTCACCCTACCCTCTTTGTTCTGAGGATCACAGAATTTAAAGCTGGAGGAGAACTTGAGACCATTTAGAGTAACTTCATCTTTAAACAGATAGGGCAACTGAAGCCAAGGAGAGCCCTAGTAGACACAAGGAAGATCGAGAAATCAGTCATTCCTACTCTTAGATCTGTGTCCCAACATTTTTCTATATCCTTCATATCTCATAGGGCCTCCTGTTTTTATAGTGCTATTGCCTAATTCTCTCTATATTTTTCCTTCTCACAGAGTTGCCTAAATTTGTCTTACCCTAGGAATTCCATGAATTCTCCCTGCAGTCATTAGAATTTACCTCAAGATTACTTAAAATGAGACCCTACCGAAAAGTTGTGTCATGTCGTGTTTTCTTAATTTTGTCCAGTTTTCGCCTACAACTTGCCACTTTGAAGTATTAATACCCCTAGCTTTTTTTCTGAAGCAGATGTGGTCCAGACTTTAATCTGTATTTGGGACTTCCTGCTATTTGCTTTGAGCCCACACTCCTTGCACTGTTCTTTTGTGATTGCATAAAGGTGGTGAGTGGCACTGGGCTTCTCTCCCTGTCTCCTGAGTTCAGCACCCCTTTCTAGGTAAAGTCCCAGGTTTCCAGCTGTTTTCCCAAACTTTCATCAGCTATCAATGCACTGCCTGCTTCCTTTCAGTTTTTTTCACAGCTCTCTGCAGACTCCTGGCTCCCTGTCCTGACACTGGGGTGTTTTGTTTGCCCTCGAGGCTTCCCACTCAGGGACAGCAGGCCGGCTCCAGAGGGTCACTCCACTCTTCACTCATTTCTCCATTCTCTGAAGGTGCATCTCACCTAATGACAGCAACATAATGTCACACCAATTGTTTCTAATTTCACAGAATATGATTTTCTTAACACAAGAAAATTAAACAAATCTTATGCGATCTGTTTCTGTCTCTGACAGCCTAAAATCTATGCTCTTCAGCTCAGAATCCACCTCTTTTCCTGCTCTGTGTGGAAATAACTTATCCATTCTCCAGGGCATAATTTATTAGTCATCCTCTCTATGACCCCTTTCTTAGTCCCTTTTCCCTCAGAATTAATCAACTCTTTCGCACTGCCCTCATAGGCTCCTCGTTCTGTGATAGTCATTTTTGTCTATTTTCTTGAAAAAATTATGAGCTCTTTTGGGTCAGGAATAAATCTTGTTCCTTTCAATTGTATGCTTTTCTCTAGAGCCTTTCACAATTTTTACCCTTGTTAGAAACAAACTCTTAATCCTTTATTAGACTGAAGCTCTGGGATGCAGGAATAATGTATTCTTATGCTTTTGCACTCCTCATAGTTCCTAATAAAATGTTAAGTACATGGTGGTCACTTGATATACTGACTGCTTGACCATCTGGCCAGAAATCTGGTAGCAGAGTTCCCAGTCTGGTCTCAGAGAGACAAAACCCTCTGTACGAAGGGCTTCTTTGAGAACAAGGGAAGGGCTATGATTAAAATGTAGAGCTCAGGAAGGAAAGACCTTTTGTTTTTCTTATTAGTCTTTTAATCTCAGAGATTTCTAGGTCTTTGTGTGAGTGTGTGCTAGTGCAAACAGATAAAGTGGCAAAAGAGAACAGAGGGATGGCAGATGCAAACACATTTGCTGTACCCACACAAGTCATGGGATGAGAAAATATGTCATTGGCAAGAGATGCTGTGTACTTTACTTTAATCATAACTTTGTTTCAAGCACACACATGGGCCCAGCTTAATGTTCCCCAAATTGGTACTTGAGGACTTCAGCAAGGATTTTTCACTCAAGATGTTAAGAGTTGTGACTTGAGAGAAATGTTTGAATAATCAAATAAATTTGTGAAATTGTTTTCTATATTTTTGCTTTCTGTAATTATTTTCTGAATCATCATAATCTCCATAAGCATATTGAAAGTTTTGAGAATTCCTGAAGTAAATAAAGTCATTTAGCTCTATTTAACTAAGTATTTCTCAAACATGTCTGAACATTGCACCTTTTTCTCCATTTGTTTGTTTTTCATAGAACAGTACTTTGAGGAATGCTGACCCAATTACTCCATGGTGACTTGAGTTCGGAAGAAAAGATGCTCCCCAGGAGATTATAGGGCACCCTCTATCTGTTGAGTCTCTGAGAGGTAAGAGTTAAGTTTTCCAAGACAGATTTCCTCCAGGGTAGACTTTCAGGTGGAAATAACCTCCAAAAAGCTCTCTAGAGACTGGCCATAGCTAATGCTGAAGTAAATTAATTTTAAAGATTTTATTTATTTATTTTATTTGAGAGAGCGAGAGAGTGGGGTGGGGGCAGAGGGAAAGTCCCTGAAGCAGACTCTGCGCTGAGTGTGGAGCCCAACATGGGGTGGATCTCAAGACCCTGAGATCACGACCTGAGCCAAAATCAAGAGTCAAGAGTCGGATGCTTATCAGACTGAGCCACCCAGGTACCCCAAAGTTAATCAATTTTTAAAAAGCATTTTCTCAAACTTGAAGGGACATACAAATATCCTAGAGATCTTGTTAAAGTACAGATTCTGATTTAGTAGGTCCATATTGGGGCCTGAGATTCTGAATTTCCAACAAACTTTAAGGTGATACTAATGATGTTGATCTTTAAAAAGCCCCTTGAGTTGCGAGACAGTGGAATGTTGAGATGGAGGAAAAGATCTGGAAACCACCGGGATATCATGGACCCCAGCCCCATTATCAATCCAGGGAAAGAGCTGGTGCTCCCCAAGCAAGGAATGCTGGGATGGTAAAACAGGGCTGGAGACCAAAGTTTCTGCAATGTCATATGGTTGTTTGGCTCCAGTTCTGTTTTTTAAGAATCTAATGTCTGTTCCAGCTGGATCCCAACGTGTTGTACTTCAGTGTGATGGGCAGTGGTGGAAATGCATGCCTGCTGCCACTTCTGTCTGAGTCTCCCCCAATATATTCCATTTCAAAAAGTCAATGAGTGTTTTGCTGGTCATTTGCTTCTGTTTATCTGACAGTATTTTAGGATAATTTTTCTGAATAGAGTCATAGAGGAATCAAAAAGTTTAAGAAATTAGGAAATAGATTAGGAGGGAACTATTCATACTGTTCTTCAAAAGTTCCTTTACACACTGATCGTAAACCATCATTCCAACCTGATTTTCCCCTTTCCTTCAAACTAGAGCTCATAGGCCCATGTAGTCTAGTCTCTTTCTTAGCATACTCACATGCCATGCTAAGGTCCTCCTTCATGCAAGGGTACATCCCATGTGTTCCCTTTCTTTCTAATTATTACTCCAATTCGAGCCTCATTCAAGTTCTGCTTTCTTCGTAAGGCCTGTTCTAATCACCCCAAAGCACATACTTATAGAATATAATTTGCACTAGTACTACTTGTTTCTTATTCTATTTCTGCCATTCTTGTCTCACAGTTACACTTTAGTTTCTTTGAGAAAAGGGGGCATCTTATTATTATTATCTTATAAATTTTTATTTTATTGTCTTGTTTTCTGCTTCTCTAGGCTCCCACATTTTCTAGCTTTATGCTCATGGGCAGCAAAGAAAACTTGTCTAAGGACTTGGTTATCTCATCTGTGAAATACAAACATTGGACTAATTTGTGGTTTTCATATTTCTTGAAGACAACAATTTCTTCACAGAATATATTACACACTAACCCAATATACGGAAGAGATCAAAGGTAGGGCTGTAGGGCAACATGATGGGGTGGGGGAAGGCAGAGACTCTTCCCTTCTTTGTCCTTCTACTCTTTGTAGAATCTCTGCCTAATCATAAAGTTACATAGGAATCCAGAAAACCACTGGATTCAATGAAGTCGAGGCCTTTTATTACTCTGAAGACTTTGATTTTAATCATTAGAGAAACTTTGTTGGTTTATCATAAAATGGGAAAACACATCATGACAAATAAAATGAAATTATAAGATCAAATACACACGCCATAGTGTACATTTAAGGTGTGGCTCATCGAACAGCTATGGCAGAAACACTGTGCTACTTTTTAGAAATGCTAGATCATGGATCTCCTTTAAAGCCTACCAAATCATAGTGGGTGAGACTGGACACTTGCATATTACCAAGTGCTCTAGGTGATTCTTACAAACATTGAGGTTTAAAACCCAATGATGTAGAGTAGTGGTTTTAAAGAAAAGAAGCAAAAATGTGATCTGTATTTCCCATTCTGCTTAATTACTCTTAATCAGTAGACAATGAATATTGGATTTTTAATTTGTGATAGGTGCTAAGCGACAGTTATGCATTAGAATCCAAGAAACTCCTGACTTACTCATTAAAGTATAGCAGGAGACACGCTTGAGGGCCACAGATATCTTAAGATATCTTAAGTCAATATTTTGAAAAACAGCTTTTAGTGGTTCCTGGGTGGCTCAGTTGGTTAAGTGTCGGACTCTTGATTTTGGTTCAGGTCACGATCTGTCAGGGTCATGAGATTGAGCCCTGCGTCAGGCTCCATGAGATTCTCCCTCTCCCTCTGCCCCTCCCCACACCCCCATATATACTCACTCGCTCGCTCTCTCTTAAAAAAAGAAGGAAGGAAGCAAGGAAGGAAGGAAGGAAGGAAGGAAAGAGAGAAAGAAAAAAATGGCTTTTAGGATTTGAGGCTGTACTTACTAAAAATCTCTACCGCAGTTTTGAAGGTGAAAAGTAGAGGTTCAACTTGGAAATTCACTTTCTCCATTGAAAGAAAAATAGGCAAAATTACCTGAAATACTTTGGTTTATGGAACCTGGTAATTGATCCTATAGAATGGAAAGGCTGAGAAGAATCAATATCATATTTCTCAGAAATTCTCAATCTTATAACTAAATGTTATAAAATACAGAACTTTATAAACTACTAGATTTTCTTGTAAAATGTATTTTATTGCCACAAATTCAAAACAATGTGTTATATGATGGATAGATAGTTGCTGAGATAGAAAAACATTCACAATATAATTTGAAGTTTAAAAGCATTATAACATGGCATATGCAATTAATTGCTGTTATATCTAATTGCATGAAGAAAGCTGATAAATGAAAAAAAATAAGAGAATGAATACGAAGCAAATCAGGATAAGCAATAAAATCCACAATTAATTCTTTCATGTCAGTCAAAAGTCAAGTGAGGGTTAATTAGGCTATGGCATTATTTTGAGTTATTTTAGTTGTCCTTCACAGAAATATTACTCAAACCAGGTTAAAAGGGAAGAAAAAATATTTCTGAGATAACTGAGAGGTCCAAGAGGTAGATTCTGGCTCAGATGTGTTTAGGAATCAAGCAAAGTTATCACAGCTCTTTCTCTCTTGTCTGTGACAACTTCGTGTCCAGGTAAGCTTTCTCAGTATGATGGCAAACATGGCCACCTGGGGCTCAAGACTTTACCCTGAGCTCAAATTAATTTCAAAACAATCTTTCATTAGTAAATGTTCTCTCAGGAAAAAAACCACAAAAAACAAACAAAACCCCAAACTGTATTACGGTGGCCAGGGGGATAAGGTTTGTCTGGCCAGAAGGGGTGACATGCTTACCCATCTGTAAGGCCTGGGATAGGTAGTTGTGGGTGGGAATGAGGGGGTGCAGAGTGGAAGGAAGGGAGTCATGTGGTTGACAGTCTACTAAAGCCAAGTAGAGCATATACAGGAATGAAAAAATTCCGAGCAGATAAAAGGTAATGGCTTTCCGCTATAGTTAGTATAGAAAATGAGTCCAAAGAAAGGAATATTTTTCAACCAGATCTTAGAAACTGATATGCAACATTTCATCACAGCTCTTGTATTTGTCCATATTTAAGTTAGTGGTTTTCTGTATCCTTACCAAATTTCCTTTTTTTAAAGATTTTATTTATCAATTTATTTGAGAGAGAACAAAAGTGAGAGACATCACAGAGGGAGAGGAAGAAGCAGACTCACCGCTGAGTGGAGAGCCTGATGCGGGGCTCAATCCCAGGACTCTGAGATCATGACCTGAGCTGAAGGCAGATACTTAACCAGCTGAGCCATCCAGGCACCCCCTTATCAAATTTCCTTGTTAAAAATTAAAAAAAAAAATCTACTTACTGGAAAGTGCTCTTAGGTTGATATTTGAAAGTAATGGAGCAAATTAATCTTGAGATCTAGTATCACACAATTACAACAGGCTACTAAGTTTGACCAAAATAAATCTGCTTTCAGACAAATTATTGTATTCAACTCAACAATGTGGTGTTGTATTGAAAATGAGACCTAACTTTAGTAAACGTCAAAAAAGATATTTACTGTATTTCTTTTGCTATAAGCAAATGCTGATAGGAGAAGATATCCCTAAAAAGAGAAATAAATAACATGGTGTACACGGGAATTGTGGTTGAGTTTGGGAGCAAAACCCAAGAAAAATTAGTGTGAATAATTACAAAACAATGTATTACCAATCACTAAATGACATAATACATCCTGCAGGCACTCATGCCAGTAGGAAGACTAGAATTCTCATTTTAATTCCACAGTTTTATAACTCACACACACAGGAAATTTATTTACATTCTAACAAATATTACTGGGGAGGTGTTCCATTCTTTTCACTAAGAAAGGCAATACTCTAAATTTTAGGGTTGATCTTTGCTTTACAACATTAGGGCTGGAAATCTCTTTCTCCTATAGGAAGAGATTACTGGTAATAGACAGTGTGAAGTGCTCTGTGAAAATGCAAGAAAAAGAATCAAATGCCTTTTAATTTTGGCAACTAGGAGATGGTTGGTGATGTTTGTAGGAGTAGTTCCAGTATAGTGGTGAAGGCGACAGACAGAGTCACATGAGGTGTAAACAAGAGGTGAGATTACGAAGAGAATGATATCAGACTGGCCATACAAAAAACTAGGCTGAGAAGAAAGAAAGGGTTCAAGAGTAGCTGCTATATGATTATGTAGAGTTGGTGCAGGTTTCTTTCTTTCCTTTGCCCCGCTCTGTCCTGTCCTCCTCTCCTTTTTTCTCTTTTTCTTATTTAAAGATATAGAAGATTAAATCTAATTTGTAAGCTGAGAAAAAGAGCCAGTAGAAGGAAAAGTTGTTGATAGCATTGATATTGAGGAAAATTGATGGAGCAGAGTCACTGAGGAGGTGGAAGGGATAGGATCCAGGAAACAGGTGAAGGTAATGGCTATACGGGAGGGAAGTGGGATTCCTATTTCATTAAGGCTGAATGAATGAATTCATGAAAAGACATGCACATTTGTGGGGAGAAGAGAGGAACCTGAAGAAAATATGCAACCTGTGACTTTATTTTCTCTTTGAACAAAAAGGCAAGTTTCACTATGGAAAGTGTGTGAGGGTGTTCTGGGGCAAGGGTGTTCAGGAAGGTTTGAGGGAAGTGGTGAAAGAAATCTTTGGAATTGCCACTCTGGAGGGCAGGGTGGAGACTGTCACACTTCCACCAAGGAAATTTCTATTAAGGTAGCTCAATGTCAGGAAAAAGCATGGACTAAGAGTTATTTGGGGGGTGCATGGATGGCTCAGTTGGCTAAGTGGTGGACTCTTGATTTTGGCTCAGGTCATGATCTTAGGGTCTTGGGATTGAGCCCTGCATCAGGCTCCTTACTCAGTGGGGAGTCTGCTTGAGATCCTCTCTCTCCCTCTCCCTCTGCCCCTCCCCCCACTCGCACTCTCTCTCTGAAATAAATAAATAAATCTTAAAAAAAAGAGTTATTCTCACATAAACCAATTACAAATGTCTGTCCCATGTGTGAAAAGTTAACAATTAAGTCTGTTTTTCTGATTAATTTTCAAATATCTAAGTGGTAAATCCTATTATAAGTTGCAGGACTCTTAAGCTTTCTTCCTTAGAAATGGCAAGTACATGAACTTGTTTTATCTCTAAAACTAACATACTGAAATGAGATTATGCAATTACATTCAGGCCTTTATCCTCCATTATGTATGATGTCAGGGTACTTTGGTCCTATAAATTTTACAAGACATGCTCTGTTGACTCAAAAAAAAAAAAAACTGCCAAAAAACAAAAACCTCTCTTTTGGGAACAAATATAAAAAACGACAAAAATTTCCCCAATTACTCTGTGCTCACTGGAAGGAGAAAGAAAACTGGATATTCCTACAGAATCATGGATTTGATAACAAACTCTAATTTAATTATGGACTTGATAACAAACTCTAATTCTAGATGTTACAAATGAGGATGATATTCCAGATAGTGCTCCTATAACTAGCTACAGATTCGGGGTATAAATAATGACTTCTAAGCCACTGTTCTTCTTACAAAATAGATCTCCATAATCCAACATGTCACTGCTCTAGATTTTGAGCATATTTACAGGAAAACAGTTTTTGAGTTTCCCATTCTCAATCCACAAAATTTATAAGCATTATCTTTGGAGCTGTAAAATTGTGCAGGCACGGGAGTAAACAATGGGGAATGTACTGAGAGTGTATGTGTGTGTGTGCACACGTGTGTGTGCATGTCAGCATGAGAAAGAATGAGAGTGACAGAAGGATGATGTGTCTGAGGACTCTGGGTGGGTACTGGCAGGATGAAACTGAATCCCATAACTATTGTGATAGGCTATCCATTCAGTCATTATTGAATATCTGTGGTATATAAGAAACCAGATTAGACTGGGAGGGGTGGATAAAAAATATAATACCTTGTAAGATTTGGGAATTCAAGATATACTTAAGTATTTAATAAAAATGTAAAGCAATATTTGATAAATTCTCAAAGTGGGTAATAGTGAGCTGGAGTGGATTGAGTTTTGTTAAAAAAATGAAGTGAAATTTCTCTCTGCCTCTGTCAATAAATTAACTATTCCTTGAATTTGTAGGGGCTTTATTGGACATGGCAAACAAACGGGCATGAAATACAGACCAGAAAGTAAATATTCTGATTATATCTCACTTAAACATAATCTTAGGTAGCTGAGTAGTTTCATACACATTGCTCTTGGTTGAACTGTGTTCCTCAGAAGATATGTTCAAGTCTTCGTCCCTAGTACCTGTGAATGACCTTATTTGGAAATAGGGTTTTTGCAGATGTAATCAAGTTAAGATGGGGTCAGACTGGATTATGGTGGGCCCTAATCCAATGACTGGTGTCCTTATAAGAAGTCAGAAATTTGGACCTAGATGCAGACACACTAGAGAGAAGAGAGAAGACCATGTGATGACAAAGGCAGAGATTGGAATGATGCATCTTCAAGACAAGGAATACCCAGGATGGCTGACAACCAGCAGAAGACAGGAAGAGAAAGGAAGGGATTCTTCCCTACAGCCTTCAGAGAGAGAAGGCTCTAGATTTAAACACATTGATTTTAAACTTCTAGCCTCCAGACTGTAAGAAAATAAATTTCTATTGTTTTAAGCCACTCAATTTGTAATACACTGTTAGACAGCCGTAGGAAACAAATACACACATTTTCTGATAAACCTACCAAGGGAGTACAAATGGAAAGTTAACCAAGAAAGAGCTACAGATGAGGAATTTTAGAGCTTTGGTACAACTTTCTCAATTACAAATGAGGAAGTTTAGGACTACAGAAGTAAAAATTACTTTCCCCAAACCAATTATGGGAAGGAGGGACCAGAATCCAGGTATCTTGCTTCCCATTTTTTTTTTTCATATTGTCCAAATGTATATAGGAAACATGTGTTCTGTAGAGATAAATTGGAAAAAGAGACTACTACTCCTGATTTGGGCTTATTGTATTAGGTCAGCAGGTTTGTGCTTTTCTTGAAAATAACATTATATCAAATTTTACTGTCCTGTATTCAATTACCTATCAAGACTAATCCTTGAAATGAGAAACTGTGTCAGCACACCAAAAGCACTCACCCTTTTTCAGTCTTCATTATTTTCACTTTTCCAGACTCCCTCATAAAAACAGATTCTTAGATTTTTTTTTTTAAATCATTGTCTGGGCAATTGGGGCTTTATAAAATTTAAAAGTCCCTTTAGGGGTAACTAAAAAACCTTTTTTATTTTTAAATTTTTAAACAGCTTTTTAACACACAGCAACTGGACAATGCAGAAAACAGACAAACTGAGGAGGAAATTGTGTTTTCCCACAGCTCTGTTCCATTGCTCTATCTTTAAGATCCAGTGCCATGTAAAAGATGCTTGATGTTATAATGGCTTATTTGTTTGACACATTGCCAAAATGCATAAAACATTTTAAAAAAATCACATACTACTAGAAATGTGAGAATGTATTCAGTCACTGGATGCTCACAGATTAAAGGTTTGAAAAAGGAACTTTCCCTACGTGTTTGTACATTTTAGGGGGAAAACTAGCGTTATGTGAACCAGCTCTTGTGTTAAAGGAGATTGAGGATTTCTTGTATAAAATAGTCAATAAAAATCTGCATTTCTAAAAATATATGTTAAAATGCAAACTTGGAGAGAATATATTTTAATTTATAGACACACAGGTTTAGAGTTAATCATATTGAGGCATATACCCTCAAACGCTGAAATTATTTTCATCATGTCGCAATGATTTCCCAAAAGCTCGGACAGCCTGCTGAGCTCCTACTTTGTCCTCAGAATTTACGTAGCTCCCACCTCTTTTTGCCCTCTTCTCCTCGATGCCATTTCTACTGTTTCTCAAGTTGACAGGTGGAGAACTGAAGGCTCTAGCAAACAGACCCAATTTTCCCTTGAATGAAAGCATTAATCAACGTGAAACAAAAACAGGGAAACAGAGGAAGGAGTGATAGTGTATTTTAAAGCCTGCGGCCTGATTTTCATTAGACATGCTGCTGGCTCTCTTTTAGGTCCACACTGATTTCTTCTGTTTCCAGGACATGCCTGTGAACATTTTAGTCAATGGAGCATCTTTTGAATGTCAAAATACGACTTCTATTTTCTTATAATCAAAACACAGAATTCTATCTCACACATGATCGAAGCCAAGTGAATAATTTTGACAATAAGAAAGAAGGTCTCCTTTCTCGTGATTAATTCTATGTTTATTTCTTTCAACAAATCATATCAGCATACATGACCTCACGTAATGGCTATGCCTGAGGTTTAGAAGATCCTCATGCTTATGTATAGCAAATAATATTGTTGTATTACTCTGGTAACTGGCTCCTAGGGACCACTGTGTAGGCAGATCTGCAGGGTCCTCTGTGGCTCTCATTAAGGGGGCTGTCTGGTTGCAGATGACTGTGCTTAAAACTTCCAACCTATGAAATTCCCTGCCAGCAAACACCATCAGGTCATAAATGTAGTACAAATTGATTCAAATAACAGAATCGAGAGGCTGCTTGGGGTCTCTAAAGGCCATTTGATACTGACACATCTAAGCATTATGCCTGCTTCAGACAATGAGGTCTCCGATCTGATTTTAAAGTTGTCCAGGTATGGTGTGAGAGAGTGGTCAAGTTTCATTCTTTTGCATGTAGCTGTCCAATTTTCCCAGCACCATTTATTGAAGACTGTCTTTTTTCCACCGGATGTTTTTTCCTGCTTTATCAAAGATTAGTTGCCCAAAGAGCCGAGGGTCCATTTCTGGGTTCTCTATTCTGTTCCATTGGTCGATGTGTCTGTTTTTGTGCCAGTACCATGCTGTCTTTGTGATCACAGCTTTGTAGTACAGCTCGAAATCCGGCATTGTGATGCCCCCAGCTTTGTTTTTCCTTTTCAACAGTTCCTTGGAGATTCGGGGCCTTTTCTGGTTCCATACAAATTTAAGGACTATTTGTTCCAGTTCTTTGAAAAATGTCCTCGGTATTTTGATCGGGATAGCATTGAAAGTGTAGATTGCTCTGGGTAGTATGGACATTTTAACTATGTTAATTCTTCCAATCCATGAGCATGGAATATTTTTCCATCTTTTTATGTCTTCCTCAATATCTTTCAAAAGTGATCTATAGTTTCTAGCATATAGGTCCTTTACGTCTCTGGTTAAGTTAATTCCAAGGTAACGCATGGTTTTTGGTGTTATTGTAAATGGGATGGATTCCCTAATTTCTCTTTCTTCAGTCTCGTTATTCGTGTATAGAAATGCAACTGATTTCTGGGCATTGATTTTGTATCCTGCCACCTTACTGAATTGTTCTATAACTTCTAATAGTTTGGGAGTGGATTCCTTTGGGTTTTCCATATAGAGTATCATGTCATCTGCAAAGAGAGACAGTTTGACTTCTTCTTTGCCGATTTGGATACCTTTGATCCCTTTTTGTCTTCTGATTGCTGTTGCAAGGACTTCTAGTACTATGTTGAATAATAGTGGCGAGAGTGGGCATCCTTGTCGTGTTCCTGATCTTAAGGGAAAGGCTTCCAGCTTTTCCCCATTGAGAATAATGCTTGCAGTAGGCTTTTCATAGATGGCTTTTATGAGATTGAGAAATGTACCCTCTATTCCTACACTCTGAAGGGTTTTAATCAGGAAAGGATGCTGTATTTTGTCAAATGCTTTTTCTGCATCAATTGAGAGGATCATATGGTTCTTGAGTCTTTTCTTGTTGATATGATGTATCACATTGATTGATTTGCGAGTGTTGAACCATGCTTGCATCCCAGGTATGAATCCCACTTGGTCATGATGGATAATCCTTTTAATGTACTGTTGGATTCTATTAGCAAGGATCTTGTTGAGGATTTTGGCATCCATATTCATTAGAGAAATCGGTCTGTAATTCTCCTTTTTGAGGGGGTCTTTGCCTGGTTTGGGGATCAAGGTAATATTAGCCTCATAGAATGAGTTTGGTAGCTTTCCTTCTGTTTCTATTTTTTGAAATAGCTTTAGGAGAATAGGTATTATTTCTTCTTTGAATGTTTGGTAGAATTCCCCAGGAAAACCGTCTGGGCCTGGAGTTTTATTATTTGGAAGGTTGTTTATCACTGACTCAATTTCTTCATAGTTAATTGGCCTATTTAAGAAATCTATTTCTTCCTGTTTCAGTCTTGGTAGTTTATAGGTTTCCAGGAAGGCCTCCATCTCTTCCAGATTGTTTAGTTTTTTGGCATATAGCTGTTGATAAAAGTTTCTAATAATCCTTGCAATTTCAATGGTGCTGGTCGTGACCTCTCCCTTTTCAGTCATAATTTTAATAATCTCAGTCCTTTCTCTTTGTTTTTGGACAAGTTTTGCCAGTGGTCTATCAATTTTATGGATTCTCTCAAAGAACCAGCTTCTAGTCCTGTTGATCTGCTCTACTGTGGTTCTGGTCTCTAATTCATTGATTTCTGCTCTAATCTTGGTCAACTCCTTCCTTGTCAGTGGGTTAGGCCTGTCCCTCTGTTGCTGTTCCAGTTTCTTGAGGTGAGAATATAGAAACTGCATTTTAGATTTTTCTATTCTTTTGAGTGAGGCTTGGATGGCTATGTATTTCCCCCTTAGGACTGCCTTTGCAGTATCCCATAGGTTTTGGACCGTTGTGTATTCATTCTCGTTGGTCTCCATAAATTGTTTAATTTGTTTTTTGATTTCCTGGTTTATCGAGTCATTCTTGAGCAGGATGGTTCTTAGCCTCCAAGTGTTTGAGTTTCTTCCAGGTTTTTCCTTGTGGTTGAGTTCCAATTTCAGAGCGTTGTGGTCTGAGAATATGCAGGGGATAATTTCAATCTTTTGGTATTGGCTGAGACCTGTTTTGTGTCCCAGAGCATGATCTATTCTTGAGAATGTTCCATGGGCATTTGAATAGAATGAGTATTCTTTGGTTCTGGGGTGTAGTGTTCTATATATATCTATGAGGTCCAACTCGTCGAGTATGGCATTCAAAGCCTTTGATTCTTTGCTTAGTTTTTGCCAGGGTGTTCTGTCTATTTCTGATAGTGGGGTGTTGAGGTCCCCTACTATTACTGTGTTCTTATCTATATGTCTCTTTATTTTGGTTAAGAGTTGGCTTGTGTATCTTGCTGCTCCCCTGTTGGGGGCATATATATTAATAATTGTCATATCCACTTGTTGAATACTTCCTTTAAGAATAATATAGTGCCCTTCTGTATCTCTCTCTATGGCCTCTAGTTTAAAATCCAGTCTATCTGATATGAGAATTGCTACTCCAGCTTTCTTTTGAGGTCCATTTGCGTGGAAGATGGTACTCCATCCCCTTACTCTAAGTCTGAATGCATCTTTGGGTTCAAAATGAGTCTCTTGTAGACAGCAAATGGATGGGTCATGTCTTTTTATCCAATCTGCAACCCTGTGGCGTTTTATGGGAGAGTTTAAGCCATTTAGATTGATAGAGATTATTGACAGATATGATTTTAATGATGCCATTTCTCTTTAAAGTCTTTGTATCGGTTGTGACTTGCTGCTCTGTATCACTCTTGGGGCCTTTTTACCTTTATAGAGCCCCCCTTAATATCTCCTGTAGGGCTGGTTTCGTGGTTACGAAATTGGTTAATGATTGGCGATTTTGGAACGTCTTTATTTCTCCATCAATTCTGAATGACAGCTTTGCTGGATAAAGGATCCTTGGCTGCATGTTTTTCTCTGAAAGAGCTTTAAAAATGCCCCCCCAAGCCTTTCTCTCATTCCAGGTCTCTGTAGACAGGTCTGACGTAATCCTGATACCTTTGCCTTGGTACGTGAGAAATTTCTTTGCCCTGGCCGCTTTCAATACTGTATCCTTGGATCTAATATTTGCGAATTGCACTATGACATGCCGTGGCGTAGGTTTGTCCTGGTTGAGCTTGGATGGGGTCCTCTCTGCCTCTTGGACACGAATGCTTGTTTCCCTTGCTAGATTAGGGAAGTTTTCAGCTACAATTTGTTCAAATATCTCTTCTAGACCTCTGTTTTTCTCCACCCCTTCAGGGATGCCGATGATTCTGACATTGGATCGTTTCATAGAGTCAGTAATCTCCCGTAATCTACATTCGTGGGCGTGGATTTTTTTAAGACCAGCTTCTATTTTCGTTTTTTCTTCTACTAACCCATCCTCCAATTCGCTAACGCGTTCCTCTGCCTCGGTGACCCTGGCCGTCAGAGCCTCTAGTTTTGACTG
>NC_048235.1:22264027-22348911 GCF_002007445.2 Ailuropoda melanoleuca | reverse complement strand
GGAGGGCACGTATTGCATGGTGCACTGGGTGTTATACGCAACTAATGAAGCATCAAACTTTGCATCGGAATCTGGGGATGTACTGTATGGTGATTAACACAATATAATAAAATAAAATTAAAAAAAAAAAATAAAGTTGTCCAGGGCACTGAATAGTTTTGAGATTGTTAAAAAACCCCTAGGAAGAGTGCACTTCTGGACAAATTACCTTACACGTCAATCTGCTCTCTTCTATGACACTGCATAATTAACTATCATATAAAATTGACATTTTGTTGGTCTTCAATATTTTTCTTTAAAGCAATGGTTCTCAATCCTGGTTGTACATCAGAGAGATCTGGAGAGCTTTAAATAAACAAACAAACAAATCAATGTCCCAAATCCCACCCTAATCAAATTAAATCAGAATCTCTTTGTACACTCTAGCCCTGGCATTTTTAAAAACTACCAAGGAGATGTTATTATGCTACCAAAGTTGAAACTACTGTCCTCATGTATGGCCTTTACTGTGACGGGTGATTCATCAATGGCATCTTTATAGTCTGATGGTAGAATAAATATTATGGCTTTTCTTTGTTTGTATTTTTAAATTTAAGGTTGCCCTACTTCAATTCTTAGTTATTTCTCTGGAATTAGTTTTCAACAAAACAGCCAGAATGATTGTTTTAAAACAAGTGAGTTCATGTTACTTTTCAAACTCAGAACAGTTCAAACACTTCCTACCAGTCACAATCGGAATCTACTGCAGCATGAAGCAGTGATCTGGCCTATCCCTATTCCTACCACTCGTGCGTTTCTCATGTCACCCTCTGCCTACTGCATTTCCAGCTGTTTCAAACTGCCAGGTGGGGGGCCTGTGCCAAGAAAACTGTTCCCAGATGTTCACAGGCTAGTTTTCTCACTTTTTTTCAGGTCTGTCTATGCTCAAGTGTCATCTCTGTGCAGAGACGTCCCCTGCCCAATATAGCCACTTCTTCTCCATGATTACTCTCCATCTACTGACCTTGATTCATTACACTTATCAATACACACACGGATACCCATTGCAACCAGCAAAATTTTTCTGTAATTGGTCAGAGAGTAAATCTGTTAGGTTTCATGTGTCTTATAGTCTCTGTCACAGCTACTCAATTCTGTTCCAGTCTTTCTTAAACCTCTTTCGTACAGGAAAGAATGTCTTTTCCTTCACAATTCATTTGTGATGAAGAAACTTATGATAGCTAGACACAATCACCTGGTAGAAATGATTTTTTTTTTCCTGGACCAACAGCTTTTTGAACTTACTCTCAAAGTATCCTTCCCAGCAGAAGGATAACATGACCATAAAAGCAGTTCAGTGTCCTGAAGTGTATTCCAGTGAACACTGGATCTGGGGGATGATCCAATTAGATCCATTCCATTAGAATGGAAAACGTCCTTGGTCAAATAAATTTGGGAGACACCAATTTCTTTACTTCAGGATTTTCAGAACATTCTAGATAAAAGTATCTATAGATATATTTCCAGTATCTATGAATTTTCAAGAAAGTTTATAAATACTCTAGGTGGAGCTAGAGTATGTCCCAGTTTCTTACTCTGTTTTGATCATAGAAACCTGTATTACTTATGTGTATCTTGCAGAAACAAGGCTGCATGGAATTTAACTTGAGAAAAACAATTAAATTCTATGCTCACTAAAAGTTATTTAATAATCTTTGGAGGCTTCCCTTGGTATTATTGAGTTTCACAAGTACTACTGATACAAACTGCTTTGTTTATTATTATTATTTGAAAACATGTTAGTAAATATAAGAGATATGTAGTTTGCCTATAAAAATTTTAACATTCTTGTCTCAAAAAAAAAAACATTCTTGTCTCAGCTCTTGTTGATTAACTACATATCTCTCAATGTAATGTCTACAAAAAGTAATGTTACTTTTACATACTTAAAATTTCAGTAGAAAGTTAAAGGAGCCGTGCTTATTTTTTTCTGAAATGAATCATCTAGTTCCTTTTCCAAATAATATTGAAATACTTCAAAGTAAGCCATGGTGGTGAGTCCTAAGAATAAAAGCTCAGTAAGAAAGGACTTTAGAGGAAGAAGTACACCTAAGGAATGCTGTAACTAGTAAGAAGGAAGGAAGTCAATTTAAAAAGACAGGAGAAGTGACAACTGCTTCTCTTCAACAATAACTTCCTTGTCACTTTCCTACTCAGCATTTTGTGTTAAACTACCTTTACTCTCTATTCGCTATCCATATATATATCTAGAAATATTTTGCGAGAATGGGACTTTATTCATACCTCCTCAGAAAGTGAATTCTAATTATGATATGTGATATAAACAAATAGTCCATACTTAAAATATGTCCTGGGATAATTCTACCAACCTACCATCATGAAAAATTTTATTCATCTTCAATATATTCAAAGCCCCCAAATGGACAAATGTGCAGGATTTGGAAGCCGAGAAAACATGGTATTCTGTGTATGTTTCCTTAATCCCCATTTTGTTCTATTGCCCAGCTGGAGCTGAAACTAAAGGAGAATATGAGGGTAATTCCAGGAGCACAGAGACTAGCTTTGCTTTCCCCTTAACATTCATTATCTACAGTTCTTCTAGGAGTTTAAAAAAAATAGAGCAAAAATTTGAGCTAAAAAACCCAAACAAACAAAAAATTGTAACAAAAAACTCAAGAGAAACAATATATAAACATGTTATAATTCTAATGTCTTGAATTTGTCTGCTACACACATTGGTCCTCCATGATTTGTTAAATTATGCTGAACTGATATGAATTCATCCCCCATGGCCACTGGAAACTTCAAGTTCTAGACTACTTAGTGCTTTATCAAAGTGTTCAAACAAAAGTTAATTTCAAAGAATATCAGTATTAACTAAGAACTAATATTAAGGATTCTAGTGATACTTAATTAGAGAAACACAGGGAAAACAATCTTCTTGAAGAAAATGTAATACTTCTCTCAGCCTTTGTATGACAGTGAATATTATGAATATCCAAAAGGCAGCTGTTGTATTGCATTTCTGTAACATGTCTTTGCTAATGACTGGCTCAGTTCCTTAAACTAATGTCAAATGTTTGGTATTTCTCTCCTTTCCCTTTACCCAGGATTTACTGTTCTTATTTAGATGAAAGCTTTGCCAGCAATATCCTGTAGTGATCCAGAATCTGCAAAGCATTGTATTAGTCAAGTCTGTGATATAAATACACCAATATATTTTTAAGCTTTAGTGTAGATCCATAACACACAAATTCTTCTTAATAAGCAAAGCAAAAATATTTCAGAATCATAAACTCAGAAAGTAGGCTTAGAATTCCCAATCTTAAGCAGATCGAATCAAATGAGTGACAAAGAGAAGTTCGCAATGATTGATGTGGTAGGTTTAGGTGCATTCTACATTTCCAAAGGAATGACGTAAATCCCTGTTAAAAACTTTAATGTGTTATTTTTAAGACCAACATAATATTGGCTCTTTGATTAATACAAGCTACCATATTTTTCTTCTCACAAATTTTCTTGATCCAGTTATTTTTTATTATAAAATATTATTCCATTGCATTCTGTACTTTCTTAAAATTACAAGAATATGAGCAAGTATTATTCAGGTTTGGAAGAGATTCAGAGTGATTATCTGCAGTATTTAGTGACAGTTATGGCTTATGAAAATTTTCAAGGTAATCTGAAAAACAGTCATCTCACTCCAGCAATAAGTTTTTGCTTTATCCCTTTAATTACATTTCTTATTGATTTGTACATTTCCGTTTTCTTCATTTCTCTCGTTGGAGGCTCTATAAAAGCCAGTCCCATTTTCTTCATTGACATGGCATTAATAAACCAATAGTCATAATACTCATATACGATTCTAGACTTTTCCCTTATTTCTCCTCAAATGTGTACTCCATTGTATTTGACTAACACAGTGCAGGGACTACATATTTAATCATTGCTGAGTCACTTGTTTTTAGGTCTTATTGTCTACCTTTTGATTGTAAGGCTGTTTTTTTCTACTTGCCTTTAAGATTATCCTTTTGAATCTTAAGTTTTATTACAACTTCCCTAAAAGTGAATATCATTGTATTCATTATAATTTGTATTTGTAACATTCTTTAAATTGTTTTTTAATCTGTTTTGGAAAATTTTTTTTTTTTTAGATTTTTAAAATTTATTTGGGAGATTAAGCAAGCAAGAGAGAGCAATGAGTGGGTTGAGGGGCAGAGGGAGAAGCAGACTCCCTGCTGAGCAGGGAGACCGAGGCAGGGCTCAGTCCAGGATCATGACCTGAGCCAAGAGCAGACACTTGACTGCCTGAGCCACCCAGGTGCCCCTGTTTTGGAAAATTCTTGACCATATTCTCTTCAACTATTGCTTCTGTCCTTTTTTCTATCACTCACCTCTGGAAATCAAATTACTTGTTGTTAATATATTTCTAAAAGATTTTATTGATTTATTTGTCAGAGAGAGAGAAAGAGAGTGCACAAGCAGGTGGAACTGCAGGCAGAGAGAGAAGCAGGCTCCCCGATGGGCAGAGAGCCTGATATGGGGCTTGATTCCAGGACCCTGGGATCATGACCTAAGCCGAAGGCAGATGCTTAGCTGACTGAGCCACCCAGATGCTCCTGTTGTTAATATTTTTTAATATCATATTAAAAAATTCCATTGTTTTATCTGTGAATAAGTCTGGCTACTACTGATTTGCTAGGTCACTAAGTTAAATCTTTTATAAAACTTGTCTATTACAGTCTTAATTCCAGTCATGTAGGTTTTACACCTGTAATTTCCATTTGATTCTTAAAATTAAAAAAAATTTTTTCTTAAGTATTTATTTTTGAGAGAGAGAGACAGAGAGTGCACACATGGCGGGGGGAGCAGAGGGAAAGGGAGAGAATCTTAAGTAGGCTCCATGCTGACTCAAGGCTCGATCTCACAACCCTGAGATCATGACCTGAGCTGAAATCAAGAGTCAGATGCTCAGCCACCCAGGTGCCTCCCACCCCCAATATGATTCTTTTTAATAGATACGTCTGGGGAATTTTATGGATATCTTTGTTAAAATTCTCTATTTTTATGGTTTGTTCTCGTCAGTATTCTAACCAGTTTTTTAAAGTTGATGACTGATAACTTTAATATCTACATCACTTATGGCTCTATTTGTATTATTTGCTTTTCTTTGCTCCTGTTTCTCAGGATGCCTAGATATATTTTTTTAATGGATTGAAGATTTTATTGTTTTTATGGTCATCTCTTATTCATTTCATTTGAAGTTTCTGGCAAAATTAATTGTAGAAAAGATACATATAAATTGTACTATGCCTTTGCAGGCATGTTGCATAAATAGCGCTTGTATAGTTTATTCAGTATGTGCTTACATTATAAGATTTTAGAAAAAGGTGTTAGGAGCCTATCAGATTAAATATGCTTTCTGTTGTTTACACAGATATTAATAACTCTAGCATATATATATATATATACACACACACACATACACATATATAGTGTATATATAGCACCATTCTATAGCATCCAGAAGTTAATTTGTCTTTCATAGTAATTTTAGATAGGAGATAACTCCAGGGCGAGTTTCCTAGAGATGCCTGGATATTTTTGATCATCTGTTAGAAATTTTGAATGAAGTATTGTAGAAGACTCAGGATAACGTTTTCTTTCTCTGGAGAGAGTTCAACCTATTTGCTGGTAAGCATTTATACTGGGGGCCAATCACATTAATTCAATAGGGAACTGAGTTATCTTCTGGCTGGGTTGAAGTCTTGGTAAGATTTATTGTTTCTGGTTCACTCCCCTTCCAAGTATGTTACTCTTGAGGGATCCCAAGTGAGAGCTGAGGGGTTTACTGATCGACTTCTCCTTGGTTAGCCTTGAACTTCAGTTTTTCCCTCAGCACCATATGGCTGCTGAAAGCTCTTCTTGGCTTCTTGCTCCTTAGTCCTGCATAGGCTTAGAATTCAGTAACGCCTAAATGTAAAACCTTGAGTGTCAGGCCCATTTTCCTCGGCCCCTTTCTCCGTGGCATATATTCCTCATGTCTTGGCTATTGTGATACCTCTCAATGCCAATATTTGTCTCTCTTTATTATGAGACTGCTGAAAACTCTTGTCTTCTTGCCTTTTAGCGTGGCTCTCTGTCTCTTTTCTCTTGTCAAATGTTTGAGAGGATGAGGAAATAGTCTGAGAAGAATGTCACCTCACAGTAGTTGGGGCCACCTCTGCACAATTCCCTTGTTTCTGCTATCTTGAACACTAATCCCTACCTGCTTCAATAGCTCCTTGATGCCTTCATATACAGAGTTTCTGTTGTATTTATTTTCTAGCATTACTATTATTTTTGGTGGGAACATTGGTTTGCTATAAGCTATTCTATCATAGGCAGAACTTGAAATCTCTGTTTGGTTTTAAGTTGGCAGATTCTCATAGACTTCATAAAAATTGAAAAATTAAACTGTCACAGTTTTGGAAAAAGTTGGAATGAGGCTCCTGACCCATTTATAGATGTATCAAACTGGTATTTCAAAAAAGCAATATACATATTGAATCCTAAAATGTAGGAAAAAGGAGACCTAAAACATAAACACATTGTATCTTTAGGAAAAATTTACCAGAAAAACTGAAACTAAGGAAGACAAAAGCAAAATATGAAAAATATATGAAAACATAGAGAAGAAATTTATTTGCTTGACATTTTCTAAGATAATACTCAAGTAATTGGTGATCTTTCAATACTTTTACTTTTGATTGGCTTTTATAGAAATTCAGTTGAATCAACAGTAAAAATGTGTGTGTTGGGGGGACAGGAACTATAATTTTTAAACTAAGTGTTAAGTTGTATTAGCTTGTCTCCAAGATGGCCTTGACTTACATTTAGTTTAAATATGGAATTTGGAAAATACATGACTTTATACATGAATGTCCTAGTCCTTTCACTTTTTTTGTGGAACTTGTAAACTGAGTGATTTTAATTTGGGGAGTGTTTGGGGAGAGAGGGAAGCAGGCGGAGAGAGGGAAGCAGGCAGAGAGATTGAGAGACAGTTGTTCATCTGCTTCATGGTTTGATCTTATTGCAAGCTTTTGGTGTCTTTACACTTCTGTCCAAATCAGTAAGCAGTTGGCCCCAGATTGCTATATTAATTTCATCTTTAACCTGCTTTCTTTAAAGGAGAACTGTTTTGGAGAAGAGGAAGGAGGGTAAATCAGTGGTCTAAAGAAGGAAGCAGGAAGCTCTAGGCACTAACAAACACAAGCCTGTGCTTCAGAGATAAAAGTACAAATACATAGTCTATATCTTCACAGAACTTGTAAACCAGAGAATGGAACAATAGCTGCAGAGCTTATAGTATTTGGCTTTCTACCCTAAACACAGGCACAGAGTAAGGAGCCACTAATTATTAAAGCCATCACCTAAAACAACCCCAAAAAGCAGAACATCTGGTTAATTCCGCAAAAACCACAGTAATGAGTAGGGACAAGATTAGTATCTATGACATGCCAGTGACTACAGACTTAACTATACATTATTGTAGGGAGGCCTCTTTTTTGAGTGATATCATCCTACTCTGAGGTGCAACAGCTGAAAAAGGAAAACAAAATAAAAATAACCCAGACATCCCTCCTTTTCTAGATTAAAAACCTGAGGAATCTGCATACTCAGCACCCAGGAGTTTTCCAGGGAGCCAGACTTAATTCAGCGTATCAATGTGCTACTGAGAAATACAAACAGAGACACATTTCAAACCCTTGTGTCCATATTTAACAGATTTCATCTCTAAGTTAGACTTGGAGAATCCTGAGAAAAAAGCTGGGGAATGGTTTAAGTCATTATGGAATGGGATGGTTATTGACTGAAATAGTGATCAACCCACTGGTAAAATCAGTATAGAGAAAGATTTGGTAGTATATCAATTACAAATCAGAAAAGTCACATCAAAACAAAAAACTTTTTATTTGTTTTCTAAAAATTAGAGAAGAAAAAGTTCCCCAGTGGCTAGTTAGTCTTAAATTAGCTCTATGATATTCAGTGAAAGAATGGTAAACTTCCCTCTGGAAAGAGTAAGAAATAACACAGACAAGTCTTCCATAGCTGAGAACAAAGAAACATGAAAAATGAGACAGGAAATAATATTTGCCCACAATACCAATGGCATTTCTACCTTGCTCATCATACTGTCCTGGTACCACTTAGGCAACAATCTTCCGGGATGTAAAATATAGGATATAATGTATTCCAGCAAGACTATAACAGAATTGAATCTCATGTGCAATATACTACTTTTGGGCATTAAAATACGTCGATTTGTTTTCTTACTCTGTTACTTCCAAATTGTGAGAACTGAAAAAATAACACTCATTTCTTGTTTTCATCTTCTGATTTCCACAAACCCTTCCCAAGGGCAAGACTTATTGGAAACCATAGCCTAGGCCTGTTCATTTAGTTATGACTAAGATTTAAATCATCATACGTTTGAGGCAGAAACATTTGGCCCTATGTAAATTAAACAAAACTAGGACTTAGCTCTCATGTCTCTTTTGACTTTAAAACACTCCTCCAAACTTTTACTGTGTTCAGGCATCAAGGTTTCAACTACATTAACTAAGATGTATGCTATGAGTCTTTACTTACTAGCAAGGCTTTCTCCAAATGTTGATTTTTGGAATCAGAAAACAGTTCATTTTCCATAGAAATAAAATTACCCTGGAAGTCTTCTCATCTCCCATACTGAGATTAAAATACATGCTGCTTTTTACTGAACATTTTTGTGTGTATGCATTTGCTGTTAATATCATCCCATTCTTACATTTTCTTATTAGGTATATGACTTATGGTATCAACTCTTTTTGTGACATTGAGTAATGTGTATTTGGCATAAACTAGATTTGGTTCAGGTGAATGTGTGGTTGTAGAGAATTGGTTTGAGATTCATTTTCAAATATTTTATCTTTTTTGACCAAATTCACTCAACTAGTAAGTGGTGGAGACAAGATTATTGTCCAGGCAATCTGACTTCCAGAGCTTTTACTCTTTACTAATTCTCAAAACTATTTCAAAAAAGAAAAATGTAAGTTGTTTATGAGATACTAGGTCTTTACTTCTTCTAGGTCATAAACCCACAATAAAATCTTTTTCCTAGATTTTGTCAATTTTGGTTTTTGTAGAGATAGACTAAGAGTTAAAGTACAAAATCATATAAGAAAACTTTAATAGTGGCTGCCATTTTGGAATAGGTGTTTTTGTAGTTTACTTGTTCTTTATTTTTTATTTTTACATTTTTTTCCAGTTAGCCCAGCTAAACTGGTATTCCTGATTCTTTGACAATACTTTGTAAATTATTACAACATGAAAGTGTCCTGCTTACTTATTTAACATTTTTCAGAAAACATATATGTACACTCTTTCAGGTTTTTAGAGATTTTAGAATACTGTATATTTATTTTTATTTATTTATTTATTTATTTATTTATTTATTTATTTATTTAAAATTTGACCCAGAGAGAGACAGCGAGAGAGGGAACACGAGCAGGGGGAGAGAGAGAGGAAGGAGCAGGCTCCCAGCAGAGCAGGGAGCCTGATGCGTGGCTCGATCCCAGGACCCTGGAATCAGGCCCTGAGCCAAAGGCAGACACTTAATGACTGAGCCACCCAGGCACCCCCGAATACTGTACATTTAAATCCTCCTAAACTTTGTCCCCAGTACACTGAAATATAGGTCCAGGGTATTGACAGCATGGATAAGTAAATGTTAATAAATTTTTTACTCTGAAGAATAGAATTTTAAAGATAAAACTCATCTTGAAAACTACTTCTAGTTGACTTGGTCAACATCAGTGATTACGGCTAGGCAGGCTGCTTACCAGGTGACTCACCCCCCTTGCAATTGCTCAGTCCATGGTATGCCACTGTGGGTATCTACTTACACTCACATGGAAAAATGGTTGGTAATGAATCATGAAACCCTGGAATATAAGCATACTTTTAAGCAAAATGCAAGGGATTTCCCAGGGTTGAAAAAGCAGTTTCTCTCCTGTATCTCCTAAAATGTTTTTTCAGAATAATTTCTACATTATCCTTAAAATTAATCCCACCCCCATCCTTTCTCCATAATGTTCAGTATTTAATTTTTCCTTTTAATTTCAGAGACATCTGATCTCAGTTTGGAATATTTTTGGTGTAGATGATATAGTTTCTAACATACTGCCACAAATGTACAATAGCAGACTTGACAACAAGGGGAACAACATTGTTTCTTGACCATTTTCTGAGTGCTACAGGGAGTTTGGGGTGGATCTGTGCTTTCCTGTTATGGATCCCTTTAGCCATTTCTTTTGAGACCAGGATGGACACAGGGAACTGAGGCCAGTTTGCAGGCATTTCATGGATTACTGAGGCAGCCAATTTAATGAGCATCTTGTACCTTACAAGCCACAATCATTCCCGAGGTTAACCTTATGAGGCAATTAAGAAAAATCATCCCAGTATTGTGAAATGACCTAGAATCAGAGATCACTGGCCTTAACAAAGACTCTTTTTATGTAGAAAGTTAAGTATACAGTTGGACTTGAGTAAATAATAGTCTTTGGAGATGTGGAGATTGGCACATAGCTCAGTCCAATGAAGTTGATATAATAGAAAGAAATAGAGGTAACCTTTGCCTCTGCAAGAACAAGGAAGGGACATTTGGAATTCATGACACAATATTTCCAGTGTCATTTGAGGGATAACTGTCTCTTTCAAAGAGGAGATTGTCTTGGTATTTGTTTTAGTTAATGCAGGAAATGGAATTGTCAAATTTTATCTGTTATTTACTGGATATTATATGCATCATAGGCAAACATAGGACAGAAATCGACAAGATGCAAATCCTGAGTTGCGCCTTTGCGTGATAATGGCAAATTGTGATGTGATGTGAAGAAAAATAAAAATCTTGATCAAAAACACAATGGAGTATTCTCTAACTGAAGAAAACTCTTCAACTTAGTGACAGATATAACTTTGTGATACCAGATTACAGGTTTCTCCAACTCTACATTTATTGTGGAAGTCTCAATAATTATATGTGCTATTGGGATTGTCAGTTTTTACTCCCCAAACCTTATCATAATTCACAACTCTTAATATCATTTCTTATAACCTTAAAAACATATTTTTAAAAAAGCAAAGACAAATTCTACAACAAAGCATTAAAATTAAAGGTAATGAAACTTAGGTTTAGTTTTAAAATAGAATTTGAAGAGTAAATTTATTTTTAACTGAAATTATACATTTTTTAACATTTTTCTTTTTCTAGTGTATAACTTAATGATGTTTTGATGACTTTTTACTATAAGGCTAAAAAGTTTTCCTTAATAAGTCTTGCAAAATCAATGGCCATGAACAAATTTTTCCTAAGAAAATGATCATCACAACAAAAACAAAAGATATACATATATGTATGTCAGATTTTCTTAAGATTTATTTGAGATGTAGGAAAACAGATTAAATAAATGTGAGAAAACAAGGTGTATAATTATCTTTTGCCTTATTAGGTCGCATTAAATTCATTTATTGGCTATTTCTTAATCAGACTTTGCTGACATTAAGCCTGACTTGTTTTTAGTTGCATCCAGCAACCAGTTTTGTTTGAGATAGCTTTAGAAATCTTACATACAAGATCAAAGAAGACTGCAGCAGTAGTTGATGAGTTATCTAATGAAAAAAGTTAAATTCAAGATACAAAATAACTTTTCTTCTTTCTTTTTTCTTTCTTTCTTTCTTTCTTTCTTTCTTTCTTTCTTTCTTTCTTTCTTTCTTTCTTTCTTTCTTTTTTCAGAAAGGGAGGGTTTAGAGGAAGGGAAAAGGGAGAGAATCTTAAGCAGGCTCCGAGCATGGAGCCTGAGGCAGGGCTTGATCTCACAACACTGAGATCATGACTGAGCCAAAATCAAGAGTCGGACACTTAACCAACTGAGTCACCCAGGCGCCCCTAAATAATTTTTCTTTATACATATATCTTTATAGCTATATTAAAATTAAAAGTTAATTTCTGAAAATTGTTCCAGATCATAGCTACATCTACATCTGCCCATAATGTGATTAACTTAGTACTTACATCTGTTCTGAAATCTAAACATCACCCAGAATAGAAGTGTTACTCAACTCATGTTATTCTATGTTTGGCTAGAGGAGGTACTGAAACATTAAAATATTCAGATAGCCTCATGTCAAATTGACAATGTGATGGCTAGAGTTTTTACTTTTCAACTAGTTCCTGAAGCATTAGATTCACAAATAATTATCATATATTCACCAGAAGAAAACAAGGTGGCTAACTGAAATTATTTTTCTCTTCTCCAACTTGAGCTGCTTTGGTATACTACAGTGATCCCAAATGATCCTAGAATTCAAGCAGGCTTGCCCTGGAACCTTGCACACAGGAACAGTGGTAACCAAGACCTGGGAATGCTGACTTTGCTATACATATGATCAATCCAAACCATGCTGATCCCACCTGACCGAATCTTGAGTCTCACAGTAAGTGTAAACCTACAGTCATACATGCTTGGTGGCTCTGGGGCTGCTGGGTTACCTCAGTGGGACATTCCAATGGCAAGATCACCTATTACAGCTGTATTTGCTCAGCTACGTCCACAGTTGGACCAACTGCATCTTCCAAACGAGAATGACTGTGATATGACTAATAATAATGAAATGACAATATTGGCCTATAGTTTCTTGTTTTTATTCCTTTCAGAATGAATTCACAGTAATTACCTTACTTGTTCTTAACAATAACCTATCAGGCAACTTAATCCTTATTTTAACAGAAGAACTGAAAAACAGGTAAGTGACTAGCCCACATCACAATGAATCTCTTCAACACTTCCATCAGTAGATGGAATCAGTAGATGAAAATGTTTTTAAAATATATAACTATTTGTAAAATAAAAAGGAATGAAATATAATTATGAATATATAATAACTAAAATATTCATTTTGTCAAAAAAGATTAATAAAGTAGTCATTTATATTTATTTTTGTTTGTTGTAATTATGAAAATAGAGAAATTCCTGATTTGCTTACTAACAGAATAGATGGCCCAGAGTGTTTTGTTTTTTTTCAGAGAGAAATGTTTACTGAGTCTAAACTAAACCACCAATTCATTTCTCTGGTTTAAGAAAGCATATCTCATTGGAAATCTCATGACTATCTTCAAAAGAATTTATAGAAATGCCACTACCCTGGTTAGGTTCTCTTTTTTATTCAACTTCCTATAATTTGAAACTCAATAGTGCTTCATTACCATTGTAGAAACACTATTATTTTATAAAGATAATTACAAAAACGACTTCTTTATCTGCTGAAATACATATTAGAATATCTGCTAAAATATGCATTAGGATGTAAAAGATATTGGTTTCAGCTGTTTAAGAAAATAAATACATTCTGAAGTTGCAAAATATGACTGCCTTCATTTTTCTTCATGTCCATTCAGCTGACAACCAAAAATTGGGAAGACGCTGAAAAGCCTTTCTCAGATTGTTAAATTATTTTGTTCTATGTGCCAATGTCTGAAATCTTTTTCATGGTTAAATGATAAAATTAAAATGTCTCAGTTGCCATTATACTAGTATTTCTTGAATATGGCGTTTTAAAAGAGTGTGGTGAAAAAGGCAGAATTATTTTTTGGACTACGTGCAGCTTGGCTTGTTCATGTAGTTACAAAAAACAAATGTTTGTCCAACAAAATGCTGAGAATCATGTCTCCTGGGAAACTTATACAAGGTCATAGTTTCATGAGCATAAAAAAAAATCTTATAAAAGCAAACTAGCATGTAATATGAGAAAGTAAAAAAGTCGTTGGGGAAAAATTTTGATTCTGTTGGCTGAAACACATACTAAGGAAAAAATAAGTTACTGCTTTCTTAGAATACTATATTTGCAAATACACTCACATAGTAATGATCAAATTCCAGCAATATTACAGAGAAGGGAGGAGTCAGACTTGGAACAAAACTGCTTGAGGGGTACATAATGGAAAAGGGGGTGTGAAAGAACTTAATATTTGTACAATGTGCAGTATTGGGACAATTTGCTGAGGGGTACATAGGTGGTAAAGATTATTAAGGATAGACAAATGTGGCTGTGACCTCTATCAACTCTAGGATCCTGTTGGTTTCATTTACTACTGAATCCCCATGTGCCAAGTACCTGACACATGGACGACTCCCAACAATTACTCCCTGAATGACCGAATTAGTAAATAGTAAACAATCTAGTTAGACAAAGGTTTGATATCAGAATTTGTAGACAGTTCATCACCTCAAATCAGGTGAAATGACTCCTTTGTTAATAATAATAACTACTATTACAAACAAATATTACACGCATGAAAATATTTTTCCTTGGTAAAGGAAAAGGGAAGTGATGGCATACTGTGCAAACAGAATCATTTGTGTTCAAATACCACGTTGTACACTCATTGCCCACATAGAAACATACTTGACTGGCATGTTAAAATGTATCATATCATGTTACTCTTCAAAGCTATCCAAAGGCTCACATGACATTCAGTGTAAGAGCCATGGGTCCCAAAGATCCTCACTGCTTGGAACTTATCTCCGGTAGGCTTCATCCACCTCACTCTGCTCCAGCCACACCCGTCCCCCCACACCGCCCCACAGCTCCTATTTCAAGCCCTTCCTGCTAGTTGTGTCCACTAACTCTGCAGCTTTCTCACCCACGCCCACACCAGCAAAGCTGGCTCATTCTCTCGTGTCCTTTAGGTCTTTACTCCAGTGTCACCTCAATGGGGCATTCTTTGGCAACCCTGTCTAAACTTGCATTTCCTATATTTTTCTTGCCTTATTTATACATTGTTTATATTATCTGTGTCTCTACAATGTAAACTTCATGAGGGTAGGACTTTTTGTCTGTTTCATAGTTGATTTGTCTATTGCTTGCATCCTAAAGCAAACATTGTTTGGAATACAACATATCTTGTATTAATGAATGAACAAATGAACAAGTTTACCAAATTTTTAAAAATTGGGGGACTTTCTGGTTAGCCTTCATTTCCAAATTTTTAAAAGGTACAAATTGATTGAAATGATAGATATTAAATGAGATGGCAACTACTAAAAAGGAAAAAAAAAAAAGCTTTGTGTCCAAGAAAGGAAAAAACATAATTTCTTTTCCAGGTCTCACACAACAGAGTTTTTGGTATCAGAAAAATCTTAGATCAGGTGTCCTTAATCTGGTTCATGGATCTCTAACAATTTCAGAAGGGGTCTCTGAGCCTGTATATTTTTAGACCAATTTGTGTTATGTACAGTAATTATTCTATAGCCTCTGTCATATACTGAAAGACAATATTTACAAAAGTATCATCTCTTTACCATCCACTTTGGTATAACAAGGGTGGGAGCGGATGCTTATAAAAACTGTATATTGCTGGGCCCCTCTCCAGACATACTAAAACCAGGATCTCTGGATGACTGACCCAAGACATTATGTTTTGAAATAAGTTTCCAGTTGATTTTTATCAAAAATTTACTTCAGGATTCATTGCCTTGGCAGATCAGTGAGGTCTACAAAAGTAGATAAGTCTTCTCCTCATTTCCTGGCAAGGGGACTGATGTTCAAGGAGAAATGATTTGACCTAGTTCTCAAAGTTAAGTCCAAGGTTTTTTTCACTGCCTGTTTACTTTCTGAAGATGACCGACTTCCACAAAGAATTCACAAGGGTCTTTTTAATATTATAGACATGGTATTTCTAGGAGCACTCAGGACATTTACTGAATTTTTCAAAGTTATCAAACAACTATATCAAGCAAGGTAGATGAAACAACCCAGGCAAAGTGAAATTGTAGAAGCAGTGCATGATACTTCTATATGGTTAATAAACATTTGGGCCTCTTCTTCTCTAGATGGTCCCTTTTTGTTGCATCCTTCTACTGTTTCTATTCACATTGCCTTTTTCTTCACAATAATTCTTGCTTTCATGACCAGCATCACACAGCAGTGCTTATAGGCCAACAGTTTCACATGTGAAGGTTTTCAGCCTTGTCTACATTGCCCTTGAAAGCAGGATTTATGTGCTTATATTTCTTTCATATGGGATTTGACAGCTGGTAGATCCCTCAAATACGATGGTTTCTGTGGCCCCTCAGGTCCGAAAGCTGGGATCAGATCCAAACATGTTTCCACTAACATTGATTGAGCACCTACTATAGTACTGTTCTAGGTACCCACACAGACTGTTCCACCTTTATATTAAGCTGCAGAAAATCAGATTAAGACAACATAATTAAATCTGCCGTATTATCAATAGGTTTGAATGGCTGCACTGCTTAGTTTATTTTGTTGTTGTCATAATTGAAAACATTGTCCATTTTTAGAACATGACCTTAATTGTGGCTTAGATGATCTACACTAAACTCAAAAATTGCATTTAAAATCTTTGCTCTTGATACATTTCTATTTCTGTGCATGATTCTTTGGTTGCACTCAGCATTTTATTTTATTTATTTGAGATAAAGAGAGAGAGTGAGTGGGAGGGAGAGGGAGAGAGAATCTGAAGCAGACTCCATGCTGAGCGCAGAGCCGAACGTTGGGCTCCATCCCACAACCACAAGATCATGACCTGAGCAGAAACCAAGAGTTGGAGACTTAACTGACTGAGCCACCCAGGTGCCATGCACTCAACATTTTAAAATGCATTCTCCTTCCTCAGCGTATTGTGACTCCTTATCTAAATCCTGTACTATGCCCCACTCAGACTGTTTGATGTTTACTGAATAAAAGAATAAAACAAAATTATTTTACTTATTTATTTTTAAAGACTTCATTTATTTATTTTAGAGAGAGAGAGACAGTACTAGAGCAGGGGGAGGAACAGAGGAGAAGGGAGAGGAAGAGAGAAAGAATTTCAAGCAGACTCCAAGCTGAGCAGGGAGCCCCATATGTGGCTCAATTTCATGACCCTGAGATCATGACCTGAGCTGAAACCATGAACTGGAGGCCTAACTGACTGAGCCACCCAGGCACCCCAAAACAAGATTACTATGAAAGCTATCATTTCTATGTTCATTTTGTTAGATTATTTAAAACATACTCCTGTCAAACAAATATGATTATATATTATGAAATATGCTCCCGTCACATTATATTATTAGAATAATGAATAGAAGTTTCTTAGATGTTAAATCAGGAGTGATGAACCCAGAGGTGAGATGTATCTTACAAAAGATATAAAATGAAGTAGAAAATAATTTTATAAATATATTAGCCATGAGAGAAAAAAAAGAGAGAAGTAGTGTAATATTAATTTATTTCTAAGAGAGCAGCACAACTGTAATTACTTTACTTGAAGAATCTGGTGTTAATACTAAGGAGAATAAAATACAAGCAGTTATCCAGAGGGAATGCAAGGATAAACAAATAATGCTAAGTGAGACTGAAAGTAAAAACAAAGTTCACACAAACCCTCATTGGGAATTTGGTGGTTTTAGCCACACTCTCCCCTCCTCCCTGGCCAAGAAGTAATTCAACCTTTACTTTTTGCCTCTGTATTATGGTATAGTGTGAGAATAGTTGAAAGAGCAATTATTCATCATTCTCCAAATTATCATCATTTGTCTTTTTCTCCAAAACACTTTATTAAAGTATTGAATAGTTTCAAGGAGAACCAACACAAACCACGAGGTTGAACAGTAAAGGAATGTTGTATGAGAATTGTGACCCTCCGTGCAAGTCTCTAGGTCACCAGTGGACACTAGAAAAATCCTCCAATGTTGGGAGAGGGCTATTAAAAAGCCTTTGAAAAACAAAGCACAATGATATTAGGGACTACAGAACACAAAGTTTATGTCATATATGG
The DNA here is from genome assembly GCF_002007445.2 of Ailuropoda melanoleuca. Classification (NCBI taxonomy): domain Eukaryota; kingdom Metazoa; phylum Chordata; class Mammalia; order Carnivora; family Ursidae; genus Ailuropoda; species Ailuropoda melanoleuca. The sequence goes on along the minus strand of NC_048235.1, from coordinate 22,331,048 downwards.
ATATGCAACAGTCAAATGTCATCAGTTAAGAATTTAAATTCTGGCCAAAATTTAAGCAGTATATGTCTATTACCATTAGGTGTGGTGTGCAACTTCAGTGGAGCAATTTTGGCAAGATCCATAATTTTAGAGTTGGAGGGAGCTTTAACAATCTAGTCTCACTCCCATGCTTTATAGATAAGGGACATATCTATATGAAAGATAAAGTGAGTTCCCAGGGTCAAATTGGGTAAAGATTAAAACACAGAACTCCTAACTTCCAGCCCATTGTGATTTCTACTAATTGAAGTTTTGATTTTTTGGAGTCTTGATAAGATATAGTCAATAAAATGTTCTAACATGGGGTGAGCCTGTTAAAGAATTCCCTTGTCATTTGAAATGCTAAGTTGGCATTTCAGAAAACTCCAAAATAATACTTTGTTTCCTGTTACACAGAACTCATGCTGTATAATATGTGAAAACAGTGATCTAATTTTCAGTCACTACTACAATTTTGAAATCACAGATGTTGCTGACACTTCATACGTCAGTAGTTCAAAGTACTTCAAATGACCTTTTGAAACAGGGGCTAAATCTATAATTACATTTTCCCCCCTCAAACCAAATCTGGTGATATTTCTACCACTATCCTACCCCTGTCATGTGTAAATACTAAAATCCAAGCTCACAATTTTTCTTCACTTAGAAAAAAAGGTGTGCAAGGGGCGCCTGGGTGGCACAGCGGTTGAGGATCTGCCTTCAGCTCAGGGCGTGATCCCGGCGTTATGGGATCGAGCCCCACATCAGGCTCTTCCGCTATGAGCCTGCTTCTTCCTCTCCCATTCCCCCTGCTTGTGTTCCCTCTCTCACTGTCTATCTCTGTCTCTGTCGAATAAATAAATAAAAAAAAAAGGAAAAAAAGATGTGCTTATTACTTTTGGTAGAAATCCTCAAAAAGCATATTTGTTATTAACTGGGTAACCAATTTTGTAAAATAGCATATTCTATAAAAATATGAAGTCTTCTTTTGAAGAATAAAATTCAACTAACAGACTAATCAGCTAAAAATGTTAGCCTTCCACGACCACAGATCAATCTATTTCTTGTGACCAGCTAATGAATAAGAATTCTTCCTAATAGAATATTTTAAACAACCAACAAACTACAGTTTGATTTTCTAAATGTAGCACTTCTAAGAGTTCTCTAAAAAGCAGTTCTCTTGAAAGTCCCCTTTTTTTCTTGCTTTATCTCTGGAGAATTTCTAACTTCTGTGAAGCTCTATGTTTTTCATAGTTCTTTCTTTCCCTCCCCCTTTCATTCTCTTTTTTCTCTCTTCTCTGGGACAGGAAGTTGAGGGTGTTGACCTCATCTGGATCTTTCCCAATGTCAGAGGTGGTCCTTTCAAAAAGATTCCTAGTTGTGGATTTCTTTCTTCCTGATTTTATTTTTCAGATAACTGTGTCAATAAATGAGTTCTAAATGTTTTTTCCTCTTCCCTCCTCATAGCTGTAAAATGACCAAGTGACTCCTTTGTGGCTAATTACTGGGCACGCTCTTAGAGAAATAAGTATTATCTTTTTGTTCATTGAAAGTGCACTGTGCTTTCCTGACGGGGCAGGGCTACGGACTGGGAGTGCAAGCAACAAGCTCTCTAGTCCACAGGACCCTCAGCTCAAGGCATCAGCAGACGGGAAGCTGATATCCTGGACCTACTTCTCCTGCACAGTGAAGTTAATGAAGGGTTGCTATTATGATTTCCTTTTCCTATCCAGTCTAAATAGTGACCCCTTTGATTTCTAGAAAAGGGAAATGTTATGGAAAAACTGCTTCCTGTGAATAAGCATACTAAAACTAGAATGCCACATAACATACTCTATAAAAAGATTTTTGTGCCCAATTCTTTTTATAAGCTTATGAGGAGAAGGATGGCTTGGGGAACACCCCCTCCACTCACCCAGTATTGCTTTGTGTACATGTGCCTGGAATGCCGTCTTGATTCCTGTCTGCCTGTTCCTGAACCTACCCATCCTCCAATTAAATTCAAATTCTTCATAATGTCCCCTCTGAAACTTACCCGGATGATTCTGCTCACCGCCACAGGATTAGCATCTAGGATTGTGCTTGGAATTTATTGGACACTCCATAAAGAATTGTGAACACATGAAGAAATGAATGTCAGCAGCCAGTGAGGCTGCCTCACCCCAATATATATTGTCTATAACCCTTACAGGTTTTTAAAATATGCTGCCTTGTACTCATTTATATCTGAAAAGGACTGGCCTATCTGTCTAATTGTCTCACGGTATTTAAAGGGCTGTGTTTCTTCTCTTCATAGCAGCTTTTTATCTCCTGCAGCTCCTTGTGAAGTGCCTTCTTTGTTCATGATAAAAGCTCAGCAAATGTTGGTTGTTTAATTAAAAGACTTCCATAACTGTTTTCCTCAAACTCACTGGAAATGTTCTATGCATCTATTCATTTAGTCATTATGACACAGTTATTTAGATCTGATTATGCACTGGGTTGCAAAGGCAAAGAAAAAAGTCTCTACCTTGGAGGATCTACCAGGCAAAGGACAAAGCAAATAAAATTTACAGCTCAAGATAATGAGTGTCACTCTAAAGGTATGAGAATACAGCCACAGGAGAATAGGGTTCGGAGAACAGACAAAAGAAGACTTAGGGAGATACTTGGGGAGGTGATGGTATGGATCAAAATTAAGAAACACAGGGAGAGACTTTCCTCCCATGTTTTCTGATAGCACACTTCTGTTATTTGAAAGATAAAAGGGATTACCACAGTTGAGTAGATATCTGTTACTAAGGCCAGGCATATTTAGGAATCACAATGTAAACAAAAACCACTAGTACTAAGAGCATTGATTCTGAAGACAGACATTCCTTTCTTCTATGGAATATGGTGGTCATGTTTCACAGTGTGAGTGAAAAACAGGGTCCATTGGATGTAAAAATATGTGTAGAAATAATGTGATAATAATGGAAGACATCTTACCACTGAAACAGCATCTCATACCAAGGTGTCTTGGGACGAATTTACCATCTCTTTATGTGAAAATTCAGCACATCAGTCCACACAGCATTTCTCCATATTTAAATATACATAGTAATTTTCTTCCACACCTTTAAAAAACATTCACATCTTGGCCTCTTCTTGGCCTTCCCCCTCAACCCTCGTACTGTCCTGGACATGTTTCTGCCTTCAGATGATAATCACTAAATATTCTATCACTATCCATCAGGCTAGATTTTTGTAGAGTTTATCTTCCATAGTTTTTAATAATTATACATTTAAAAAACAGAGGCACCTGGGTGGCATAGTCGGTTAAGCATCCCACTCTTGGTTTCAGCTCAGGTGGTGATCTCAGGGTAGTGGAGATCAAGCCCCATGTTTGACTCCATGCTCTGCAGAGTCTGCTTGGGAGTCTCTCTCCTTCCTCCACTACCCCTCCCACTTGTACTCTCTGTCTCTCTCTCTCTCTCTAAAATAAATAAAAATAAATCTTTATAAAAAAAACAAAAAACAGTAGTTGTTTGTCCCTTCCTCAAATACAAAATTATATTTATTACTGATTTCAAATTATGCATGGTCCTTCAGAGAAGGCATTTTTCCCAATCTGTGCTCGGTCCCCTTGCAAAGTATTATATTCAGTCCCCTTTTTCCACAAGGAGTGGTTTCACTGTCTATCTCAAGATCACAGAACAAGTTAGTGGTAGAGCTGGCATGAGGGTCATCCCTTCTCTCCGATGTCAATGTGTTTTCTGTGCTTTTTTTCTTCTTTATTTACATACAAGTCAATAGACATGGTATGCAAAGATGCTACCAAAGACATAGAGTGTTATGCTTCTGTGCATCTAGAAGCCACAATATCAGGGGGACACTTATTTCTGATAACACCTAGCTCATCTGCCTTAGCAGTAGTGGAGAGAAAGCCTAGCTCTGGGAGCTTTCTTCCTTTTCCACCCTGCTCTGTATCTGCACTATAAGGGAGAAAGCCACATTATAGAGACGGGTGGGACAGAATGAGACTCTTATTGTTGTTCAACTCTAGCCTTTTTTTTAGGAGGACACATAACTACTTGCGGCCAGGCCGTTGGGTATATATGTCTTTATCAGTCAGCAAATAAATTTTCAACTTAGTCCATACACATTCTACCCAAATCTATTCAAGATAATTTTATTAAAAATCTACCAATGTTTTAGCTGCCATTTCATCCTGTAGTCTATAGTAACAGATACCATACTTGCCAAGGGTAATTAAAAAACCCACATTCTCCTGGGACCTTTTCTTTCAGAACTTAGTTGGCACTCTATCCTGAATAGGAAGAATAAAATACCTTTGCATTCTTGTTTCTGGTAACTTGCTCTTACTGCAGATGTGTCTGTTTTTTTTTTTTTTTTAAGATTTTATATATTTATTTGTCAGAGAAAGAAAGAGAGAGGGGAGAGAGACAGGGAGGGAGGGAGGGAGAGAGAGGCAGGCTGAGGGAGAAGCAGGCTCCATGCTGAGCAGGGAGCTGGAATTGGAATCAGAACTTAATTCCAGGACCCTGGGATCATGACTTTGGCCAAAGGCAGATGCTTAACCAACTGAGCCATCCAGGTGTCCCAGATGTGTCTATTCTTTCCATCTCAGTATATTACCCTTCTGAAAGCATAAATGAACAGGGTTGTAATCAAAGTAACTTTACAAAGTGTTGAAGCTCACTCTACCCACAGTCTTTAGAGAAGATCACTGAACATATGTTTTATTAGTTGCAGTACTACTTCTGGGCTCCCATAACCCCATAGTTTTATTGTTGGTCATTATGATGCATTGGTAGCATTAATGCAAAGAATAAAAATAAATCAGAAGCAACAGGCACTTTTTGTCACTGCAGACAATGTACATCTGGCAATTTTGAATTGAAATATCTTGACTATTCAAGATAACCTCTTATACATTAGAAAAACAAGCAAAGGAGTTCACGAGATGCTTTTTATCTGGTTGTCAGCATTCAAGAAACTTCCCAAAAGACTGTTGTTATCTAGCACGGCAATTTTGTATGACTGAATATGTATCAGGTTTTTCATGCTTTGGGAATAAGATCACTGGAATTTGGGACTTGATTATGACTAAAAATTTCAGATTCTATTAGTTGCAAAGAACAACAACTGCTTTAGAGTGATTCTGAATTCTTTGTTATAAAGTAACAGAGAGTAATCGTAGAAAGGGGATGTTTTAAAAATATGACCTGATAAAATGTAGATTAATTTCCTCAGGCCCACTTCAAGAGTAAAAGGACTGTAATCTGATATGTAATCATACTACATGGATATTCACTATTTTGTTTTTCCCATTGATTTGTTATAGGTATTTGTTTATGAAAAAGCTTTAATTTTGTTTAGCTTTGGAGTGGCCTGTTGAAACAAGTGAATTTGGTAGATTTCATGTAGATTAGATAAAAAAGCTTTGTGTGCTCAATTGTCTCCAAGTTGGGACTGGTCATTTCTGGTCATAAGGAAGCAACATTGTTCTAATAGTTGTTTAGAGTTATTATTTTTGGCTTATTATTCTCTGATGAGGAAACAGACCTGACATTTTGCTGGATTCCCAGGACCTACGTCTTTAAAGACTGGGATTATCAACCTTCCCCAGAGAGTTGTCTGTGAGGGAAAGAGAGCCATCTGGGACTAGAGTTGCAGTTCTATTTGTGGGGACATGAAAGAGCTCAGACAAGCCAGAGGAGAAAAATGGCAGCTAACTACTTCCTTTTCTACAGTCCAAGGGATCAAATAAATGAAGGAGATAAACTAAAATAAAAGGAAGGAGAAAAAAGATGAAATTTGAATACAGCGAAAATTTTTCCCCAGAGTCAAGACTCAAGTTCAAGGTTATTAGTGAGGTGGGGTGAGGCCTTGGGGCAACTTGTAGAGTTGGTGCTGGAGGACACAGAGAATAAAAGCTTCCTGAAGCCCTGAGAGCCTTGGGAAGAGGGGCCTTTGTCTTATTCTAGGGGGTTAGTTGTGCTGTGGCCAAGTGCCCATGGTCAGATGTAATCTAGACTCACACAAGAGAAAAACCAACACATGTAAACAAAGGGCAATGGCAGACACTCTCTCTTTTTCTTCATCAACTTGATGCATTCAGGTATCATATTACCAAGTGTCACTGAGAATTCTGTCCTAACCCTTCCCTTTAATCAGCTTCCAAAAGAATTAGGAAAGATAGATCTCAAACACAGTAATTTAGAACACCGCAATAAAAATTTCTCTAAATCTTTATGGTAAAAGCACATTCGCATTTGTTATCATATTTAAGTATCTCTTTATTGTATTTTAATATATCAGTTGATACGGAATGTGTGCCCCAGATACATAAATTACAAAGCATACTATTACAGTGACTCGCCTATGAATCTACCACCTAACTCTGGAACTGGAGCATTACCAGTGATTTGAATCCATTTATATGCTCCTTTCCTATCTCATCCTTGTCTTCCTCTACTCTGATAAGTTTTCTTAGTTTTGTTTTTTTACCCCCTTGCTTTTTAAAAAAAAATAGAGGTTTTAAATTGTGTATATATATGTGTGTGTGTTAACCTAAGTAAGATACTTAGTTCTCTTTTTGAGCTCTATAAACATATTGAACTCTATGTAGTTTTCTGAAACTTGCTTCCCTTACTCTCAGCAACATTATTTTACAAACATCTAGTGTTATGGGTTGAAGAGCTTAATTTATTTTATATCTGGACAATATGCCATTGTGTTGATATTCTACAAGTATCCATTTTCTCACAAATGCATATTTAGCTTATTTCTACTTTTTTACTATTATGAACATTAACACAATGTATAGTCTTGTACACATTTCTTGGGCAAATTCAAGATTGCGTCTGAGGGCATATACTCAGGAGTGAGAGTATTTTTAGATACATGAATGTTTAAGATATAATGCCAACTTGTTTTCTAAAATTGTTATATCAATTATACTGATACTCAGGATGTATAGAAGTTTCTATTGATCCTAGTCAACTCTGACACCGGTATGTTAGACTTTTTAATTAGTGCCAATCTAGAGTGTGTAAAATCACTGTGATTTTAATTGGCATTTCTCGTATTTGAAAGCACTTTTTAAAATGCTTTCTTTATATTGCATTTTGATAAATTTATAATTTCTAAATTTTAACATACAAAATATACCCATCTTCTCTTATGTAATTAGTGTTCTGTGTTGTTTATGAATTCCTTTTTATTCTACTTTGTCATAAATGTATCTGTTCACATTTTCATCTAAAATATTTCAAGTTCTTTCATATTTAAATCATTAATCCTCCATCTAGAACCTCGAGGGAGAGAAGAGGAAAGGTGAGGGGAGGTGAGGAAAAGAGTGGGGAGGAATGGGGAAGAGAGGGGAGGGGAAGAGAGGAGAGGAGTGGGGAAGAGAGGGGAGGGGAAGAGAGGAGAGGAGTGGTTAAGAGAGGGGAGGGCAAGAGAGGAGAGGAGGGAGGAGGGGGGAGGGGAGGGGAGAGGAGGGGAAAGGAGAGATAATTTAATTTTATCCTTTTCCATTTGATAACCAATTTCCCAAGTATCAGACCCTTTTCCCTCAAGGACACTATCCATACTATTGAATTTCTACCTACATGGGATTTATTCTGGGCTTTCTTCACTGTTTCATTAGTTATTTTGTTTATTCCTTCATAAATATCACATTATATTAATTCAATATGTTTAAAAATGTTTGACGTTTGGGTGGGCCAGTTCTCCCACCTTGAATGACCTTTTCAATAATCTCTTGGTTATACTCTGTCCATTGCTTTTCCATAGGTATTTTAGACTCAAGTTGTCACATTTCTTGAAAAACAGAACTTTGACTTTAACTGTATGGAATCTATGGACCAATTTTGGGAGCACTGATATCTTTACAATATTGAATCTTTCTATTTGTGAGTATAACATAACCCTCTATATATTTATATTTTCCTTAATATCTTTCAATAAAGTTTTATTATTTCCTGCATATAAGGTATAATATGTAAAGATATATAACATAAAGACTTACTTCTTTGTAACTTATAGTTCTTGTTTCTTTCATAAATGGTACATTTTAAAATATACATTTTCTAAATTTTTGTGGGTTTGCTAAACTCATTATTTTTAATATTTTGACTATTTTTGTCAGATGTTCTTAGTAGAAAATCATAGCATCTGCAAAAATCTGATTCTTAGACTTTTATTGCCGCTGCCCTCCCCATATTGGTATGGATCTCTGGCATAAAGTTGAAGAGAGAACATGACAGTGTGTCCCCATTAGAAATGCTGCTTGCTGTAGGCTTTTCTTCTTAAAATAAGTGTGACTTTGTTACGTTAAAATAGCTCTAGTCTGTGCCTAATTTCTCAATTAAAAAAAAAAATGGATGTTGGATTTTGCCAAATGATTTTTGTGAATCTGTTAAGATGATCATACTTTTTTCCCCTGTAACCCACAAATAATTATTTAAAATGATATATACAGATTTTTTAATATCAAACCACCCTTTTATTCCCAGGATTAAGCTAATTTGGTTAAGGTGTTTCATCTTGTTTTATAATGCTGAATTGTTCAGGTTTTAGCATCTATGTTCATGAGTGAGATTTATTCTTTTCTATTCTCTGGAAGAGTTTATAAAGAGATTGAAATGATTTGTTCCTTGAAAGTTAAGTATAATTTGCTTATAAAGTCACCTGTGTTGGGTGTTTCCTTTGTAGGAGAATTTTAGAGGCTTATTATTTTTAAAAGTATTATAAGATTATTATTTTTTTTTTGGTTGAGTTCAGTGATTTTTTTTAGTAATTTGCCTATGCCATGTAATTTTTCAAGTTTATTGACCTAAAGTTGTACATTATATTCTCTAATTAATCTTTATCAGTGATTATATTCCACTTTCTATTTGTAATATTTTTGTTCCCTCTCTCTTGACTTCATAGGTTAGTATATTAATTTTAGGTTTTCCAAATAATCAATTTTTTGTCTCCTAATTTTGTTTGCTTTTATACTAGATTTTTCTTTTTAGCTTAATTATTTCCTCCTTTGAATTGGGTTTATATATCATTCTTTTTCTTAATCCTTAAGACACCTGCCTTATTACCTTTCAGCTTTTCTTCTTTTATAATGGCCTTTAAGGTTTTTATATTTCCCTACAAATACCTCTTTTATTGGCACCCCACATGTTTAGATGTACACAATCTTCTTTATCATTTAATTATGTTTAAAATTTCGATTATGAGTGCTTACCTCTTGAATTATCAGTATGAATGTGTTTTAATTTCTAAATATATGGGAATTTCTATTATTAAATTCTAACCTAATTGCCTAATTGCATTGTGGTTTGAGTATGTGGTCTCTGTGACAGCAATTTTTTGAAATTTGTTGAGACATATACTTCATAGTCTACAGTATCAATTTTCAAAATGCTGCATATGTGATGACAGCAATATGTATGTTCTAATTATTGGGTGCAGAGTTCTATATGTGCAACATATTAAGTGCGATTATTGTGTTGCTTAAATCTGGTGCTTTATTAATTTTTTACTTGCATTTTCATTATTTAAGAAATCTGATAGCCTCCCACCAAAATTGTAGATTTTTCAAAATTTCTATCTAGTTAATGTTTTCTTTATATATTTTTAGCCCATTTTAGTTGCATACAGTTTAAACTTATATTTTCATGGTGAACTGAAACTTTTATCAATATTGGTGACTTACAATTTTATGAGGTGATTTTAATAATTTATCTTAAATGCCCATATTTTATTTGTATTTACCTTTTATCTTTTCCTTTACCTTGCAACCTTTAAAAATCCTTACACGTTACATATCTTTGTAAACATCATTTGACTAGAGTGTCTTCCATACAATAAACTTTTGATTATTGAAATCCATTTCCCTTTACTGTGATTAGTGATATAGTTGGATGCTGTTGTAATTTTTTTTTAAGATTTTATTTATTTATTTACTTATTTAAGAGAGAGAGAGAGAAAGAAAGCACAAGCTGGGGGGAGAGGGGCAGTGGAAGAGGGAGAAGCAGACTCTCTGCTGAGTAGGGAGCCAGGTGTGGGGCTCCAGCCCAGGGCCCTGGAAGCATGACCTCAGACAAAGGCAGACCGTTTATTTAACCCACTGAGCCACCCAGGCGCCCCTGTTATAACATTTTTCTATTTTATTTATCCCATTTTTAATATTTTGCTTTTACTTGGGTATTAACTGATTTTTTGTTTGTATCCCATTTTTTTTTAAATTTATTCACCCAAGTTCTATTCCTTTTTCCTTGAAATTTTATCATTTATTTTTAGCATGACAAATTTACATTATAATAACATCTAATGTTTTAAAAAATACATTAATGCAACCCCCATTTTCTGAAACGGTATAAGGAACTTGGACCTTGTAAAATCTGATCACCCTCCTTCTGACTTACCCTCAGCCCTAGCAGCTGTCTTCTGTTTTGTAATCTGCAACTGAAGCTCATTGCTTTATCTTAATAGGTGGGAATCCTGTGGGCCCAAGTGGGGAATTGGGAACACTTTTTTTGCCAGAGAGATATTTTGCTTCCGCCACCAGCTAGGAGAACTAGCTTGAGGGGCTTAGTGCAGCTTGAGCTGGCTCAAGACTCAGTTTCCCAGTTGCCATGATGATGAGGCAACTCTCTTCTTCCTGTCTACCCACTACTCAGGTTCCTATCAGGGTTCTAGGTCTTCCCACTATCCCTAGCTCATGTCGGTATGTTTTTAGAAAAGTACTTCATTAGTGATCCTCTTACACTTTGTGAGACTAATGGCATCTGAATCTGTTCTTTCCAGAGTTTAGTTTAACTAAAAAAGGAGGTTTCTTCAGGGCAATGCCGCTGTAAGCAGAAATCTCCCTTCGAAGCATTTTAATAATGCAGCAAAGTTGGAATTATTACCACTACATTTACCCTGAAGAAATTTTGACATGGAGTGCTTAATCTGCACAAGATACAGCAGCAATTTCAGTGGGACATTGGACTCTTGATTTTGTTTTATACCTCAATTTTATATTCTTTTTACCTTAACACTATTACAACATGAGGAGGACACGTGTTGTGATGAGCACTGGGTGTTACACGCAACTAACGAATCATTGAACACTATGTCAGAAACTAACAATGTACTATACAGTGGCTAACTGAACATAATAAAAAAAAAACTATCACAACATGAAAAGTAGTGCACAAAGCAGTACCACACTAATGCTGAGGGGAAGCAGAATAAGGACATGATCAGAGTTTTTGTTCTTGTAGGAGCAACTGTTGTTTTCTTAGATACTCAGTCACACATGTACTTTTCATATTTTCCTAGTGCTGCCCACCCAGTCACACATGTACTTCTCATATTTTCCTAGTGCTGCCCACCCCTGCCCCTCAGTTTCCATGAGTCAGCTCATCATCAGCTTTGCTACCATTTATTTGCCTCCTTTGTGAAAGATTTCATGATAATCGTCTCCCATACTTATGTCTCATTGTTCCTCTAACCCTCCAGATAGATGACTGAAACCAACAGACTGAATTGCTTTCTCAGTGTCACTATCTAACATATGGTGAGATCCAGGAATCAAATTGAATTTTGTCTATTTCCAAAATCCACTCTCTTACTCTTTTATGAACTGTATGCAGCAGCACAGTTTTCTGGGAGCAAGAAAGAACTGGACAGGGATTTTAAGTCTGAATAGCAGTGCTGCTTTTTACATTTTCACTGGCCCACTTTCCAATGCATATGTCAAAGAGTAAAGTGCCTCCCTTTCAATTTTGTAACTAAACAATAGTGTTGGAAGTTCTGATGTCTTCTATATTTTAAATGAATTCTTAAAAGCTGAGATCAATAATGCTGTTCTAAAAAGATCCTATGTATTCCATTAGAATTAGGTTTTTCACATTAATGCCAAATCTTATAGCCTATACTATGGCGAGAACAATGGGCATTGGAGGCCTGACTTGCTGAGCTCTGAATAATAGCTCTGATACTTAACTGCTCCGTGGCCTGGAAGTATGTTACTTGTCAAGGCCTCGGTTTTTTCATCTACCAATTTTTACCAAATTTGTAAGTTTTGTGACAATTAAATGAGATAATGCATATAAAGAGTCCAGGTCTGGTGCTGGCACATACTTAATGCTTAAACAGTAAAAATTATAGGAATTCACAAAAGGTAAATTATAGATAGGTTGTGTAATTTCCCATATCTTAAAGTTTTATTGAAATTTATGTTTGAATGTTAAAATTAACATCAAAGTTTGCAGTAATAAATGATTGAAAGCTATTATTTAAATACATAATCTACATAATTTGACATGATTTTGACCTTCTAATAGTTAACACTGATTGTCTAGAGAAGCGTGATACTGCTTTGCTAACATCTATACAGATATCCAAATGGTCCAAAGCTGTTGAGTTTTCTTGAAGGGAAAGCATTAATTGTGAAGAGAATTAAATATATATAGCAACTCCAGTTTCTATCCTCCAGAATAATGGTGTAATAGCTCAATACTGTAGGAAAATATCCAGGCAGAGCAGCTTATTTTGTATAAAAGTGGCAAATGGATTTCCCTTGATGTTTCTGTAGTTTATTTAAAGCATGGTCTAACAATAAATCCACTTGTGTTCAGTCACCCATTCAACCACATTTTTTTCCCCTCAGTGAACAAAGTTACTTCCTCTTGTGGAAAAATTTAATAAAACATTTGAATAAAATAATCCTTTGATACAGCTGAAAAAGAGGAAAGCACATTTGTCTTATCTGACTACATAACTTAAAAGCAATTCAGGAAGAAGTCATTTATTGCCCAGGGGACTTTTATTTTTATTTTATTATTTGAACATAATGTGCTAGGTAACTGTTCTAAAGGCCATTTAAAATAAAGAATGCCTTTCAGCACAGTCCCTGGAATGCTCCCTAGAAGATCCCCCCACCCCTTCCACCCCAACCTGAAGTCACTGGTGACATCAGTCTGGGGCTTGTCTCCAGAAGGAGATCTTGGACCTGAGGGGCAGTCATGGGGCTCTCCCACTCTGGGGACCACAAAAATCCCAAAAGTTTCTTAGTTAACACCCTTTAAAAAATTGAGGCCTGTGGAAAACCTACGCATGGAAAGTCTGTTTCTATTTCAGTTGTGTATCAGTTAAGATGGAAAAATTTTAAAGTCCACACAGATGGTAAATAAATTTCTGCTACATGAGGCAGTTCCTGGAATAAAGCAATTTTCTCAAATAACAAGTGCCAACTTATTTTTTCAACAGGACTTATTTTTAACTTTCCCAGGGAATAGTTGAGAGACTGGGAGCAGTGTCCTTCACCTTAGGAATCTGAATCTCCTTCCAGAAGAAACTAACGCCGTTCTCAATACAGACTTACGAGTATGCATACATACATACGTATGTTGAATGAAGGGAGTGGTTGTTCATTTTCTTGGGGGAAGGGACTGAGAGGCTGAGAAGTTGGAAATTTTGCAGAAATTTGTTTTAATTCAATATTTAATTTTCTATAACTTACTCTAAACAGTATGAAATTAACTCATGCTTGCTTAAGAATTCATAAAATATCTTGAACGAATGGTCATTAATCCTTGGGAATTCTTTATACATTATTAGACTTGGCCCATGTCTCCAGAAGTCTTCAGTGCTGAAGTCTCCTAGGACGTAGCTGAACCCCCTAATGGTTTGCTGGGTCATGCTTCATTGGGGAGAACCATCCCCAGACTGCAATTGGCAGGGAATTCTGGTGTCTTAAATATATCTATGCCATTTACTAAATCAGGGTGACACAAACATTTCTTTTAATAGCAGAGATTCTTTATTCATAAGATACACAAACACTGGCTACTAAATAATTAAATTGCTATAACATAGTTTTACTGAGGGTATCGTAAACAGAGTGCTAAGTGCCAGCCCTCACACATTTATTGACTGTTTTTAGTAAAATAATTTACTCAGCAATACAGAGGTATCAATCTATCAATCAGTAAATTATTTCCTGAGAGCCTAAATACTAGTCACTGTAAAAGTAAGGAAAAAAAGAAAAAATTGTCTTTTCCTTAGAGAGGTTATAGTTGAAGAGACAAACATGAAGGAATTACAGAACCACCAAGAGCCTGACTGTGTGATGCTGAACATCAGAGTGTGGGGTGGAGGGTGATATGCTGACCTGATATGTAAAGAGAGATACTTCTGTGGATTGAATAATTGTGTCCTCCACACCCCACACCACCACCCAAATAATGTTGAAGCCTTAATCCTCAGCATGACGATATTACGAGGTGAGTCTTTGTAATTACTTAGTTTTAGGTGAGGTCATGAGGGTACAGCCCCTGTGATGGAATCAGCAACCCCATAATAAAAAGGAAAGAAACCAGAGCTTCCTCTCTCCATCGTGTAAGGACACAGTAAGATGGCCATTCATAAACCAGGGAGAGAGTTCTCACCAAAACCTGACCATGCTGGCCCCCAGATCTCAGACTTCTTGCCTCCAAGACTGTAAGAAAACAATTGTTTATGGTTTAAACCCCCTAGCCTATGGTATTTTGTTATAGCAGCCTGATCAGATGAAGACAGACATTCAGTGCTCAGGTGAAATCTATGAGTAAACCATCTACATGGGGCGGGAAGATAGATTTTTAGAAGGAAATTTCTGAAGTCCTTTTTTTTTAGGGACATGGTTATCATCTTTCCATTGCAGTGACAACTTTGTGTGACAAATTCTAATGTTTGAAAGTAAACATTGACAAATAAATAACATTCACTATATTGAGACCCAAACACAATTTACTAACAAACAAGTATGTGGGAATCAGAAAAATGGGGAGCTGGGAGGAACAGAAAGATTTCCTAATTCAATACCTTCACTAAACAACGAGGAAACAATCCTGAGGAGGAAAAAGGCTTGCTCTAGGTCACAGGAGTTGTCAGAGCAGGAATGAGAAGGCTCTTTCAGGAGCTAAATCTGTGTCCCCTCCATTATAATATAAGAAACAATAACAGGTTCTATGCTACTCTTCTGTAGTTATGCAAAAATTTGTCAATTTGGCTTACTTGGAATAAAAGGCCTCTGAGAATAATTGCCTAAATTTTCCTTTTTGGTTTTCTTTTTGGTCACTAAATATCTTGCAGTTTTATACCAAATCAAAGTGCAGGTCTTATCAAGCCCCACATTGGGCTCCCTGCTCAATGGGGAGCCTGCTTCTCCCTCTCCCTCTGCTGCTCCTCTTGCTTGTGCTCTCCCTCTTGCTCTCTTTCTCTCAAATAAATAAACAAAATCATTAAAAAAAAAACCAAACTAAAGTGCAGGTCTTAATTAAATGAGAACATATTTTGATAGTGATGTAATTATAATGGCATTTTAAATAGACAAGACCAAATTATAATTTCAGTTTTAAAAAAGTAGTAAATTTCTAAATATTTGTAACTGGTTTTCCTTTTTTGACTGAATTGTGTTGTATCAGGGTGGAATTTGTTTTGAAAAGACTTGAAGAAAAGGTGAAAAGGTGCTTTTTACAATACAGTATAGATANAAATTTCTAAATATTTGTAACTGGTTTTCCTTTTTTGACTGAATTGTGTTGTATCAGGGTGGAATTTGTTTTTAAAAGACTTGAAGAAAAGGTGAAAAGGTGCTTTTTACAATACAGTATAGATATCTTTTTTTTTTTTTTAAGATTTTATTTACTTATTCGACAGAGATAGAGACAGCCAGCGAGAGAGGGAACACAAGCAGGGGGAGTGGGAGAGGAAGAAGCAGGCTCATAGCGGAGGAGCCTGATGTGGGGCTCGATCCCATAACGCTGGGATCACGCCCTGAGCCGAAGGCAGACGCTTAACCGCTGTGCCACCCAGGCGCCCCAAGTATAGATATCTTAATCATTAAAGTTTATTTCTGAAAATCTTTAGTCTGGAGAAAACCTTGATTTTCGATCTTGCTTCAAAAGGACTTTAGTCTTCTGATTCTGAGGGCCCAGGAAAGGCCATCTTTCCTATCAGGGCTTTGGCTAAAACACAGTGGTTATAATAATGAATTTCCTGTTATTCTTAGCATGTGCCCAGAAGCCATGGAGATTTTTGGACTTACTTAGTGAATTAAAGAAAGAAAGTGAAAAAAGATGCTTTTATGAATAGCAACCATAGAAAATAGAGATTATAAACAGTAGTAGTTTCAAAATGAAAAGAAAAATACTACCATAGCCACAGAATCTCTTCCAGAGATGGGGAGACTCCTTGGTGTATTTCAGCTATCAGATAAATTTGGGGAAATGTAAACCCTGAGGCTGATTGACAAGTGCTGGGTATGTGGCGTTAAGGACTGAGTCATGATGTGAAAGAGACCAGGATGTCTTCTCAGAAAACTAATTAGAATTGAGTGAAATTAGTCTCTAAAAAGGGAATGAATCTAAATTCATCATTACCTTCAATCTTGTATTTTTTGTGGTTCCCACATGCTTGGGTCATTATTTCACAACCAGTTCTCCACTGAATTATGAATGGATAGTGTAGAAACTTTGACGAGATAATCAGTTCTTAGTATGTTTACCATTAAGGGAGTAAGGAAAGTGAGTAGGTTGCCTCCTAAAGCAAAAAGAGCTAAAGGGAAGAATTATAATGGGTGAAATGATCAACTTAAAAGTCATAAGTAGGGGCTCCTGGGTGGCTCAGTCGTTAAGCGTCTGCCTTTGGCTCAGGTCATGATCCCAGGGTCCTGGGATTGAGCCCCGCATCGGGCTCCCTGCTCGGTGGGAAGCCTGCTTCTCCCTCTCCCACTCCCCGTGCTTGTGTTTCCTCTCTCGTTGTCTCTGTGTCAAATAAATAAATAAAATCTTTTAAAAAATAAACAAAAATAAAAATAATAAGTATTTTATAGTTTTTGAATTTTAAATAGAATACATAATTAGTTATTTTAGTATTGCTTCAGAAATGTAATTAGTATCATTTACAGCTTTGTGAATATTAGCATTTCCATGGCTTTCTATGAACATCCAGCTCAAAGAGCCTCATTTTCCATGACATTTTTAAAGCATTATACCAGTCATGTAAAGCTTACTTTCAATCAAAACAGACTGGATTGAGGTTTTCCAAAAATTAGGAAAACTAAAAACAAAAGCAAATATATTCTACTAATTTCAGCAGGATTTTTTTATGCCAGTAAGAACTTTAAATTTAGTTTTCATTTTTACATACACATCCACAGCCCAATTCTTTTTAGTATGGCTACTACATAAGTTGATGATGTAATTTGTTACCTACATGAGACATTTCAGAAAGTGAAAGGGGGAGCAAAGTAAGCAGGAGGTGGGGACAACAGGCATAAATCAGAGTGGCCAGACAAAAGAGAATGAATGGTCATCACACTAATGGACTATTTTCCTTAAGAGTTAGAGTTATGAAAGTTTATCCTTCAAGTTTTTTTGAGTTTCTTAAGGAGAATGATAGTAACTTTTTCATCTTTGATTACCAGGCAACTAACATGATGCCTAAATAACAGATGGTAAAAACAATGTTAAATGAATGAATTAATGATTGAGTACATTAACAAAAATAAATGTCCATGCAAACGACTGTAATTTTATTACAGGATACACTCCCTTCCTGTTCATAAAACTGAAGAAGATTAACACAGCGGACTCATGGAAATGAGAAGACATCACCAGAAGGGAATCTTTTCCCCTTCATCCAGACACATGGCAAGTGAAGCTGTTCATTTCTCTTACACCAATCATACTAAAAATGGAGACAATTCTGTAGTCAACTATGGCTGGGAGACTAAACACTCACTCAACTATCCCATCCATCCATCTATTTGCTAGACAACTCCGTGTTTCTCACTATACCATACCAATCACCGAGCCTACACAAGGGACATACATAGTCTCTAACCTCGATATGCATATGGCACCGCCAAATCAGGGCCCTTACTAGGTTCACCTTCAAACAAAATTTTTAAAAAGATTAATTTTCATTCATTTTACTTCTTTCCTCAGTGAAGATATTTTCAGGGAGGAAGAGGTAGCTTCAGGAAGTTAAAGAGTGGAATGAATTTGAAACGGTTAAGTGGTAAGTGCTGAAATAGGGCAACCAGGTGTATGTAGAGACTAGGAGACCCTAAGAGTCCATGGTGGTCAGAGGGCATGGATTTGTGATGTGTCTCTATAAGACTCATTATAATAATGAGAGTAAGCTTAAAATTTTAACCAGGACTAAATAGAGAACTTTAAATTACAGGCTGGGGATATTATCTTCATTTGATAAAAACCTAGAGATTAGGTTATCTTTGTCATGAGTAACATCACGGTGATGATGTCTTCTTAGCAAGTTTATATCTAGCTATACTGTGTAGAATAAACTAGAGTAAGAGAAAAAGAAAACTGGATCCAGGGAGATAGCAAGGAATTTATTATAGTACCTCCTAATGCTGAGATGAGTGTGTGGGTAGGACGGAGACATGAGAAGTGGAGATAAATGATTCCTACAAGAATCATGGATTCCTACAAAAATCGTAGGGAGATCACACACCAGTCACCTATGCTACCCAATTTTCCTTAGTCATAACAAGAAAGGGGAACCAAAACCACTAAATCATTAAGAAAAATCAATAACAGGGAAAGACTGCTGCAAAGAAAGAAATAATTCAGGTAATACTAACTCCACATTAAAAACCTCCAAACCTCACATTAAATTATCCCTATAATTAGTGTTCTCTGAGAGGTTTAAGAGAATGTTCCATCTATAAAACATGAACACATTACTATGAAAGAGCAAGCAGAAAACATACTCCACATGCTTCGCCTTCCCTCTTGTTTCACATATGAGGTCTCAGTTCCATCTAAGCCCAATCCCACCACAGGCCATTGGATCACCTCCTCCCTTATCAGTTCAAGGACATCATTCAGAGCTACCTCCTTTCTTGTAACAATGATATTTCTTCTACTGGGTCATTTTTTGAGCTTCCAAATATAATGTCCAAATATCTCCCATTAAAACATTAAAAACAATTCTCTACTGACTCTACATCCTCTTATGGCTTTCACCCTCTTCCTTCATTTTCTTTTACAGCAAATATTAAACCATTATTTAAGAGCTGGCTCTGCTTACTTTCTTCAATTCCTATCCTCCCTTTTGCTCTTGAACCCTCTGAAAACAGGCATCTCCCCCCACCAAACTATGAACAAGAAGGCCAATGGACTTTAGGTTGTTAAATGCCACATTTCTTCTTGATCTACCCACAGCATTTGAAACATTTGATTTCACTCCCCTTTTAGAAACAGTTCCTTCACATGGCTTCTAAGATCCTACTCTTTGATTCTGTTCATTCTTTTGTTCATTCTACCCCATAGTTGGCTTACTTTTCATTTGTTGGATTTATTTTCTGCTTTCCTATATTACAAAGTAAGTCCTCGAGAGTGTAGATGTTATTTTGTATCTCTTATATCCAGAAGAAAGCTTGGCACACGGTAAGTTTTCAATAACTGTTTATCAACTAGGTAGTCAAATAACCAAAAATAAAAAGCTATGTAAGTTAAAAATAGAATTGAAATAAATACGTTAATGGACAATGAATGATAAAATGAATTTATATGAAGATTCAAGTTGCTGATTTGGTCCAGTGAGTCAAGGAAATCTCAGGATAAATAATGCAAAAACACAAAGAAGTGTCAAATAATAGACAGAAGTTAAGAGACACAGATACAGGTTATTAAAAAACACTTAATAGGAATTCTGGGCAGAAACAACAGAAACAAGGGGAGGTGGGAGCACTCATTAAAATATTGTAAGGAATATTTCCTAAGCTGATGAAAAGACATAGCTTCTCAGATTGAATGATCTTAGTAAATAGGTTGTGTTCAAAAGAAGCAAAACTATTTGTAGTCACATCCTAATAAATTTTATAACTCCAAGGATAAAGAATATATCTTAAGAACATCCAGAGATTTAAAAATAAGTTACAAAGAAACACATTATCAGTGAGGCATAGATCTTCATATCATAAATACTGGGTCACAGAAGAGTCAAAGAATGTCATCAAATATCAAGGCAAAAAAAAAAAAAAGAAAGAAAGAAAAGAAAAGAGCCTAGAGTTCCAAACCTGCTTATTAATTAATTAAAATATAGGAAAAATAACAACCCTTATGGATATAAAAGAACTTAAAAAATAATCATAACTATGTGATAAAGTTATTCAAGACATATGTCAATCAAATAAATAAGAATATAAGAAAGCTAAAGAACATGGATACAGAAAAGTGTGACATGGAAAATGGGAGCAAATCAGAAGGATTTTAAAATAAAATCTATTAGACCTTGACGCCTTGGTGATCTCCCTTTTAATGATAAGACTTACATCTGCTTCTCTGTGGTCCAATTTCAATGTTTTAATTCTTTTTTTCCTGGAGAGGATATTTACATATTATAAAGCCTCTGTGGATTTAGAATTTTATAATTAAACATGGAACAATTAATTTTAGCCACAAGAGAGAATGTATATGTTAAAACTTTAAAAATATAAAAATAATACTATCAACAAAAATCAGAACACAGAATGGGGGAGAAGAGGTAGACCAAGAGATAAGTGCTAATCTTCTAATATTTTGAAATGGAAATACAATACTATCTAAAATAGATAATCAACAAATGGACAAATAAGCATTTTATTTAGCAGGCATATTCATGAAGGCAAATACCAGAGGAACTAAAACTACATAAAAGGGGCACCTGGGTGGCTCAGTTTGGCATGTGACTCTTGGTTTTGGCTCAGGTCATGATCTCAGGGTCATGGGCTCTCAGGTCAAATTGGGCTCTGCACTCAGCAGGGAGTCTGCTTGGGATTCTCTCCCTCTGTCCTTCCCCCGCCATGCGCGCACGCGTGCGCTCTATCTCCTTCTCTCAAATAAATAAGTAAAATCTTTTACAAAAATACATAAATAATAAAATCAGTAGGTTCAGGGGAGAAACTGTGAACTAGTATAAAAACACCAAATTTCATCGAAAGTAAGTTTTTGATAATAGAAAATTTGTTAGCCATTGTTTTAGTCCATTACAACGACTGTTTTTGGCGTAATATAAGCAATTGTTATGGGTTGAATTGTGTGCCCCCCACCCCACACATTCATATATTGATAATTTATGAAGTTGTAGTAGAGTATGATGGACCTCCATTCCCATATGGCTAGTGTCTTTACAAAAAGGGCAAATCTGGACACAGACACACATAACACCATGTGAACATTAAGGCAGAGATCAGGTGATCTCCAACAAGCCAAGAACACTAAAAATTCCAGCAGACCACCAGAAGCTAGGAGAGAGGCACAGAACAGCCAACAGAAGGAA
Source organism: Ailuropoda melanoleuca (assembly GCF_002007445.2). Taxonomy (NCBI): domain Eukaryota; kingdom Metazoa; phylum Chordata; class Mammalia; order Carnivora; family Ursidae; genus Ailuropoda; species Ailuropoda melanoleuca. The sequence goes on along the minus strand of NC_048235.1, from coordinate 22,309,715 downwards.
CTAACCCTGCTGACACCTTGATCTCAGACTTTTAGTCTTCAGAATTGTGACCGTAAATTTCTACAGTTGAAGCACACAGCTTGAGGTACTGTGTGACAACAGCCCCAGCAAACTGTTACAGCAGTCAAGAATACTTGTTAAATATATGAATGAAATATCTTTCACAAGTGAACATCATAAATTCTATTTACTGCCATTAATTTATAAATATTTAAAAAGCATATATTTATAGTTATTTAGATAATGAAACAGAATTGGAGACAGTTGACAACGGTAGTCTTTGGAAAAATGGGACTAGTCAGAGAGGAAATTTAACTTTCATTTTATATATATATATATATATATACACACAACTTTTCTCAAATTAAGCAGTGAGATAATTTAAGGCTTGGAATTGATTCAGGGGTTTTTACTTCATATAATTACTTATAATTATGGAAAGCATGCGATCTCTCTAACAAAATAAGCTACAGTCTCTGTAGAAGTGCCCTCATGTTATTGGCTATAATTTATAGTTATTTTTATTACAATTTCCAAAGAACTATCAGATAAAATTAAAGATGAGGAAATATAATGTGAGGTAACTGGAACAAGAAGAGAGTGAAAAAGTAGTGGGAATTATTCCTGTACATTAAGGTAATGCTCAACGCGTTGTGCCTGTCCTCCCTCAATCTCTCGTTCTACGGGAATGTAATAAGTGCAACCTATATGCCACGCACACTCTAGGCATTAGGGCGAGAATGGTGTATAAACTATGAGTAAGCTAGTCCCTGCTTCCAAGGAATTTAGTATAATGTGTAGGTTTGTGTACTACAGTAGTCCCCCCACATCTCCCACTTACCCACTGGGGAAACGTTTGAAGACACCCCCACCGGTGGATTCCTAAAATCACGTATAGTACCAAACCCCTGAGGCACTGCTTTTCCCTATACATACATACATACCTCTTACAAAGTTTAGTTTATAAATTAGCACAGTAAGAGAGTCACGATAATAATGAAATAGAACAATTCTAACAATATGCTGTAATAAAAGTTATTTGAATATTGTCCCTTTCTCATAATATCTTATCGCACGGTACTCACCCTTCCTGTGAAGACGGGAGATGATAAAATGCCCACAGGGCGAGAGTCTAGAGTACGTGAGGTGATGACGTAGTCCTTGGGGGTACCCTGGCGACTACTGACGTCAAGATTCTGCGTCAGAAGGAGGAGCCTTGGCTTCCAAGGCAATTGGCTACCGGCAACTGAAACCGCTGATAAGGAGAGGACTACCGTAGTTTCCTGAGGCGGCGTCTAACAAGGTAGCACAAACTTAGTGCCTTAAAAGTACAGAACTTTTTTTTTTTTTTTTTTGGACAGAGAGTTGGGGGGAGGGGCAGAGGGAGAGGTGAGAGAATCTTAAGCAGGTTCCATGCTCAGGCAGGAACCTGAGGTGGGGCTTGATCCCATGACCTGGAGATCATGATCTGAGCCAAAATTGAGTGTCAGACACTTACCTGACTGAGCCACGCAGGCATCCTCAATGTACAGAACTGTTTTCTCTCACAGCTCCTGACGCCGGAAATCAAAGTGTGTTGGCAGGGCTGTGCTCTCTCACAAGGCTGTGCGAGAGGACCCTTCCTCGCCTTTTCCAGCTTCTGGCAGCCCCAGGTGTTCCTTGGCTGCGTAATTCCAATCTCTGCCCCCATCTTCTTATAGCCTTCTGCTCTGTCTCTGTTGTCTTTTCTGTCATGTATAAGGACACTTGGCATTGGATGTAGGGTTCACCCAAGTCATACAGGGTATCTCATCTTGAGATTCTTAACTTAATTACATCTCCAAAGACCCTTTTCCACGATTAGGCCACATTCACAGGTTCCCGGATTAGGATATGCACAAACTTTTGGGGGCTCCCCAATTCAATCACTACGTATGGGTAAGTGAATAGGCCAGTCCAACACAGTGTGCTAAGTGCTAGGCTAAGGTATGTACAGGGTGTTACAGCATGCACAGATGACACCTGGAAGGAAGGAGGCGCCAATTCAGTCTAAGGGGTTCAGGAGAGACTATTTGAGTGAAGTGACATGTGAGATGTGACCTGAAGAATGCCAGGGGCAGGAAGGTGGGCTGGGGGAGCTTTCTGGGAGAGAGTGTATGCTGAACTTAGGTCACTGAGAGGAGTTTAATGTGGCTAAAAATGTGAGATGAGGAGAATCACAGATGAGACTACAAAGGTGAACAGGGCCCAGAATGTGACTGTCCTTGAAAACCTTGTCTAGCATATTAGAATGTTAAAGCCATGGAGGGAAACAGGACAGATTTGCATTGGATAAAGATAATTTGGAGTTCAGCATGAAGTGCAGATTTGTGGGTTTTAGGACTGGAGCCAAAGAAATCAGTTGGGATGATGTTGCAGTAACTTGAGCAAGAGATGGTGAGGGGATTAAGAGGACATGGATGAGAAATATTGAGGATGGAGAATTATATTCATAACTATTGTTAGTTACTGCTAAACTCACAGGTGTATTTCTTCAGTGTTTTTAAAGTGAAGATGGGTTCTAAAGCTCTCAACTTTTCATCTGAGCTTTCTTTCTGGCACTATGACTAGTGCACAGAGAAAGAGAGAAATGGAGGAGGGAGGCGTACAATATGGATCTAGCAACTGTTTTTAATAAACATTTTGAATTTCTGAAGCACATCTTTTACAAATGGATTGATTTCCTTCCTGTGGATACACTTTAATTGGCATTGCTCCAAAGTAAATTTGACTTTTTAAACCCCTTCCTAAGTGAAAGAATGGGGCTATACATTTTTTTGGGGGGGTGAATATTGCTTATGGCTCACTCTTAATTATATGTACCTGTTTAGTTCTTTTGGTTTCAAAAAGTTTCATGAGACGGTTAGGAATGCAGAAGGGTGTTATCAAAGTGGCAGTGGAATTCTGTGCAGAAAGAATGGAGGCAGAGCAGGAGGAGAAGGTAAATATGTCACTTTGAACATAAGCAGTCCCTCAAGGCAAACAGTAGTGCGCTTCAGGAAAAATCTGTCTGCTGCTTCTCACCTGGGTGCCTACTGCCTCTGACGGGGTGGTACATAATGACTGACATGTGGAAGCAAGATCACCAGGCATCTGCAAGTGGACTGGCCAGCAACCTCAGGAGAAACTACTTGCGAATTTGCTAATAATTCTTTCAGAATCAGGTTTTCTTGTTAAGTGGTTCAGATGGTAACAATTACTTGAAAACACTGTGTCAAGTATAACTCTTTGGCTGTGAAATGCAGAAGCACCGTAACAAAACTCCCTAGTCAAGGTTATTCACTGTACGTGTGTTACCTACACGTCTTTGGCAGGTTAAGCCTGACTATGTGGCTGTTTTACACTCCCTTCCAACCCCAGTGATTCCGAGGCTTTATTAACACACTTCTACTACTTGCTTCTTAGTAGAGACTGACTCTTACATTTCTTCTACGAGCCCTCATATTATGTAGGAAATCAAACCACAGTATGGGCATTTTTATTATTCGCGATATCCTGTTTTAGTCTCTCATCATCAACAACGGATTTTACGTGACTTCCATGTACGTTGATAACAAATAACAGCATACAAATTTTCCTTCTTCGAGACTGCAGCTCTCCTTGCCCTTCTATAACCATCCTCACCCTTCCTCCCTACCTCCAACAACTTTACGTCACCAAGTTTTGCTCCAGTGATCTGTACCGTAACCGGAGCTCCAGCTAAGTACTGTACAGTGCTCAGACTTTGGGAGGGAATACTGGAGGCACAGATGTTGGGCAGCAGCTCACGTGTGTGTCACTATATCAGCATGGTGACTTATCTGTTGACACCTCCTGAGTAAACTGGGCCCCTTAAAAGTGAAAAGATTAATGTGAGAGAAATTAAAATTCATAATCAACTGGCTTCCTATAAGCAATACGACTATTGCCTATTCATTTTCTATCAAAATAAATGATCTCAGTGTTCAGGTTTGGAAATTTAGGATTACAATAACTATAATGTATTGCATGTAAAGAACAGATTTATTTCCATTTTAAGTTGCCCAGAATAGGCTGATGGACAACCTTGCATGCTTTTTGTTTCTAGTGTATGTCAAATTTTAAATATAAAAATTTAGAGCTTTACATAATCACTAATATGTTTTAAAAATTTGTGTGAAGATTATACTGAAATCTGCTGGCTAATTTCCTTTCTCTCCTGCCTCCTCAATGATTGCTCACAGTATGGAACTTGTTTGAAATACTTTTCAGCTTGTTTAAAATTTATCATGCCTCAACCCAAACACTGAAGACATCTGAGAGAAACCACTTTGTAACTTCTAAGTGGATAGAGATAATATTTATGATAAAAGTCTGTGTTGATCACAGGGAAAGAGTACAGAATAATTGAATTACATGAAAATTCATGCCTCAGGAAAGAGTAACTTTTTAGTATAAAACTAGAGACCAGGAGATGCTGAGAAAAATAAACTTTATTTTAGAATCTATTTTCAGTTTTTAAAATTTATTTTATATTCTCGTCAGCAGATACCTGAAATGGTAGTTAAATTCTTAAAGCTGTGGGGTTTTTTTTCTTTTTTGCACACCAAGTGGACAAATGTCTGAAATAGAAGGATAAAACATTTCCTTTCATCGTTCAAAAAAACCTTAATATTAGGTTTGTGTTACATTTTGATGTTGGCCAATTCTTTCTGATTACTTTTAAATTATAGCTTCTCCATGATAATATGCAACTCAGCATCTTCTCCGTGGGGCAGCAACTTTACATTGGTAACAGAACATACCACTATTAACACTCTAAATTATAGCTCCTTGGCCTTGTCAATACACACACATTATTCCAGTTAAAGTGAAATGCAAGGATGTTTAAAGTCTCTTCCAGCTGGAACATTCCATGAACCTATGAAAAGCGAATTCTGTCTTTAAACCCATATTTGTTTGTAGGATGCTGCCTACGACACTCTAGTCAAGCAGACAGTGTCTTGTTTGTTGGGTAAATGAACATGTGACAGGAAGTTAAACATCATGCTACCATCTTACAATAAAATGAAGACAAAATGCAAGGGATGTTACTGAGAAATGGGTAAAAATGAAAGTCCTAATACCCAATGGCAAATACAATACTGTGAGAAATAACAACTCTGCACCCAAGAGCTCATCTATTTGTTTCTTAATGTAGGCACTGGTCTGCTGTGTTGACCAAACTTCACTTCCCTGTGCCTTGGTGGGAGGGTGGAGGGGTGAGAAAATGGTCCATAGACCTTGAAGGTGATATTTACCATAGAGGCCTTGCCTGCATCTGGTTTCCTTTCACATCTCCTTGGAAACATGTGGGAGTAGAACACCACCAGCCAACTTGCAAATGTCCCTGTGGTAGTGATCACTTACTTCCTGTTTTTTGTCACATCCTCTACTCCAAGTCTCAATAAAGACTGTATTGTTGCAAGAAGCCAAATACAGCATCTCAGATTGTGCCTGATTACAGCAGACATTGAAAATTAATTTATACAGGCATGTAATTTTTATATATGTATTATGTATATATTAATTTACATCTATGTATATACCTATGTAATATTTTTGTTCAGTAAACTTATTTTATCCTTAACATTCCTGCTATAGGCTTTATACACTTCACAATTCTCTTAAGAAAAGTTTAACTCATTCAAAAACTCATGGAATGGATTTTGTGGTACAAACTGACACTGACTCTAAATAATACTTAAATCACAGTGTTGAAAACGAAGGTTGTTGTCAGCACATTGAGCATGAGCCCCAATCTTTCACTGTGTAACAGAGGATGAACAGCACGGTCAGAGTGCTGTCCTCTGCACACATTGTCATCCGTCAGACAGTTCACATCACTCAGAGAGACTGTGGGCTCTTATTATTAAAGAATTCCTTTATTTAAACTCAAGGAAGATGAAAATTGAAATTTGACCTTTTGTCAGATATTCATGAAGTACATTTCTCATCTGTTATACTCTGAAGTACCTTTGGGTACCACTTCAAAGTGACTCTAAAGAAAATTTCCAATTGTGCGTTAGGCCAATATGTGAGTGGAAGGGTGAAACATCGTAATCAGAATTGAATTTTTAACAAACAAGGAATTATTCTCTTGCTTTTTTACTTCTTATGATTTTAGTCAGTTATGCTTTTAAATCACCTTATGATTGCCCACCATAAAAAGTTACTAGTAGCACTCCACAGACGATTCTTACATATCTATGAGAGTATGAAAATTATTGAGAATCACTGTCTCGTCACCCTTTTAGAGTTGAGCCATTTTGTGAGTACATCTCCCGATAATGTTTTGTCATCAAGCAAATGTCCGTGCTCTTCATTTCACTTTTTTGCTAACCAAATACTAGTTGGGAGCAAATTAACACAGCTAGCATTTTTTTTTCAGGACTAATGAAAATCCATCCATCCTTCCTTTCTTCCTTCCTCCCTTCCTTCCTTCCTCCCTCCCTCTCTCTCCTTCCTTCCTTCCCTCCTCTCTCCCTCTTCCTTCCTTCCTTCTTCCTTCCTTCCTTCCTTCCTTCTTTCCTTTTTTCTTTCCTTTCCTTTCCCTTTCTTTTCTTTTCTTTCTCTTCTCTTCTCTTTCTTTTCTTTTCTCTTTTCTTGTCTTTTTTTCTTTTCTTTTCTTTTCTTTTCTTTTCTTTTCTTTTCTTTTCTTTTCTTTTCTTTTCTTTTCTTTTCTTTTCTTTCTTTTCTTCCTCCCCCTCCCCCATAAAGTGAGCCCAGAAGCTAAAAATCTAAGTTTGAAAACAGAAAGTTGCTTTGCCTAAGCTAAAGTATGGCATATGAAGTACTGTCCTCCACTTTTGATGTTTATATCACCATGAAATAGTTTGCAAAAGACACCTTAGCATTTAAAAGTGACTGTTTACAAAATGGTTTTCTTGAAGTATTTGTTTATTTCATTTACTTCCTAATACTGAAATCTGTGTATTTAAAGAAAATAAAATTTTACTTCTCAAGAACAGTAAAGTGGGGACAGAGAGACTCCTTTCCTTCATTCTCACAAGGGCACTGCCTTTGCACCCTTCAAAGCTCAGCTCAGACATCACTTGGTGAAACCTTCTTTGACTTCCTCACAGGGATAGGGTCCCTCTCCTAGCCTCTAATGCTCCTAGCTCCATAGATTTTAATACTGCATATATGATTTTTATTCAGAGCTTATATCACACATGACAAAGTGCTGGGAAAGGGAAGATACTTAATATTTATTTAGTCAATGAGTACATATTTGAGGCTTTACTATATAATGATATTTAGATAGCAAAGATGTCCATGTGGGTTGACTTACTTTCTAAATGCTCTCTCAAATTTTGTCAGTCTTGCCTCACATCTATTCTCGGTTCAGCTTATTTGCAGATCTAAAGGACAATTTAGTAAAACAAACCACAAAAACTACTGCTACTAATAGCTAAAGTCCATGGTGTTGTCTATGTGTCAGGCACTGTTCTCATTATTTCTATATATTAACATTCAATCTCCCTAACAACAGAGTGAAGTATTCCATTATACAGATGAAAAAACTGAAGCACAGAGAAGATCAGCAACATACAAGATTACAAAGCTAAACTGAGGGAAACAACTTGGTTTCAGAGTCCATTGGTTTCATTACTTGGTCCTATGCATACCCATAGCGTAGACGGTGTGGAGGCTTACCATCGGCCAGGCAGCACTCCCGAAATCTCCAGCTAAAGTAGCTACTGACCCTGACTGCTACTTATGCTATGACTATAGAGTCTGTCTGTAATTTTTCAGTTACGTAACAGTCAATTCACCTCAAATTTTGGTTAAAAAACGGATTGTTACAGGAATTGTACCAGGTGGTTTGTTTAATCACATTTTCTATCTCACTTAATGTTCTAGCAAACTTATGATGTAGAGAATGTTGTCTTCATTTTTTATAGGGACATATAAGCTTTACAAAGATTAAATGACACCGTTCAATTTAGACTGTGCTCTTTTCCCTCATCAATAGCTTATTCTCTTGGTTAGAAAATCAAGACAATTATCATATGGTTTCTCTCATCTATGGAACATAAGAACTAGGAAGATCGGTAGGAGAAGAAAGGGATAAAGAAAGGGGGGGTAATCAGAAGGGGGAATGAAGCATGAGAGACTGTGGACTCTGAGAAACTGAGGGCTTCAGAGGGGAGGGGGATGGGGGAATGGGATAGGCTGGTGATGGGTGGTGGGGAGGGCACGTATTGCATGGTGCACTGGGTGTTATACGCAACTAATGAATCATCGAAACTTTACATCAAAAACCAGGGATGTACTGTATAGTGACTAACATAATATAATAAAAAAAATTAAAAAAAAAAAAGAAAATCAAGGTCAGACCAAGCTATTCGTTTTCTAGACCAAATAATAATGCTATTTCCACTTTGTTTTTAAGCCTCTGGGTTAACTTTTAATGTCTATAAAAACCTTGAATGCATATACAATCCTTTTCAAGTTCCGGTGGCTCAAAAAATAGAACCCCAAATCAAAGAGTTTCATGAATCACTAGTTTTATTCCTGTGCCAATGTAGAAACAGAACAGAAAAAAAGAATAAAAGTGTGTTTTCCTATTTGTTTATGTTTCCTTTGAAAATTGTAAGGTTATCTCTAAAGTAGCACTATACTTTTCTTGACAGAACACTATCTGGGGAATAGAGATCTTGTTGGCAGGAGGGATAAGTACTTTATTTCTAAGAACACGAGCCAGAAAGTGAATAGGGTCTGTTGGCATCACTGCGGTTAGTGCCCAGATAACAGAGGCAGGGCCCTGTTCTGTAGGCTATGTTAGTTATCCCAACTTTTGTGGATATTGGCATTTCTTCGAGGGAGGCAGCCAAAACCTATGGTGGTTTTGTTGATATTAAAAGATTAATAAGTTGGTCCTGGTTTATAGTAACAGAAATCCATGAGGAAGAAACTAAATCAGTTACGCCATTATGATAGCCTCTAATGTGCAATTGGCTCTGAAATAGCCATTAATTATTTAAAATAACATCATAAATGTGTATTAATTCTTGTTCCAATAAAAGCTAATGTTGGGTCATGTGAATTTATTAATGATCTTGTTACTAATAATGTAAATTTGCAGTTTGGGTCCAAGTCACTGCTTGGATCAGAGGCCCATCACACATCATAACTACTTTAAAAAAAAAAAAACCTGGAACAAGAAACATCCAGATCTAATTGCTCTCATTCAGTGTGTATTTTTCTGCCTTAGAGGCACCTGGCAGCAAATCTCCCTACTTTATGTGGTTTTCATGGTATAAATTACAAAGAAATATACTATTGTCTGACACCTTCTAAACAAATCCCTTAATCTCTCCTACTCATTTGTCTTTCAATCTCTTACTCTATTTTTCCTGTCATTTCCCCTCCACTCCACCCCCACTTCCTCAGAATGACATAAACCAGAAAAGTTGGAGAATTTCTGAACCAGTGGCTTCCCAACCTTTTTGATTATGTGCTCCTCAGTGACCATGTGTATGTTATTTACTTATAAACTGTAACATATATACTTTTGTATTAATATATTATATATCTTATAAAATGTATATAAAATTAAAGGATACATTAAAAATCAATGTGAATGGATATTCTAATAGTTTCCTCCTCTACACTTACTCTTGCCCATTCCTCTCTGGAAATAACTGAGTAGCTTCTAAATAACATTAACCCCTCAGATTTCTCTGTGGTGGAATATCTACAATGAATTAGTTGTTTTGAGACCAACAGTAATAATAATCAAACTTGAAGGCTGCCTCAGAGACCCAGATTTTACATAGTCCTTTTCTCCCTCTTCCATCATGCTCTGGTTTAGCACGGAACCAGCAGGGAGCACAGATAGGAGATTATGGTACAAAGCATGGGATATCTGGTTTCTAATGTGGTTTGCATGGCTCCAATTCTGCATCTTTATACATGGGCTGTAGGCACCTGATTTTGTCTTCTGAAAATAAATCCTTTACCATGACAGGACTATTCATTCATTCAAACACTTATGAACAGAGGTCTAAGCCCAGGGCTGAATGATACAGACAAATATTTGAAATGCTACAGACCAAAACTGCCCCCACCAAGCTTATGCTTTAGTTAGCAATGGTGCGATCGAATGACTTTGTAGTAAATGTTATAAAAAAGAGGCGTCTTCTATGAGTGAAGACAGAATCAAGGAACTAATTTGGCTGAGCAAAGTCCCCCCAGGGAAACTATTTGAGGATCTTGAAATAGAAGCTCACTGGGGGCTTCACCTTCAGCCTGGTGGAGATACAGCCCGGGAGGGCTAGCTCTACTCAGTGGAGTTTCTCAAAGGAACTGATAATAACAATAATTTATCTCCACCTGCTCTATAATCACTGGACTTAAATTCATGTTCCTTGTCTCCTTGTTAAACTCGTGCTGGTGATAACCACAACTGCATCATGCTGAAATAGGATCTGATTCCAGCCTGCCACAAATCCACTTTTTGTCAAGGACTTTATTATTGCTTTCCCTTGCAATTGACTGGGGCTTCTCTTGGTATCCTATCATAGCTTGTCCTTCTCTCCATTCCTCTTTCTCTCTCTCTTTCTCCTTTCCTTCTCCTCCTCTTCCTGTGCCCCACCGCTTCTCTCTTTCTCTCACACTACTGTCCCCTCCCTGTGATGCTAGCTTTACATGTTAGTCAAACAGAAGTCTTACTTGGGAACGCCAGCAGTGTTTCAGGGACTATATGCTTCACAATGTAAGGAACTGCTATCTGGCTTGCAGTGGTGTACCAGATACATGGAATAGGGCTTGAGATATTGAAAATGCTCAATATTTGTTACTGATTGGTTTTATGAGACACTATATCTGGTTTATCTTTTATCATATAATTGAATGTGGGTTGGTTTGGGGTTGGTTTTTTTGTTTTTGTTTTTTTTTTTTGTATTTCTACATGGTTTTAGGGGAATCATGTTTATTAGGAAGCAATATATTTGAGCCCCAAATATCTGCAAGTATGTTTTTGGCTTTCTAGTTGTTTATAAGGCAAAAGCCAGTTTAAATGGCATGAAATAATTTGATGGATTTCAGTGGCCTAACAACACACAACAAGCTATTAGTGAAGTTACCAGATGTACCTGGAACACCAACCCAGCTAAAATATGGCTGGGAAGACCTAACGTTATTGATCTACATGCCAGCTTTCCATTGAGTAATGACTTCTCTGCCAGCCCTAATCCTTGACCTAGGGAAACAAAGTTTGAAAACAATGCAATCTATTCAACAAGACTGTGTCTTTAAAACTCGTGTGAACTTAGTGTAAAATCATACTGTTATTATGAATCTATCTGCAACGCTATATATATATATATATATATATATATACACATACATACACTTTTCCTGCTTTCTACTCCTTCCCTCTTTGTCAAATGATACTAGGCTTATTAACAAACTCTAATTCTCCCACTAGTCCTTGCTTTCACTCAACATATCTTAAGGCCTTAGCTTAACTATCCTTTTGTTTTTTATTTCTTAGACAATTTTTTCCTTCCCTTTTATATTCTTTCAGCTGGCTTCCTATCTTTGTCCATTCTATCTTTTGCATAATTTACTATGTTCTTTATGTCACGCATCAGTCAATGACAGCCTCCTCATGCTACAAGACTCCCACATAAGCATTCAGGAGACAGAAAAAAAAAAGAAGGTCATAGAAAGGAATGAGAAAGTCATTTTAAGTATAAGTGTACTTTTCCTGAATTTATCCATATTTTAGAGATAGGGTAAGGAGAAAATACTTGATTTTATCAGTCATTTCTAATTAATGTATTACATTTGTCCAGAGATAAAGTACAGTATATACAATATAATGTTTTGCTCCTGGGAAGTTTTCCATTAAAAAAGATACAGCATTTGGTCAGCATCACTTCGAATTGTTTCTTTTTTCTTTTTTTTTTTAATAATTTTTATTTTGTTATATTAGTCACCATACAGTACATCCCCAGTTTTTGATGCAATGCTCCATGATCATTATTTGCGTATAACACCCAGTGCACCACACAATACGTGACCTCCTTAATACCCATCACCGGCCTATCCCAATCCCCCACCCCTCTCCCCTCTGAAGCCCTCAGTTTGTTTCCCAGAGTCCACAGTCTCTCATGGTTCATTGTTTCTTAACACAGAAAGTGTGAAATAAATCAAGTATTTATAGAAAATACCACAGAACATATAGCAGCCTGTTTATTCCTTTCATGACATGCCATCATATACTGGAATAGATTTATGGTACGGTGTTGTTCTTCAACATATTTAATGTTATGAGTTATACTTCATTATAAAATTTCTCCTTCTTTGATAATAGAGTTTTTAGCAGACACCTGCTTATCCAGAATACAGACTCCATTTCTCGGCCCTTATTGTTAAGTGTGGCCATGCAACTAAATTCTAGCACATGAAATATGAGAGAAAAAGAAGTGTGTCCCTTCTGGATTCTGCCTTTACACAGGAGTGTGTCCAACCCTGCACTCTCTCCTCTTCCCACTGACTTGACTACTGATAAGTGATCAAGGTGGTAGAGCAGTTAGATCAAAGGAGCCTGGGGTTTTGAAAACATATAGGCTACATATTGGCCCAGAACTATTTATATCCAATTATTATGTGTATGTGAGAAAAAAGATATTGTTTAAGTCATTTTTAGGCTGGTTTTCTACAACAGCAGTCAAAACTACAGCATAAATGACAGAGTTTAGTTTATGGTTGTAATGTGAGATTTTTGTTCGAATGTGGAATTAGGTGTCTTCTCAAGGTTCAGATCATTTTTGCTTGGTATTTTGGAGTTTATATTGCTTTGTAATATGGTTTATGTTTTATGTGAGCAAATAAAAACATGTTCATACATTTATATAACTATCATGGTTATGCAAAACTTTGGGAACTATTTAAATAGTCTCTAGAGAAGACTGAATTTTGAACTCTCTTTAATTAGCTCACCACCATCAAGAACAAATACACTAGTTCTTTAAAAAAGTCTAACCTCAAGTCTTTCCCTACATATTTTCCATCTTCACATCTCATTTGGTTTAAAGAGACCACTTCTTAGACTGACTCCCTCCTCCAGATTTCTGTGGAATTTGTCTCTGAGAATTGCTCTTAACCAGCTGCCTTACCCCAAAGACCCACCCACGCTCTATAAGCGCTGGTCATATGCCATGCGACCTTCTGACTCATTTGCTAATGTCTGTTCCTAATCTACTTGGTTTTCCTTCGATTTCAGTGGCTTCAATTTAATGACGTATTTCATCATATTTAGGAGAATTATTAGCTTAGAAGATTCATATTTATATATACACAAATGCAGTCCTCTCTACTTGAGACTCTTAATAAATATATGTGTAGCTATCCTTGATGGCCAGAAATAATGCTGGAAAACAACAAAAAATACATCATGTAAAATAATTAATGCCTGCCAAGATTTATAGGTTTCAAGGAATGAAAACGTGTATCTAAAGTACAATGATATGTCTAGTACAATGCTATTCCAGTACATTCCGAGGATCACTCTTAGAAGCGCTACTTTAGTCTTCATTTTTTTTAAGTCTTAGACTCTTGATTATATCCTGCCCCCCCCCCAAAAACATGCTTATAAATTCAGTGAAGGATTTGGTTCACTCATATGACCGTCAGATAATAAGCTGATTAAAGTTCTCTCACTAAAATTTTATTAGCTTATATTCTACTTCACCTTTTCATGCATTAATCTTAAAGCTATCACCATGGCTGACAAATAGTTTTACAGCGATAGACAATTAAGCAAATTCTTTTCAGCATCTGGTACCTAACACCTTAGACATGAAAATGTGGCTTGTGTGTCTTCCCTAAAAGGCTTATCTGTTTTAAATGACATTCACTGGCATTAGGAATGGAATAGTTGTTTGGAACTCTTGTCAATATTTTGAAAAACTTTATAAATACCCTGTCTCCAATTCATAGAAGTGGTGACAATCATAACTATATAAGGGGTCATTTTGTGCCATGAAGAAAATGCTCCAAATAGTTTATGTATCTAATATTATTTTGTTTTTGTACTTCTGTTCATTGTATGCATTACACCCATAATCCTATCACCTTTTATAAAAAGTATATAGGATAAAAGGTGAAAATCCCCTGCTTCTACATTTTCAATTCAATTCTTTCAAAGTAACTGCTATTAACAATTTTATGCCTTTTAGCCAGAATTTGCATAGTCTTATTTAATCATACAGAGAGATTTATACCTATGTCCCTATTTATATCTACATAGACATTTTGTCCTATAAGGTTGGTATGTGCTATACATAGTGGTCTGCTACTGCCTCTTCCACATACACTCGTGAGCGTTATTCAGTTAATGCACACGGATCTCACTGTATCTTTTTAATGGCTACATGGCATTCCAACTATATATATATAGCAATGATTAAAAATTCTTTATTGATGGCAATTCAGATTGTTTCTTTTTTTGTCAGTAACATATAATATAATGATGAACACCTCTGCCCATATATTTTTATGAATTTGTTTTACTATTTTTTGGTAAAGTTCTAAAGTGGCTAATTGCCAATTCAAAGGTTATTTTAATATTCACTCAGTATAAAAGAGTATAGAAATTCCTACAGACTTTGATTATAGAAGTTTCTCCCATAATCATACCTTTGCAGAGTAAATCTTAAACTTGAAATTGTGCATTTAATCTGTTTATTGCAAAGCATCCCAAATGAGCTGTAGAGTCAAAGCCAATATTCCACCAGACAATGCCATAACACTTTAGAATGATGACATGCTTAAAATAGAATATTTAAGTTAGAACTTGTAAATAGGTTATAATTACAGCTCTCATAATGTAGCCATGCTATAGTGACATGTCCAAGAGCAAATTCTTTCCAGCATTCTTAGTATTGATATAAATGTCCAAGTGGTGAGCATATGTTTCTGGAATGTTTAATGTTTCTGCCGGCAGTTGGGCAGGGTTTGTCTTATTTTAGAGGAGCTATGTCATAGGTCAGTTATTAATTTCTTATGTCATTATTGCATTCCCAACAGATTTGATAGGAAAAATGGACACTTCTGAAAAAGTGACCAGAGCATGCCAATCATGACAACTTTATGGAACATTAATATTTTAATACAATATATAAGGAAGGACGAGCTTGCCAGAAGCACAGAATGCTCAGTTGTCATATAGTCTGAGCACACTAATCTTTGTTGTCAAGTCTTTGACCATTTAAACTAACTTATGACATGTTACTGATCCATTTTGTTAGCAAAAGCAGTTTATGGAAACCAGACTTTTTTTTTTTTTTTAACCGCAAAGAGAGTTAGAGATTTTTTTTTCCTCATTGTAGATAGCCCCAGTTGAACAGAACTAGGAACACTGGTTTTGTGTTAGGAGAATTGCAATTATGGGCTAATATTATATCAAAAGAAGGGGATGTTGTCCAATCTGCAGGGAGTTTTCAATGCCAATGACCATGTTGGATTTATAGAAGAAATTTTATTTGTACTTATATCAGGATTGTAAAGCACTACATTGTTGGAAGAATTTGGAGAAAATCCTAAAGATAAGACAAACTTTGGCCAAGAATCTACTAGCTAAGCCGTGCTTCTTGTAACTCCAATCTTTGCTTCTCTCACTTGGAAACTTCTTAGGGGAATCTGGCACCTACAGGATTAGTCAAAGGGGCCTTGGCATCAAAAATAATTTCAGTTATTGGCTCTTTTTGGTGAAGAGTTAAAAAAAAGCTGATACATCTATTGATGGCAAATGTGCCAGAGTATTATTTAAAATAGCATCAGTATATTTGGGGGGTAGGGGATAGTGATGTCTTTGTATATGTAAAGGGGTCTTTTTTCACATTACACATAGCCCTTTAATTATGATAAAAATACTTTTTAAAGGGAACAAGTAATAAACTCAAATAATTGACATTAAATAAAGAAAATACCATGACTTTCTTTCTTTCTAAAAACTAGAGAACACTCTTCAGACAGGCCTTGACCTATGAGCTATCTGGTGGCTATTTAATTCCAATTAAAGAAAGTGAAACCAATTCTGCCTTCAACACAATTCCAGAATACAATGTTCACAAACTATTATAAATCCAGTTAGTGAGATGAATAGGTTATTACGATATTTTAATTTTTACAGATTTTGATGGTTTCTCCAAGAAGACACTTTGAGTTATGCAGCTACACTATAGGGCAAAAGAAACACTCACACATCTCTTTAATCCGAGCAAAATAATAAGGGACGGCAACAAGGATATTTATAAAATCCCCAAAGCCAGATAATTGGTGAGTGTGTCTTACCTTTCTTTTGCGAAGCCTGACTGGGTTATCTGCGAGCTCCTGGGTGGCCGGAGTTTCCTTTAATTGTATGCACTGCATGCTATCTCCTGAGTTGACCTTTGGGAGACTTTTGTTTTGAGGTTCTGAGAAAGCACTCTTCTCTAGGCCATTTTCAGCTGACATTCCACTAGGGCAGGAAGGAGGCTGCAGAAGGCAGCTTCCAGAATCTGTTTTTAATAACGGCAGCCCTCTGTCCGTGCAAGGAAGGGCCGAGAACTCATCCTGTACTGCGCTGCAGGTGTTTCTTTCATGTTCATCTTTAGGGAAGTCAAGCTTCCTCCGTTGCTGAGCAATTACAGCAGAATTAAGCAATTGCTTCTCGGGCACAATATCTTTTACATTCGAAGAGTCACATGCATTTATTTTATTAGATGCATCTTTTATTTCACTTAAGCTGATATCATTACAAAGCTCCAGGCTTTTACTTACAATGCCAACAACTTTTTTCTCCCCCCTTTCTTCGACCAGTGCTAAGTCAGCTCCATCAGCCATTCCCCAGGAGTGACTCTGGTGACCTTCCATGACGGGCAGCGTCTTTACTGAGGAGCCTGCTCCTCTGCTGCTATGTTGGTCTGATATTTTTTGTCCTTGGGTAGTGAAAATCTGTTTATCATCTGTAATATATGGATCGGAATCGGTATCCTCATCAGAAACATGCACTAGTGTTTCTGTGCTAGCCTCTAGAGAAAGAAACTGATCTTCACCTTCATGTCTGTCATTTTCATCCACCTCCTTTGAAATGTGACCCATTGGCCTCCCAGGAAAGTCTCTCAGCTCTGAACCATGGCAGCAATCTGGTAATGAAACACACCTCTCTTTACGATCCGCATTTAAAGTTGCATCTCTTTCCATACTTGCCTGCAAGCTGTCAGCTACTAGTCCATGATGACATGCTGGGTTATAATCATCAGAATTAAAAGGCTGTCCCATCCATTGGGTCACATGTTCTTCCCAGCTTCTCTTTCTGATAGCTACAGACATGTCATCGTAGTTTAACAACAGATAGAGAGATACGTTCCGTATGAGACTAGAGGAGATGGAACTTGATGAAAGATGACTTCATATGCACTGATTGAAGATGAGAGCGAGTTTTGTCATTTCCCCACCTATTAAAAAATTTAAAAATATATATGTAGTTCAGGATCATCATTCTCGATCAAAATATATCTTGGAAAAGACAGCATTTAATCTGTGCTATGAAATATTAAGTAAGAGATCTTATAAAGTTTCTATTTAGTAGCTTTAATGATGTTACTTCTTTAAGAAGTAGCCTAATATTGGAACAAAATTTCACATTTAATATTTCTGGTCAAAAAACAATGACAACACTTTAAAAGCAGCTGGACTGATTGCCCTACTAATGAATGAAGATATAAGTACGGAATGTTTGAAACTCCCTTAAGAACATATTTGCATTGCAGTACTTAAAAATACACCAAAAGAAACTTGTTGCTCTAGCTTCCATGCTTTCGTGCTTTATTTCTGTGAACACAAGTCCTTACAGAAATCTATTTGCTGTTTGGTTTGAATTGCAGTAAAGGCCACCAGGGAACTGTTCATGCACAGTTTAAGCCATAGAGACAGCACGTGCAATGTGTTAGTTTGTGAAAGAGCTAACACAGATCCCAAACTCTCAGGATGTATTTACTCCAGGGAGTAAGTAAGAAGCATGGAATAATCTAGTTTAGCTCCTATTAACACGTAATTCATAAGAAAGTGTAACACAGACCATTGACCATGCCTTAGGATAAATACATTTACACACATGCTGTCACTGTTTCTACTTGCTAGCAAGCTCATTTTGTTGAAGCTGAGAGACATTATATAAGTTGCCCACGGTCATACATCCCGGAAGTATGCCCCATTCAAACTAGGCCCTGGTTCTAACTTAGATAGCCAACAAACTTCACTGTCTCCATGGAATGAGATCCTACCTGTGCCCCTTCCCTCCACCTAGCTGTAGTATGTATAAAATCTAAAATCCTCCGGCAGGAATACAGTGAACCAAAAAGAAGATGTGAGCATGATAAAACAATTGGGACAATTCCTCAGAAATTTCAGTCGCATTCTTTTTGGCTTCTAAGGAGTTTAGTTTGTATACTGCTATCAGAATTTGGCCATAAAAATGTAAGTAAACCAGAAAACCAGGCCTAAGATAAGGCAGAATATAAACACATTCCAGGTAGTCTTCCCCTTTTTGCCTTGAATTATTCAAACCCTTAGCTCAAGGAAACAAATTATACCAACGTAAACTGAACTTTACAAAAATGACTAATCCAAATGTTGTTCCATAACGAAACCAAATTATTAGACCATAAAAGAAAAATCCCATTCAAAAGAGCAGACATTTCTAGTTTTTCCTCCACACAAGAACTTTCAGCACATAACATGGATTGGCTTATTGACTTTGGCCATAAACAAGATTAACTGCTGTGCTGGTTTTGGGTCACTTTAGTCTATTGAAAAGGATTCTGAGTCCCTACCAAAAATTTCAAGCTATTCTGACTAAGCACTTGCCAAAAAGGTAAATATTCCCATTCTGTGAAGACCAGTGGAGTTAAGGAATGTACTAGAATTTGGTAACCTAGCCTGACCAAATATCTTTCTGGATACTATCAGGTTCCCTCAAAGGTCTGTGACCATTTGAAAATGGTCAGCCTGCACATTTTCCATGTTGGCATTCATTTTGCACTCAAAAGAAAATATAAAGTCCCCGAATTCCATGCATAAGTCATTATAGTGTGGGAGGCTATGGAAAGTGGAAAAAACGCATAGATGCAGGCCAGAAAATTTCTGCTTTCATGGGCAAATTTGGGTTGTAATAGGGCGGTTCTGTTTTAGATACTTTCTTTTCTTTATTTTTATCCAGTGTAGAGAGAGCAGGCTAACTTAAGAAATGCCAAGTGGTATTACTGTGTCATTCCTAAGCCACATTTACATTTGAGACTAAATTCTGGATTCATTTCTTTTACTGAAAAGAAATTGAGTTTTGTTAACTCCTTGGGGGACAGATTACATAAAAGATTTACCCTCAGGACCTTACCATAATATTAATTTATTTCACTCAACCTTGGCAACTAGATAAGTGTTTTTATAATGTCAAAGGAAGACAATTCAACAAGTTCTGAAGCCATCTTGTTGCTAAGAGACATTGTAAATTAGGTAGATTGAGCACATGAAAGAATTAACTCCGTCTGTCTTGCTCATCTAGGTTCTTTGGACATTTCCAAATCATTCCTGTGAATGTATAGTGTCTATATTTTTCAAAGACATAGAATTTCCTAATTATCCTTATGATCATCATCTCTACATTTTTGCTCATTCCATATCCTGTGGTCTGATAGATTTTTAAAAATCTTCTCTCTCCAAACTTTGTTATTCACACTTCCCATTGAAATTCTATTTATAAAATCTATAGTTAAAATCTGCCTCCATGATCTAAAGCCTGAACAGAAGAGTATTGAGAAGAAGGAGTACTTGATTATTGTTAGTTGCATCTGAGCATATTGGCCTCATTTTCTAAATCATCTGAATTGACTAGAATCCATCCTATAAGTCATAGATGTCTTTGTAAAAGACCTGATTTTTCCCTATCAGTCTCCTCACCATATATTAAGGAAAATATAATTTTCCTTAAAATTATATTTTTAGCTACCGACTATCTAATTTACAAATTTCAATGAAATTACATTTCATTGGTAATCCTTTTTGTGCATTTCCATTCAGAATGAGCTCAGCTGCTGAGGATTTGGATGAAGGATCTGGAAAAGTGTAGGTCATTGCAGGGTGTTGATTTTATGAAGTGAATTTCCATGGGGATTTTTCACTTCTTAAATGCATGTGTTCAAACACTGCTATATTAATATTACAAGAGACTCTATGTACCTCTAATGTTGTAACAACTCTGGAAAATGTTTGTAAAATGTCCAAATTTGCTTTTTGTGATATTAGTACATAAGATGTTTAGACATGAATTAATTTCAAATATATTATTTGAGTTAATTTTGTAACACCACTCCTTAACATAAGCATTTTATGCCATGCAGTATTCTAAACTTAATTGAAATTAAACATTATTATACTAAATGACTAGGCAATTGGAGACATTCTAGTTTGAGAATCACTGACCTATATCTCATATTAAATGATCACGCTCTCCTTTTCACCTGCTTCTGAAATAAATGCATACTATGTATTTTGGCCTGGCAATTGTCCTTAGAGAAGATGATTCCGATAATATTCACCATTGCTCATTCTACAGCCTGGGAGAATACAATGCAAATAAAGCACTTGTTCCTGAAATCAAGGGGCAGTAATGAAGAACTGACAGCAATGCTGCTTGGCCAAGATCAATTCTTCAGTACTTGTTTATTTGGTGCCCAGGGGGCCACAGATACTCTGCTAAACATTGGCAACATAAACCTAAATAATATATTCCACCTTTCCTAAAGGAGCTTACAATTTTTTGGGAGAAACTCATGCAGAGAAAAATAAAAAGTCTTCTTATGGCCACAAATACCATGTAAAGTTTAACATAAAGCAGAGGGTCATCAGCTTCCCCTTCCTTCCTCCCTCCCTTCCTTCTTTCCTTCCTTCCTTCCTACTTTTTTCTTTTTTTTCTTTCTTTTCCTTCCTTTCCTTTCCTTCCTCTCTCTCTCCCTCCCTTCCTCCATTCCTTCTTTTTTCAATAGTGAATGGTGTGGGATGACGGAAATGTTAGGTAGGGCTTCCAGAGGAGAAAAACCCTAAACAAGGCCCTCTTGTTTTTGTGATATTAGTGTATACTAAGAATATTTGTGGTAAATTTTCTGCCTCCACAACACACAGATCAAATGGGAGCTAAGTTCAGAGTTTCACTGTTCTAGAATCACCTCTTTGGGAGAGAAAGCAGAGGCAACAATAAACTCCAGAGAATTACTAACAGTTTGAAAACCCATTTGACACCCTGGAGGGGAACCACATTTCTCAGGTGCATTCAGAGAAAATCGAGGGGAGAGATTTAGAAAAAAATTTTTTTCCGGAAAATTTCACAGACCCGTCTTCAGATTCAAGGACTCTGTGGACTATGCAGTAATACGAGAAATAAAAATAGATCACACAAAGAAACATTATTGTGAAATTTCAGAACTTTAGAGGTTAGCAAATGAATATAAATGTTATCAGAGAAAGAGAGAAAATAGGTTATATATTATGCATTGGGAATCTCAATGTTACTGGATTTCTTAATAGCAAAATTGGAAACAAGACAGGCAAATATATCTTCAAAATTCTGATGGGAACTTATTTCTACCTTAAAATTATATGAGGAGCCTTAAAAATTTCCCTCCTCTTCTCAAGAAGCTATTGGAGGGATAGTTCCTCCCAAATAAGAGAATACATAATATGGAAAAGACATGGTAACAAGGGAGTCAGAAACTCAACACAAAGACCAGGGGATGGGATTTCCAGAATGAAATTTATGTAGCACGCCTAGCAGGCAATCATTTCACATAAATCCTAAAGTTCTCTACAAGCGATGTCTCTAAGGAAAAAACCATGGAAATAATGGATTATATGAGAAGAATTTATAATAAAGTCAGACAATTTAGGTGGAAGAATTAGGATTATTTACATAGAGAACTAAAAATCAGTTATTACCTCCAGGAAACAGGGTTTTAAAAGAAAGGAAATATAATCATAGTACACTACCTGGCTTAGCTGTGAATTTTTTGTGCAGCCAAATAATGCAAACAGCAAATACTGACTTAATAAAAAACTTATGAAAGCAACTATTTTTGAAGTATAAAATGTTTGTAGGGGATGGGATTAGGGATGCTGGGAAGAACAGTCTCAGAGAACTGACTCTTCATTTTCCATAATAGGAATTTAACAGATAATGTCTAAAATGGGAAAAAATATAGTATAATCATATTGTTTAGAAATATGGAGGTAATAGGAATAACAGCTAAATAGGAATAACAACTAAATAGGAATAACAGCTAAAAACAATTTAAATTGTTATAATTCTATAATATAATTTGCTTGAGACAAAGAAAAATTTCTGAATCTCAGAAGCATGTTAAATAATAATTTAAATTTAATCTAAATTTTAATATATTCCAGAGCAGTAATCTTAAAATTGAGTTGATATATAAATATGTCTACATTTCCTCTATTATATGTCCAATAGGATCCAACTATTCCCTGTATTCCCTTCAGCCCTTGCCATACCACTGCCTCATAAGTACAAATGTATCTTCCTCCTTCCATTAGCACAATAAAGGTGCCAGTTTGGGTATTTATTTGGGGCCAATAATGTCATGCAGCTTTCCATAAGATTCCTCGGTGATTTTTTTAATGGGCTTTTTCCTCCCCCAACCTTTTTAAGAACTCCTGCAAGTCAGGACAAATATTCTTAGTAATCCTCTTAGCCATAGCCTTCTAAAATGTTATCTGACCAGAGGTTTTAAGATGCAGAAAATAAGATGTAAATAACCTTAATTGAGTAAATGCATTATTTTGCAACTTCTCCTGGACACCTCATCATAGTACTTAGAAAGACGGCAACTTTTCTCATTCAACCCCTTAAACCCTTAAATGTGAGTATCTCATTTTATCCTTTCAGAAGACAAATGACATACATAGACATACATATGCATACACATAGACAAATAAAAAATTTAAAATATATGTATACACACCACACACACACACACACACACACACACACACACACACACACACACAATTGGCTCCCAGGTTTTTTTTAAACACCTTCATACAGATTCTATGTATTTAATAGAAGGGAAAATAAAAACATAATAGTAGTGACAGTTTCTCTTTATTTTTCTCTTTCCTTAGGTGGCCTCAGTTGCTTTGGTTTCCCTTAGGATCTTTCTTCTTAATTACCCACCCATGTTAAATTTCTAGATCATGTTTTCCTTCTACAACTGCTTTAAAGCATATCTATGTATAATATCTACCACATAGCATATTCTCAGTCACTGTGAGGAAGAAGAAAAGATATGGGGAAAATAACCTCCTTTTAATTACAAGTGGTTTCAACTCTCTAAAATGCACTCTTACAAGAATAAAGAATGCATCTCAACTGAGAAAAGAACATTTCTACGTTGCCCCATTTTGTTGCTAATATGATAAATCAGTGAAATGGAGAGACTGGGAATCTGAACATCCTATCATGATTTGAAATCTTAATTTGTCTTAGCCTACTCTCAGGGAGTCACATTTGCAAATAGAAAGGGCCCCCAAACCACTTATGAACTGAATTAGACAGCTAGAACAGAAGGAAGAACATAGACACGACCACAACTTAATACAGTTCTTCAAATGTGTGCTCACTAGTTTCAAAGTGAATCTTCATTACAGTGAGCATTTGCAGGGGCCAGAATGAAATTCATTTTCTTGATGGCACTGTCAAAGAACAAATTATCTAGCAGACCAAACTGTGCACATTTGGGCATCTTTCCGCTGCTCCCCAGCTCAGTGATAACATGAAGAGGAATGCTTTTCATTGCCAAACTGATGTTTCATATACAACATGCTCAGGAGCAGTAAGAAAGCGCAGGCAGATATGAATTTTCCTAATTCCTTTATGTAAATGCATGAACAAATAGCCAAAAAAGAGAACACATTTTAAAAAAAGCATTTCTATGAGTCTAGTCAAGGGTCAGAGTACCCAACTTTTAGTAAAAGACAATTGGTGCTTTTCCTTTAAAATATTCATGGTGTCTAATCCAAATCAGACAGGGTTAGAAATAGACTGTGGGAGAAAGAGACCTTTAATAATATGATGCATGAATTTATCCCCATATGATTTCATCTTTCTTTGGTAGCAATCTGCATCCTAATTCTTCACAAAATCATTACCCATCTACTTTCGCATATTTTGTCAGATGTTAGAATTTACTCATTATGCCTCATTAGCTGTCTGTGGAAAACAAACTCTTTTGAAATTCTTTATTGGTAAATTGGTGAAGCTTAAAATATATATGAAATAGCTTCCATGTATTTAGGCTGTCTGGATATAAAAAAATTAGTAACTTAAAGAATATACCACCCATAATGAACTAAGTCCTTGGAATAAGCAGTATATAACTTTTCCCAAAAGACACACCAAGCTTCCATCATTTTTGGTCTTTAGAAAAAAAAAAAAAGGAAGAAGTAGGTACCTGAATTAAAAATATTCTTTCAATACTTATCTATTTTTATGTATATCACAACTTTACTGAACTTCGAAATTTTCTTCTTATACTTAGCTTTCAGAGTCAAAGATTCCAGAAATTAAGCAAATGTGAAAATGAACTCTGTCAGTTTGCTAGAAGCCAGCTCATCAGAAAAAAGCAGGTTTCTAAAATTGTAGAAATTATTATTCGTGTGGCACCCAATTTTTCCCTTCAGCTTCCTGCTATGTAATGTAGCCTCAGTAATTTCTAATTTTTTTTTTTTTTGCAGGGAGGAGCCCAGATATTAGCAATGTTTGACTTATTACCACTTCACAGCTCAGGTCAGCCAGCTCTGCAGAGTCTCTTAACATTTTCTAAGTCACCCACATGTAATTTGAGGAAATCTTGGAATACTTCATATTTGCCTGAGGTCACTAAGACCTTCTGGGGGACAAGTGGTTTCCAAAAGATCCCCAAATTCATACAGTCATGGGGAACAATATTGCATCATGGATACATGCACTAATTTCTGGGTATGTGTATTTGCTTTGGGCTTCCCTATTCTATTTTTTAGAAGTACACGGTTTTCTCAATGATAGTGTTCCATCCTAGGCAGAATCCTTTGAGCATTTAGAACTACACTGTATCTTAGATATTTCTGCAAATAAATTCATTAATAATTAACCATTTGGGTTGTTGCCTTCACATCTGTTTTTCTACAAAACCCCTTATAACCAAAAAAAAGTACTGCCTTTGCTCTAAACTTGTTTCAGCTGAAATTTTTCATGTAATAGGAAATAGCTTAGAGTTAAATTTTCATCAAGAGCTTGCTTGCTTTTTTTTTTTTTTGAATGGCAAAGCAGCATTTCTATTCCACAAGAGACACAGATTATAATGCTTTATCACCAGCATGGTGAGATGTGTCTTTGCTTTAAGTGGCCCCTTTCTATTTTTAGCTTTGCTATCATTTCTAAGAACCCTCTAACGGTAGACACAGTAATCACTAACTGCAAATAAGAGATATGGCTACATCCACACAGGTGCTTGGATTGCTAGGTGCCAACAGGATACTGAGATTTCACTCATTCAAGTAAGTACAACTTTCACTGAAATTGGGAACATGAAATCATTGGGAATTTAGCTACTTCTATTAGGTCAGTATCTTACCAGGGATGCCTCTAACATCAACTTTGCCTGCTGTGCTTAATATCTATAATTCTCATCTTATTTTGTCATCTACCTATGTACAGTTGAGCCTGTTTTTATTACCAAGTGTTCCTCTATATACCCAACTGACAGAAGGCAGCCTGAAAACTTTTGATGACATGATAATAGTAACAGTAACAAAGGACTTCCATTTACTAAGCATTTACTGTGCGTCAGGTATTGCACTTACATTACCTCCCTTGGTAACAGTACTCACAAATACTCCATGGAGTAGTTGCTATCACTATCTTAAAGGGAGGAATTTTGGCAGGACTTAGTAACTGGCTCAAGGTCAAATCCCTACTGCTGGACAAAAGTTATCATCTCCATTTTTTTGTGAAGGTAAGATGCCTGTTAAAGAACCATTGTTTTATTCCTGGTGATTTGGATTAGTTACCTACATTTTTCCCCTCAGTTTTCTCACCTCTGTAATGGGAATAATGAAAAATTGTTGAGGGGAAAATCATAATATTAAGCTAAAATAATAATACTAAGGTAATGATACACTTAGAACATCTAATCCATTGCATATTGTGAGAATTCACTAGATGTTCAGGGACATGTTGCTGCTGCTGCTGGGGATGCTGTTGCTACTGATGACAACGATGATTCCTTTAATTTTTGAGCGATCTTAACCCAGAATCCATGGCTGAGTATGAAAATGCAACTATCCCTTGCATGCCCATGTTGTTTCAATATAGATGTGAGCAATCTGACCAAAATGTGAACACCATGAGTCTTTCCTCCTTCCTTGACTAATTGACCTAGGCTTTTTTGAACAAAGATTTGTTTGTTATACTGTGTGCAAAGCAATTTGCCCATATAAAATTTCATGTAATGCTCAATATGACCCAGTGATATAACTGTTTTCGTTATTCTCTTCACTTTACCAATAAAAAGCAGAAGTTCAAAGTAGTTATGGGCGTGCTTCAAGTGACAGAATATCAAGTGGCAAAGATGCAAATCAGAGCCAGTTTTTGGACTCTGCCCATGAGTTTTTCAGTTCACCACCCTATTTAAATTGTGGAAAATTCACTAGTGCTCTGCTGTCACTGGCTTCATGTTAACTTTTAATTTTAAACTATTTCTGGATGGATGCTCATCCTTCCTTCTGGTTTTTAATGAATTTGTAATGTCATCTTATGAGAATGTTGCTAACCTTTGGCCTCAGGTTCTGATGATTCTTGACAACCTCTTATTCTCTTTCCCCTGTAAAAATTATTCTATCATCACAGGATGTCTGGAAAATTAAAAAAAAAAAAAGTCCCACAATGCCCACTCTTTATCACCAGTTTTGCTTTCCTTTCTCTCCTCTTTCTCTCTGATTTATTCCACAAACATTTATTGACAAACAGGTATGGACAGCATCTGACATGCTAGGCTATGTTAATTGCTGAGAATAAAAAGAAATATTAATTGAATTTCTAAACTTGCTCTCATCTACCTATCAGATACTTCTTTCTATCTCATTTCCATTATAGGACTGATTTTCTCTTTGAATTATTTGAATTGTATTGCCAAAACACTTTGCTAATCCAGTCTAATACAAAACAACCTTTTTACACATATAGCTAGTACAATAATTTTTTCTACCCATCTATCTTAAATAATGAGCACATTCACATGTACACGGTTTACATAGCCTTCCCACTTTTTTTTTTTTAAGATTTTATTTATTTATTCGACAGAGATAGAGACAGCCAGCGAGAGAGGGAACACAAGCAGGGGGAGTGGGAGAGGAAGAAGCAGGCTCATAGCAGAGGAGCCTGATGTGGGGCTCGATCCCAGAACGCCGGGATCACGCCCTGAGCCGAAGGCAGATGCTTAACCGCTGTGCCACCCAGGCGCCCCCTTCCCACTTTTTTTTGCATGGGAGTCCTTATTTAATCTTTTCAAGTTGACTTACATACTGTGTAATCTACTGAATAAAATCAACAATCTCTTTTTAACTAGGTCTCGAGGTCCACACTTCGCCTTTATTCTGTTTAATTTCATTAAAACTAAGTCCATCTATTTCTCATACTCTATGAACTGACTAGCAATTTAATGCCAAAATAGAACCATGGAAATAAATGTTGCATCCCTATATCCACACCAAAGTCAGTCAGGAGTTGGACTTCTTTCCAAACTTTTTTGGTTTAAGTTGTGGTCATAAGGCACTTACCACTCACATGGGGAGAGAAGGTACAACAGTCATGCCAACTCCTTCAAATCTGGGGGTTTTTACTTTTCTCTCATCCTCTTTAAATTCTCATGTACAATTACTGACATTTCTCTATTTTCATCATAAAATTCTCTGATCCAGATCTAGGCCAACTCTTTGGAAATTTGTTGTATTCTAATGATTTCTACAGAAAGATTCTTATTGTAAGATCATACATGCATTCATTCATTCTCCAAGAAGAAACAAGCTCAAAACCAAGGATGAACTTAGAGTGTCCCAAATGTAGACTTGTTTAAAGCCTACAAGACCCAATTTCTATGAGTGAGATTAAAGCTTGCCCATAGTCTTTATAGTGAGGTGTATGGTATGGGCAGGTTTAAGGGTGGTCAGAAAAATCCTCCTTTTAAATTATAAGATCCTTAAGAAAAAAAAATAAAATGATGTATTCTCTTTTGCTAGGCTCTCTAGAAACCATGCAGTCAGTTATATAGGATACTGCTTTCCTCCATTGATTCCTCATTCCAATACTGTGTAGGATGGAGACACTGAAAGTGTTGAACAGTGCATCTTTTAAGTGTAATAACATCAGGAAATTCAATCTGGTTCATAAAAATGGGGGAAAAAGGATCATGACACACATTCTAAGAAATGGCATGTGCTAGAAATGACATAGATTAGTTTTATGAGAAAGGTTCTTGCCTTGGAAAGGGCGGTGTTCAGCATGCATGGCAACATACACTGTCATATATGAAGTATGATACAGCTGAAGCAGCCAACTCTCTCCTTTTACACTACGCCAGACATTTATTTATATACTGCAAGAAATTCTATATTCTACAACTAAAGGACTTTGTAGAAGGCTCAGAGTAGATATATGAACCAACTAACAGATTGAAAATAAGCTGTACAAGGGAAGATGAAAGGATTTGGCTTTATTTGGCCCACAAATGTATACTTCTATTTTCTTATGTCCATTTAGGCTTTCCATATTTCCACTGAGGAAAAACCCATAAAACTGGAAATAGGCTATAGCAGTAGAGCTGTAGGTTAGATAAAAGAAAGAATGTCTGGGTACATGAGATCCTTAAACTGATTCTGATGTGGGGTAGTAAAATCTCTGAATGTTGCTGGTTGAGACAGATTGGTTACGATACCATTTGAATACGAGGATAGCAGACAAGCTCCTTTCTAGCCCTACATTTTTAAGAAACATCAGTTTAAAATTAATTTAATTATTAGCCCATGCATTGATTTTCTTGGCATAAACATGAAATATTAACAAAACTGTCACCAATGAGTTACTCCACTGAAGTGTTTGTTGAAGGCATAAGAAAACTTTTACATCTGAGAAAATTTCATTAGTTAGGTGAATTTGGTTCTTTTCTTAAAACCATGATTCCCCCCCCCAATACTGTACGCAGGTGGCAGCTTTGAGCCTTTCTTGTTTTTTAAAGAGGTACTACAGTCTTGTCCGAAAGTAGCCTTCTACTGGACATATTCATACTTCATCCTGCATAATTATTATTTGAGAGCAAGATGATGTACGTATAAGGATCTCTGAATTATGAAGTGGCATTCCACTGTCATCTCTTCAACTAGCTAGTGGTGTGACCTTGGATAGGTCCCTTTTGAATCATTCCTCAGCTCTCATGTGGCAACCTCAGGACAGTGTTTGAAAAAGTGATCTCTTATGTTCTTTCCTTCCTTGAAATTCTTTTCAGGGATTTTATTAAATCATAATTCAGATAAGCCAGAATTTTATTTTTCACATGCTGAACAATCAATTTTTAATCTTATTTAAAAATTTTAACACATCTTAAATTGTTAGTGAATGGTTAAAATACATCTAGATAACTTATTCTAGCATAGAATCCAATAGTAAGTTAGCTAATACAACAAATGGTCACCTTGTACTGTGTAAAAGTTTAAAATTAAACACTTGATTTCTTATGATTCAACTGTCAAACAGCTCTCATCTTTCATTTATTATGTTTTGTGTTCATCTAACTGATTTGGAAATATACATGAATATCTATTCCCTTCACATACCATTCTACATTGCTTCTATAAAATAATTATTTTCATTTTTAAATCTTCAGAAATATGAATGCAGCAGTATGTTAGGCATTATAAGTCCATTTTATTTCAGTCATTGCTAGATTTCTTTCTTCAAATATTGCACATTTAGACATTTAAGATACCTTAAAGAGATTATAGTCCAGTGGAAATCTAATTTTATGATTTTATGAATTATGAATACATGACTGGTTTTTCATGCGATTGCAGTGATTTCCGGTTGCCTTAAAATAATAATAATACTGAATGTCGCTGTCATTGAGATTTACTTCAATTCCTCAAAAATGTTCACACAAATATGACCTGAGCAGGGAATCCAAGAAAGTTAATACAAACTAAATCCAATTCTAATACTTAAATTTTTGAAAGATTAAAATACTATTTAGGATAGAAATAATTTTTGAAGTTTCATGTGTTCACTTTTTTTTTTTTTAATGAAACCTTTAAGCTGTACATTAGCAGCCTGCACTGTGGTTGAAACTGGTTTGGGGAAATTCTGAGGAGTCCAGTCTTCATATTTTATGTGACACACAGAATAGTCTTTGGAGATTCATTATTAAGAAAAGTCACTCTGGTGCTGTCTACTTTCCCTGTTGGCAAAGGAAGGGGAGATCAAAAGAAATCCTTTACACCTCACACTTTAGTGTGAGGATATGTATTTGTTTTGTATTATGCCATGGAATAGGAAACCTGGTCATATTCATAAAAAAGTTAAGATAAAAAAGGGATTAAAATAAAATCTTAGTTTATGGAGGAAAAGGGTAAAACCTCTCTGGAGCCTATTTTAGAACTGACATTGTGCTAAAACAATTTGACTGGCAGTTTTCTCCTCCCTAAACATTTTCCACTTCTAAATTCCATAGCTTAGCTCCCAAACGTAGGAAACCACCACTGAGTGCAAGACGCTAACATTTCTGTCAAACTTTCTGCCTCCTCCAAGACCGCCTCAAAATACAAAGACAGAGCGTCTTACCTAGACAACAAGCAGCTGAAACGCCCAGGCATGACACTGTTCAACACTCAGGCTAGGAGAGAAGTCCGTCCCCGTGAGTTCCTCCAAAATATAAGTTCACATTTCGTGGCTGAGATCATGGCTCTATTCTAAGCAGTTTTACGCAGAGTGTGATTCTCACGAAAACGCCCTCTGCAGCTGGAGGGAGCCTTGGCTAAAGCCGGAGTCTGTCGAGGCGTTCCTAGTGACTTCTGTCCACTCAATTCAGACTGATGTCTTGCGAAAGGGGCCTCCACAAGCAGGCCCAGATTGCCTGGGAAGCATTTCCTGCCTCTGAGTAGTGCATGTGAGAAAGAGTGCACGAAGCAGAGGGAGGGGGGCAGAGCAGAGCCCGCCTGGGCGATTTAGGAGTTCTGATTTTACACAGAACCCAAGGGAGTTTGTCAAAGCTCTCGAGGTGATTAGCTGAAGAGTCATAAAGTCGTAGAGCTTTCTCTATCCCACACTGCTGATGAATTCAAAAAAAAAAGAAAGAAAGAAAGAAAAGAAAAGAAAGGAAAGAAAACAGTTTTCTCCCTCCTCTACAGCTTTCCCACTCTATTACATGTATACGCACAACATCATCAAAATACCTTTGTCGTTCTCCTTTCAAAAGATCTCTTATGAAAGCAAGATGAATTTAGAGTTTTAAAACTGTCATCCCCTAAATAGGAAAACTTTTTTTGTTTTTTTTTTTACACTACTTACAATTTAAAATGCTGCAGCCCTATATCCTGTACCTGAGAGGATCTGTGAGTAAAATCCCAAGAAGCCAGTAAATAGAATGTGGTCTTCAAATCTCTCCAATCCCAGGAATCCTTCACAGAATTAAAGTAGGTCGTGTCATGGCACATGCAGCGTTACCTCCAGGCAGAATCCTCCAGTCACACAAACGCAGTGCTGGGAAAGCCGAAGACAGACTCCATCTTGATCCTATTACAGTCTTGCTGACATTAACCACTTGCAACGTCTTCCATCTAGCATGACAGGGTCCCTGAATCACATCTCCAAAGCAGCTCACGGTATCTGCATCCTTTGTCCGACACAAATTTTGTGAACTATCATCTGTTTATCTTTTCTGCTTTCTTGTGCCTCCACTGAATGACTTCCTCCGAGCTGCTCCAGGCTGGGAACTTGGACTACCATTTGGTTTTGATTAAAACCAGACAGCCAACTCTGGAGAATTTAGGGAATAAGCTAATGGAAACTGCAAGTATGGCTTTAATTAGTGCATCAATTAATAATAGATGTTAGCTTGTCTTATAATAAGATGACACAAATATCAACACAGAGGAAGCCCAAGTCCTTTCAGGAAAGAAGTTATACCAATTCTCATTCCTTTATGACCCAGAATTCTCCTTAGGGAAAGTGGAAGGAAAGAAGAGGGATGTGGCCTTGGGACATCCAGGTTGTGGAGAGGCCAGCGGAGCAGCTTTGTTGTTTATACCAGAGAAACAGGAAACAGTATCTCTGAGTTTAATTATCTTGCTTGGGTGAAATTGTTCTGTAATGTCTCCCTTCTACTTTATTTACAATCAATGGATTCTCTTGCTATTTATGACTTAAGCATTTTTTTTTCTGTGACTGGCGAT
Source organism: Ailuropoda melanoleuca (assembly GCF_002007445.2). Lineage (NCBI taxonomy): Eukaryota > Metazoa > Chordata > Mammalia > Carnivora > Ursidae > Ailuropoda > Ailuropoda melanoleuca. Next base: position 22,277,159 of record NC_048235.1, on the reverse strand, counting down.
TAGATTAATCTGATTATTGGGTATGTGCAGCTTACAAATTCCTAGGGATTTCCCATAATGGGAGTTACAAGAACAATTCTAATTTCAATATGACAAATGAGTAACACAGAGAGAGCTGCAAGAAATACGAAATTTTTTAGCCCTAAGATCCACTCTGTACATCTCTGACATTGTAAGCAGTTTGCATTGTTCGCTTTTATTTTCAGTTGGGTTTAGTTTTTATAAAGACTGACAGATACCTGGATATCACAATGGCCATCTTTTTAGTATCCCCAGAGAATACTGGGTAGATGGTAACTCAAAGGAGTGTGATATGATAGCTGCTATTTCTTTTCTTATTGGATCATTAAAATCTTTCAAAATTAATGCAAAGCATGGACTACGAGAGGATAGGAAATGGCAAGATTAACCTATTGTATGTGAATTTGAAGACGAGAAGCATTCAAACCAAAACGCGGGCAGAAGCAAGTTTTAAAAGTTTATATCAAAACATCTCTGATTAACAAATGAGCGCTTAGATTCCTTTAACTTAAACTTCAAACATACGGCAAGAAGGAAGTCCATACCCTCCTAAATCCTTTAAAGAGCTACTATATTCATATTGATTGAAAATACTTCCACTGAAACCATGCCCAGTTAATCTTCCCAATAATCTTTGCATGTGCTCTTATTTTTACTTTAAAAATTAAGTGCTAGAAGTTTGTGGAATTATTTTTCTCAATCACATGAGGGCAAGTGGGGGACCAGGTCCACACCAGAACTCAGATTTTCTAACTCTTGATTTTGTGTCTTCTCCCCTCCCTCCGAGAGTTCGACTGCTTCACTTGACTCACAATTGCTGTGCGAAATTGGGAAGACTTCTTCAACTTTCCGAGTTTCAGATTCCCCTTTAAAAATAGGGACAACTCCACATAACTCACAGATTGGAACGCAGATTAGCTTTATATACACATATATTTATAAATTTATATTTATTTCCCTTAGGAAAACACTGGAGCAGAATGGAATGAGAACTGATGTAATTTCTTTCCTAAAATAACTTGTTTATCTCTCTCTCTATCTCTGCCCCTAGTCCTCTGGTCTTCTTGTAGATAGTAAGTGCTCAATAAATATTAGCTCACTGCTAATTCTCCTTAGCTAGATTCTCCTCATGAGTACTGTAATCTCTCCTTATACAATCTAGCCTTGTTCCTATTTATATTGGCCTGAAGTAACAACAAACCCTATTCACATACATTTATAAATGCCTTTGTAAATATCTAGACACTCTTAATACTAATTTTCTCCTTAATGTTCTCTTCTCTAAACAAATAAGACTTCATGCTTTATTCTATTATTAGAAAGATAACTTCCCAAATCTTTAATCACTCTTACTTATTTTTCATCCTTCAGTTGCCTGACTCCAAAAAATCTCAGTACTTGTATTCTCATAAAGACTTTACCAAATATGAGTATGGAGATAAATAATGAGATAATTTCCTAAATATTTAACATGGTGTCAGGCACATAGAAGGGCTCCAAAGTATTTGTTCCCTTCTCCTTTCTACATGTAAATCTAAATACATCACTCCCTTAAATGTTTGCTTTTTACTCTATGCTAGATAAACTAATAAAATATGGCATAGAGGCAGTTAGAAAGCTGAAAGTAGAGTATCAAGATAGGAGTCTGGTTCCAAAACTAACAACCATGAGGACCCCATGCAAGTTACTTAAGCTGTGTAAGCCTCAGTTTTAGCCTCTGGATCTAAGGATTTTTGAAAATTAGGGATGAAAGTCCATGTAGAGCCATTAGACATTATCGCTGGTGTAGTATTCATTTTTAACTAGAATTATTTTTACCATTTAAATATTGTCCTTTCTCATCCTTACATTGTTCTGTGAAAATTTTTAAAAAAATCTATAGATCTTTTGAACTCTGAGACCAATGTATGCATTTGGAACAGTTTTATTGGTGGAGAAATTATGTATTTTTTTTTTAATAGGAAAGAATAGCAGAATAAGGCTTAGAAGTTATTGTGAAGATCAACTTTCTTCCCAGGTACTATGATCCAAATAATACACATTGGCTGTGACAGACTGGCCAATTCCCAGTCTTCAGGAAATCTGTCCCTGGATTTCTTCTACAGGATTGCTCAAGGACTCTCATGCAGTCCAACAGCCCCTACGCTGTGCAAAGGGAGATCTATTCTGTGGAAAGACTGCTTTACTCTTTGTAAGTCGAGTAGCAAACATCATTAGTTCAGCACCCACATTTAACATTTGTGATATTGTGAGTGCAAGTAGGCTTTGATTCTTTCCATTTGTAGGAAAAAATAGCATCATTAGAATGATGAACTTGTAATTAACATACATAGAGAGAGAATGGGTGTCTTTACAGCACTCCAGAAGTACCCACACATGTACACTTAGTGTAAGAAATGTAGGAGCATTTTGTCCATGAGAATTAATCCTCTAAAAATCCGTATTTCACGACTTTGCCTGCAGCTTATTGGAGTTACCACATGTATGTCAAAGCAATAAAAACAGAATATATTTGACAGGATTTCTAGTTTATTTTTAAAGTATTTTTTACATGTATTTTCTTCCAATAGGTTCATTTTGATACACATACACCCACTTAGGAAAAAAAATAGTTTTGTAGTTTGCATATAATAATATTCGTGTACATTATTCGTTTTTTTAAAATCCATTTTGTCAAACTTCTGATACTCCACTTTCATTAAACATTTAGTATCCATCCAGAAGTATTTATTAAAGGAACACAATTAAGTTTGATGATAAACTAACAAAAGGAGCAAAGTCATATAAATGCTCCAAATCTAATTGTACCTGTTTCTTGGGTTATTGTGTTCATTGCTTCCCTTCATTGAAAATTATTACAAGCAAGAATAACTATAAAGTATCTTGATAAATTTCCAATAGTTTGGAAAACAATCTTAGCAAGTATGTTTTTTTTAAGATTCTATTTATTTATTTGACATAGAGAGAGAGCGAGAGCACAAGCATGGGGAGCAGCAGGCAGAGGGAGAAGCAGGCTCCCCGCTGAGCAAGGAGCCCAATGTGGGGCTTGATCCCAGGACACTGGGATCATGACTTGAGCCAAAGGCAGACACTTAACCAACTGAGCCACCCAGGCACCCCCTCAATCTTGGCAAGTATTAAAAAATTATAATTGGCTCAAGCATAATAGTATATATGGTTTTGGAAACTGATAATTCTCCTTGCCTGTCCAGCAGGGCCAGGATACTCGCAGAAGCATGAAGATGCCAAGCCACACCTGACTTGTTTCAGAAAGGTCTGGGTGTGCCCGGCCAGGAGAGGCTGAGGCTCTATGTCACACAAGGACTTTGTTCTCTATGAAAACTTAATATCACCATGCAGCACATCTCAGCATCCTTGCTAAGCATTATGTTAACATTCTCCAAAATTCTCATTTCATGGCTAAAAATGTCCCTGTAACTTCATTCTATTAAAAAAAAAAATGTTCCCTCTTCACCTTCGGCTTAGAGCTTACACTCTCTCTAGCTTCTCCCACAGAAATGTGTGAGGCCAGAGGAACAGAATGAGGCCACATGTTGCCTCTTACATGCTCTGTTCACCTGGGAAAGAGGTGAAACTGCCTTTGTCCAGGTTCCTTCTCCTCAATAAAATATGATCCAGTTAAATCTCTATCCTTTGAGAGTCATTCGACCTCATCGTTTACCCCATTCTCTATTCTACAGTACAGGCCACATTCTCGGCCCACCAGTGTCGGGAGGCAGGGAGGTCATGAAGTGGTTACAAAAGCTTGTATCCTTGAAAGGATATCTGTTCCATTCCTATTAAAATATAAATATACTTTTTTATATTTTCCCCTTAAAAGAGAACCATTTGAGAGCTTCAGCATACACAACAAGGAAATATACTTAATATCCATCCACACATTTAATATTTAATTGCATTTCTTATATTCATGGTACTGTTCCGTACTTGGGATTCATCATTAAAAACAACCAACCCCCCCCCCAAATGAAAGAACTTTGCCGTCAAGGAGCTTAAATGGGAGGTAGGAGGCTGGTGATCAACAAAAAACATAATAAATAAGTAAATTATATAGTATATGGCTAATTACTAGGGAGAGCAGAAGATGTAGAGCATGATAAAGAATATGGGGAGTGAGGGTTGAGAGATAATTGCGTTACAGGATTAAATAAGAGGTATCAGGGCAGGTCTCACCGAGGGACTCTTTAGTAAAGATTTTTAAATGATGAGGGAGATGGCTACACAGGTATCTGGGGGTCACAGATTTTCAGGCAGAATAGACAGGTCCCAAGGAAGACTATGCCTGGCCATTTCCAAAAATAGCAAGGAGCCTGGAATGAAGGAGAAAGCTAGAAGATGCCCTCTAGGAGGGAAGGAGGAACAGGTTAGGTAGTGTCTTGTAATGACTTTGACTTTGACTGACTGAAAAGTGGAGTCCTTGTCAGGTTTTGAGCAAAGGAGTGGTAAGGTCTCCTCTACATTTTAATATGGTTACTCTAGCTGCTGGAGGCCAGTTAGGAGGTCACTATGGTAATCTAGGTGAGAGGCACGGATGGTGGCTCAAATGGAGGTGAGAAAGGTCAGGTGTAAAATTTTTCTTTGGTATTTAGTGCCAAGAGTGTTTCCTGAAGAATTAAATTTGCTACACGAGAAGAAAAGAGATGGAAAAGCTTCTTGAGCAATTCAAGGGTGGAGTTGCCATCATCTGAATAAGAGAAGGCAGAAGGCTAGCAGTAGAGCAAATTTTGCATCCTATCAAGCAGAATTGTAGTTTTAGACATATTACAGCTGAGACGTCTACCAAACATTTCTAATAGAAATGTCAAGGAAGCAATTGGGTATATGAATTTTAGTTTAGAAAAGAGGTCTAGCTGGAGAAATAAATTCACAACCCTTGAACATATAGTTGGAATTTAAAGCAAAAGACTGAGATTCCTAACAGGGAATATAAATAAACAAACAAGAGAAAGAACTAATTAACCATCACATTTAACAATGTAGAAGTCACCACTGATAATGACAGGTATGAGCTCAGAGAATCATATGGACAAAAGCCTAATTTTGTGCATGCGCACATGCACAAGGGCACGAGTAGGGGCAGAGGCAGAGGGAGAGGGACAAGCAGACTCCCTGCTGAGTGGGGAGCCCAAGGGCGCAGGGCTCGATCCCAGGGTGCTGGGATCATGATCTGAGCCAAAGGCAGATGCTTAACTGGCTGAGCCACCCAGGCACCCCAATTAGCATGTTTTAAAAGAGAATTTGAGGAAAGGAACTGGAGATACAAGTAGAGTCAACGTTTTTGAAGTTTCCCTGCAAAGGGGTGCAAACAAATGGCAGGGTAACGGTGAGGGGCCATGAGAAGCTTCCTTTAGGATGCGAAAATTAATAAGATGCTTGCAATTATTTTTTCCATCAGTATGCTATCTTCCCAAGGAGGGGGAAGATGATGATGAGTAGAGTGGAGAAATACTGGAGTGGACTTTTGAATAGGGGAGAGAATTTTGGATCTAAGTGCACAGAGACTGATTTTATAGGTGAGGGTGATACAGGTGGAAACGTTAGAGGCTGTTCAATATGATTCAGTTAGTCATTCGGCATACCCCAGGGAGCAACTATTATGGTTTTCACTATTATACAAATTAAAATTATTTTTTTTGGTCTTAGTCACCTAAAAATTATACCCATAAGAGATAGTTGCCTCACAGGTGGTAGCTGAGGAGCAAAAACCATGAAAACTTCGTAACTATGCTTGCCTGTGTGATTGTATAATCCCACCTCCTGCATTTCTCTGATGGAACCTGGTCCAAGCACGGGCAGGAGAACTTTTCCACCTGGCATGTGCAATCCAGTTCCAATCCTGAAAGCTGCAAACAAACATCCTGCTTTTGTGTCTCATCTTCAGAGACTGTATTTCTGCTGTTGTTTTCCAGTGCTGAGCCCTTCTGCTAATTTCTTCATCTCTATTTCTCAATCAATCTCTCAATTCTTCTAGATTTTTGTTGTTTTTGGCATTTCTCCTGTGTTTCTTTCTTATCTTTATTGAGATATAATGAACACACAATAAACCCTGCATATTTAAAGTCTACAAATTGATTGATTTTGACAAATGCACATGCTTGTGATACCGTCACCACCACTGACATAAAGAACACATCGTATCCATCACCTTCAAGTTTCCTTGTGCCGTCTGTCATCCCTTCCTTTTGCTCCTTGCTCCCCCTCTAGCACCAACCAACCACTGATCTGCTTTCTGTCACTGCAGGTAGTTTAAATTGTCTAGATATTTATTTACATGAAATCATATGTATGGACTTTCTTCTGGATTCCTCACTTGGCATAATTAATTATATGAGATCCATCCGTGCTGTTGCATGTATCCATGGTCCATTCCTTTTCATGGCTGAGTAGTATTTCATTGTAAGGATATATCAGTCACATTTTATCCTTTCATCTGATAATGCACATTTGGCACAGTATCATTGGGGCAAAGTTATTTGACTATTACAAATAAAACTGCTAGGAATATTCATGTACAGTCTTCATATTCATGTATTCTTTCATTTCCTTGGATAAATGCCTAGGAGTGAATGGTAGATTCATTTGATAGGCAGATTTTTAACTTCTTTTAGGAACTGCCAAACTGTTTTCTAAGGTAGATGTTCCATTTTATATTTCCATCACAAGTTTCTGAGAACTTCTGTTTTTCCACATGCATGCTGATACTTGCTATGATTCATTTCTTTAATTTTAGTCACTCTTATAGAAGCATAGTTGTATCTCTTAAGCATTTTCCTAATGATTAATGATGCTGAGTATCTTTTCCTATGCTTATTTATCATCAGTATACCCTTAGTGAAATGTTTGTTCAAATATTTTGTCCATTAAAAAAATTTGGTTTGTTGATTTCCTTATTACTGAGTTGTGAGAGATCTCTGTATATTCTGCATACAAGTCCTTTATCAGGTAATTGAAAATATTTTCTAGCTTGTCTTCCATTTTTTTTTTAAGATTTTATTTACTTATTTGACAGAGATAGAGACAGCCAGCGAGAGAGGGAACACAAGCAGGGGGAATGGGAGAGGAAGAAGCAGGCTCATAGCGGAGGAGCCTGATGTGGGGCTCCATCCCAGAACACTGGGATCACGCCCTGAGCCGAAGGCAGATGCTTAACGACTCCGCCACCCAGGCGCCCCTTGTCTTTCATTTTTAACAGTGCTTTTTTGGGGAGTAAAAGTTTTTAATTTTGATAAATTAAAAAGTTATCAGTTTTTTCCTTTTATGGATTGTGCTTCTGGTCTTATGGTAAAGAAATTAGGTTTCCTAAGACCACAAAGATTTTCTTCCATATTTTGTGCTATAAGTTTTATAATTTTAGATCTTATATTTAGGTTCTTTGATATATTTAAAGTTAATTTCTTTATATGATGAAAGTATGCATCAAAGGTGTTGTCTTTTTTTAAATATGGATATCCAATTATCCTAGCACCATTTGTGATAATCCTTTTCCAAAGAATTGTCTTTGTCCCTTTAACAAGAATCAATTGACCAAAAAGCGTGGTTCTATTTCTAAACTCCCATTGATCTATTTGTGTCTTTCATAATACCACACTGTATTGATTATCGTAGCTTTACAGTAAGTTTCGAGATCAAGTATGGTAAATATTCATAGTTTGTTCTTTTTCAAAGTTGTTTTGGATAATCTAGACCATTACATCTCCACACACATTTTAGAAGCAGCTTTTTCTTTTCTAAAAAAAAAAAAAAAAAGCCCGTTGGGATCTTAATCAATTTGGTATTTAGATCAAATGAGAAACAATTAACATCTTAATAATATTGAATCTTCTGTTCCATGAACACAATGTATCTCAAATTTTATTTAGGTTTTTAATTCCTCTTGTTGTGTTTTATACTTTTCTAATAGTCCTGCACATTTTTGTCAGATTTATCTATAAATATTTCATATTTTGATGCTACTGTAAATGATGTTTTTAAAAATTTCCATTTCTAATTGTTTATTACTGTTTAGAACACAATTTATTTTTTTACAATGACTAGTATCCTGCAAACTTGTAAAACTCACTTGCTAGTTCTAGTAGCTTTTTGAAGATTGCTAAGATTTTCTGCCTAATTGCTTATGTTGTATGCAAATAAGGAAGTTTTGCATGTTCTTTTCCAATCTGAATATTTTTTATTTCTTTTTTGTTTTTGTTGCTTTATTCCATGGGTTAGACTCTGCATTACAATGCTGAATAACATTGGTGAAGTGGACATTCCTGCCTTTTTTTGGATCTAAGGGAAAAAGCATTTGGTCTATTACCATTAATTATGATTTTTTTTGTAGATGCCTCTATCAGATTAAGGAAGCTCTCTCTATTCCAGTGGTTCTCAACTGGAAGTAATGTTATTCCTCAGGGATATTTGGAGATGTTTGGAAATATTTTTGGTCATCACAACTGGGGCAGAGTGGTGGGCTCCTGGCTGCAAAACATATTGCAATGCACAAGATAGTTTCCCACACAACAAATAATTATCTGACTCAAAATGTCAACGATGTTGAGGTTGAGAAATCCAGACCTGCTCTATATCTAGTTTGCTGGGAGTATGTTTTTTTTTTTTTTAAGATTTTATTTATTTATGCGACAGAGATAGAGACAGCCAGCGAGAGGGGGAACACAAGCAGGGGGAGTGGGAGAGAGAAGCAGGCTCATAGCGGAAGGAGCCTGATATGGGGCTCGATCCCATAACGCCGGGATCACACCCTGAGCCGAAGGCAGACGCTTAACCGCCGTGCCACCCAGGCGCCCCGGGAGTATGTTTTTTTTTTTAATCAGGAAAGGATATTGGGATGCCCCCACCCAATGTTTTATGAGTAAGACTTTTCTTTAAAGTGTGTATAAAGTTTTTCTTTTTTAGTCTGTTAATAATGGCACATTTTGACTGATTTTCAAATGTTAAACAAAACTTGGAATCTTGTATTCCCAGGATACTTTGTCATAATGTATAATTATCTTGTATATGATATATATTTCATACGATGTATTATCTTTTAAACATTATTGAATTGAATTTGCAAAATTTCTGTTAAGAATTTTTGCATCCTATGTTCCAAAGAAATAGTGGTTTGTTCTCTTCTTGCTATCTTTGCTATTGATTTCTAATTTAATTTCATTATGGTTGGAAAACATACTATGGATAATTTGAATTTTTGAATTTATTGAAATTTCTTTTATGGCTAAACATATAGCCCATTTCGACAAATACCTTAAAAAAGAATGTGTATTATTTTTTTCTTATAATGTTTTCATAGATGAAATAACTGATCAAGGTCCAGAGAATTGAAAAATGTTCACCACTATCTTCCAAGAAGGAAGAAATAGCACCTATTCTATATAAACTAGAGGCATATCTTTAGATAGCCCTTAGTTCCAATGGATTCCCACTGAGCAACCTAATTATTTACTGGAACAGAGGTTACCCTACTCTTGGAATTTTTAAGTATTATCCAGTTTAAACTCTTCATACCAGTAGGATGATCATTTATATTCAAAATGAATATAAACTAGATATTAGTCAAATGTTTGACAATTAAATTCAGCCATTTTTTAAGTATAAGCATAACAGTACATATGTCTACATGGGCATCCAATAATAATCATTATTTTGACTATAAATTTTCAGCCTTGATAGGAGTGGCATGTTAACCAATAAAAATAAAGAACACAATTAGAACTGCCTTTTACTGAAACGACATAAATGATTCTTTCTTAAACTCTCAAAAACTTTTGAAATTCTATTCAAGAGCCAATAGGACATATACACATTTATATAGTATCGCTTCTATATCCTGGTCTTAATTATTTTCTTGGATAAAACAACACATAACAGTGTTGTTTTTTCATGAATTTCAATGATGAGGTTTCCATTTAGTATGAAAAATGAAAACTTGAAACAGTCTTTAAAAATTAAAGCTTTTGTGAAATCACATTATCTCATTTTAAGTTGGAGAAAAGTATGTTGGGCAGAATGTAGCAAAATCTTTGCCAAAATTCAAATGTTAGAAACACAGTTTGAAAGAGTTTTTAAACATGTGTCATAATAGGTTTCTTCTATCCTTATGTTGGAAGGTTGAATTTCACTACTAAAATAATCCTATTGTGGAATAAAATATAGGAGAGTTTCCTCTACTTATATTAGTTATTCATGGGCCAAAGTAGAGTGTCGATTATGGCTGCCAAGTTCCTATGTAGACAAATGAATCACAGGAACACAGTAGCTATTTTATTTGGGGTCTTGCTGAGCTGCAAGATTTTTAACGAGTTAAAATAATATTTTGGGTTTTGAGTAGAAAGTGTGAACTATCAAAAACACAGACATTTGACTTTAAAGTTTAGGACAAAAACAACTCCACATGCAAAGTCATTTTGAGCAACAGACTTACTGAACCTGGAGATAGAATCCCCTGAGTGATGGTCTCTCTGTTTCTTTTGGGCTCTGTGTCAGTGAAGCCAGTCTGATGGTGCTGTAACTCTTGAGAAAAAATCATGCTATTCCTATCATGTATGCCCCCAAATTTGCAAGTAAGAAAAATTGTTTTAGCTTTTGTCTGAATAGACATGAAGAGATGATTATTTGCTTCTCTTAGCTGGGAAGACAGTAATAATGATAATTATAGCTTAACACCAAGAAGATAGAAACTACAGATAGTGCAAGATATGTAAGCAAATAAGTGAATTAGAAGAAATATTTTTCTTCAAGTGGGCCAAGTAGTTTTGTTAGCATTAATCTATTTTTTTCCCAAATGTTGATTAGAGTAAAGATGATCAATTAAACACAACAAATGTTTTTGAACACCTATAGCAAGATTCAGTATTGTTAAGATTTTGAAGATAATTGTGACCACTTAAAAATAATTTTACCAATTATTTTATAATCTGATATTTATATAAATATGTAGACATGCATGGTACCCTATAATCATTTGGTACTGTTTTATTTTCCATTTTAAGTAAACGTCGTCTTAAAATTTCACTCCAAATCTTTGTTTTTCTAAGGCCTAACTCTAATGTCTGCTTTTCTGTAAATGTCTTCCCAGATGATCCAAAAATTATACTTAGTTACTCTCTTTTCTGTTTTCTCTTAACGCTTTATTTATACTTCTATTTAGACATGCCTCTTGTTTGGGGACTATTGTAAAGGAGAATTGTGAGAGGAGTACCCTTGAATACTCAAATGTAGGAAAGCCATTCCCTGCAACAGGGAGAATTATTTCAGGGAAAAAGAAGGCAAACAGATAAGAATAAAGGGAACATCTATCCTTCCAGAAAGATGAAACAACTAAATCCTGTAAATCAATGGGGATGTCACTGCCAGAGTCCTAGTTTTTCCTGTATTGTAAATATATGTTACTGGCCTGCATCCTAAATTGAATCCCATCTGACTCTCCTACTGTGAGTACAAGGCCATGTCTTATTCATGGTTCTGTTCCTAACACCACAAAGTTAAAGCTAGGGAAAGAAGGGATGGAAGGCTATCAGGGAATTAAATTTGAGCATTAGTTTAATTAAATCCTTTTCTTCTGCCATACATTGGAAGGAATAGGAATTTTGATTAGTGTAGATGGTGGAGGAGGTGGGGTCAGGGGAGACGCTGGGGTAATTTAGAACAAGGGGCACATCTGTGCACAGAGGGCCTGAGCATTTGTTCTGTACTTCGGGAAACTGGAAGGAAACATCATGGCGTCTGAGGGAAGGAAGGCAAAGTCAAAAGATGGGGGCAGTTTTGCAACTTTATTTGAACTTGACCAATGTCTTATTTTTCTTTTCTCATATCATGTTTATATGCTTTCTCTAAGTGCTCTGTGTTTACCTACCAACTGCGGGTGTCATAAAGCTAATACGTTCATTTCTTAAGAAAAATGGAATTACAAGAAGCTAGAGAAAGAAACTCGCCTACTGCTGAGTTTTAAAAATTCCTTGAAATGCAAACCACAACGGAAATACCTAATTGCTTCTCTAAGAGATGGTGGAAATTGGTAGGACAAGATACTCAGTTTCAGGTTTTTGCTTTCATTCTCTGAACACATTTCTGTGTTTCTTGGCTGTGTGTGTGTGTGTGTGTGTGTGTGTGTGTGTGTGTGTGTGTGTGTGTGTTTCCAGAAACATGTAGCACATACTTCAGCCAGACCACATGTCTATGAGTCAATATTTCAGCCTGCATTTGTCTTAAACCGTGAAGCTCTGGGTGTAACCTAACAGAACCTGGCAGGTTGTCTGAACACTTCTTTCACCACTTGACCCAAAATATAGTAAATCAGATGACATCTTGTTCCAATTTTACATTAGTACTCATATTTTAATAAGGAAAAGAAGAGTGTGTTCTATCAAGATTTTTGAATACAAACAAAATCTAGTTTCAGATCCAACCTATTACAGAATTTAATGTTGGAATCACCAAATGTAGTTTGCCTAAAAAAAACCCCCAACAAACTAGATATGTACATATTTTGGCATTTGCTATGGATTAAACTTTGTCCCCATCCTGCCCAACCTCCAAATTCATATGTTGGAGTCCTGACCCCTAATGTGATGGTATTTGGAGATGGAGCCTTTTGGACAAAATTAGGTTTAGAGGAGGCCACAAAGGTGGGGCTCTTCATGGGCATAATGATGGGATTGGTGCCCTTATAAGAAAAGGAAGAGACACCAGAGCTCTCTCTCTGCCATGCGAGGACACAGGCATACAGGTGGTCATTTGTACACCAGAAACAGGATGCTAACCTGCACCAAACCATCCGTCACTTTGATCTTGGACTTCTCAGCCTCCAGAACCGTGAGAAATAAAAGTCTGTTGTTTAAGCCTATTAGTCTATGGTATTTTGTTATAGCAGCCCAAGAAGACTAACACAGCATTTTATAAGTTTGAGATGTACATTTAGCTGCATTTAAGGTAAGACTTGATACTATAAATGCAATATCTAGTATTTTTATTATTATTGTTAGTAGTGGTGGTGGAGGTGGTGGTAATGGTAATATTAATAATAATGGTTGGACTTTAATGAACTATAACCTCTCTTTTGCTAAAATCCCAGGGAGAAAGTCAGTTAAGATGTGGA
>NC_048235.1:21944297-21963751 GCF_002007445.2 Ailuropoda melanoleuca | reverse complement strand
GATGTAAAGTTTGATGCTTCATTAGTTGCGTATAACACCCAGTGCACCATGCAATACGTGCCCTCCTTACTACCCATCACCAGTCTATCCCATTCCCCCACCCCCTCCCCTCTGAATTCCTCAGTTTGTTTCTCATAGTCCATAGTCTCTCATGTTTCATTCCCCCTTCTGATACCCCCCTCTTTCTTTATCCCTTTCTTCCCCTACCGATCATCCTAGTTCTTATGTTCCATAGATGAGAGAAATCATATGATAATTGTCTTTCTCTGCTTGACTTATTTCACTTAGCATTATCTCCTCCAGTGCCGTCCATGTTGCAGCAAATGTTGAGAATTCGTTCTTTCTGATAGCTGAGTAATATTCCATTGTATATATGGACCACAGCTTCTTAATCCAGTCATCTGTTGAAGGGCATCTCGGCTCCTTCCATGATTTGGCTATTGTGGACAATGCAGCTATGAACATTGGGGTGCATATGGCCCTTCTCTTTACTACGTCTGTATCTTTGGGGTAAACACCCAGTAGTGCAATGGCTGGGTCATAGGGTAGTTCAATTTTTAACTTTTTAAGGGACCTCCACACTGTTTTCCAGAGTGGCTGTACCAACTTGCATTCCCACCAACAATGTAGGAGGGATCCCCTTTCTCCACATCCTCTCCAACAATTGTTGTTTCTTGCCTTGTCTATTTTTGCCATTCTAACTGGCGTAAGGTGGTATCTCAGTGTGGTTTTGATTTGAATTTCCCTGATGGCTAATGATTTTGAACATTTTTTCATGTGTCTGTTAGCCATTTGTATGTCTTCATTGGAAAAGTGTCTGTTCATATCTTCTGCCCATTTTTTGATTTGTTTATTTGTTTCTCGTGTATTGAGTTTGAGAAGTTCTTTGTAGATCTTGGATACCAGTCCCTTATCTGTAGGTGTCCTTTGCAAATATATTCTCCCATTCCGTGGGCTGCCTCTTAGTTTTTTTGACTGTTTCCTTGGCTGTGCAGAAGCCCCAAAATTCACTCTTATAAAAACCTCTGAGTCATACATTGTCCAAAGGGTCAATTTTATTTAACCTATGTACTCAAAAAGCATAACCCCCCCTTCTCAGCTGAATCCAAGTCTTCCTCCAATTCCCTAACCCCACTTGGATCAATTCCCCATCAATTCTCTCACATGGAAACCCTGCATCCCAGAACCTCATCGCTGCATTGGTTTTGGAAAAGAGAATCAACATTCTCTGCTCTTCTCTACACTTTCTTTTATGTGATGTTGCCTGATAATTAACTCCCCCCTGCTTGTAGTCTAGGATTTCCAGACCCTATTATCATACTTTTTGTACTTTTTCAATTGCTAAGGTATTTCTTATCATAACCATGAGGAACACCCAGAAGAGATACACCACTTCTCTCCATTCTCAAGGTTCCTGCTGAACCTGGTCCATTCATTCATTTTCAATACAGTCAGTGTTCCAGGCAGCCACAATTAATTGATGTGACTTTGCATACAAGAACTTTCAGTCCTACTTAACACCTTCTTGATTAACTTCAGCTCAGAATCTGAAGTTTTCTCACCCTGATCTCCTGTCATCATTGTTAGGGAATTGAATATTTTTGTGTTAACTCTTCTGTCACTCCTGGCACATAGTTTGTTTGTTTGCTTGTTTTATCTCTTAGGCTCCATGGATTTCTGTCTAATTCTATTTTTGTCTTCACTGAGATAGCTACAATTTGTATCTAATCATCAGTGGGAATTACTGCCTTTAAAATCTGAATCTCTGAGATAATTCTCTGTCTACACCCTGTATCCCTTTGCTTTTATGAAACATTTTTCTACCTTACTCTTTACCTTCAATATTCCTCTCAATGACCCCCTTTTCATATTTCTCACACTCTGTAAGCACTTTCTTCACTTCCCTCACCATTCCTCCAATCCAGTTTGAATCCTAATGGGAATCTCAATTTGTTCTCCTACTGACATTCTATCGTGTCCACCCAGCAATTCCCAGCCATGAGTTAACAAACATAATACATACATATATACATATGTATGTTCATTCATTCATTCATTCATTCATTCATTCATTCATTCAAGAGGGAGAGAGTGAGCAAGAATTTTAAGTAGGCTCCATGCCCAGCATGGAGCCCTATGACATGGGGCCAGATCTCATATCCCTGAGATCATGACCTGAGCCAAATTCAAGAGTAGGACACTTAAAACACTAGGCTACCCAGGTGCCTCAGTTAACATTTATTTATGTATGTCATTGCCCATCTAAGGCTGCTCAGCCTTCAAAAAGACTGCATACACTCCATATTTCAGCTATTCAACATATGCTATTTATAAAGATGGTCAATAATTCTTTCATTTTCTTTATCATCAGTTTTTTCTTCCTGTGATCCCTTTGTAATCCCTTCTTCTAAAATGCTATCTTCTCTGTGGCTCTGAGGTCTTAAATCTCTAAGGAGGTTATGCTTGAACAGAGGCCTGCGTGATAAGGAGTCAACCAGGCAAAAATCTGGAGGGAGAGTATTCTGTGCAAAGCAAAGAGTTTAAAGGCTTTGATTCAGAAAATAGTTTTGTATGTTAAAGAAACATGATGTGTGGCTTAAGTATCCTGAGTGAGGTGGTAAATGGGAGGTGAGATTTGAGAGGCAGGCAAGGGTTATAAGAGCTCTCTAGTCCAGCAAGGATTTGGATTTTATTTTAAGTGAAATACAGGATATCTCAACCATGGTATTACTAAAATCTGAGGCCAGATAATGGATGTTTAGGATGTTTAGTTGCATACTTATCTTCTACACACTAGATGCCCATAGCACCTGCCCCTCACTGTGACAAAAAATACCTCCAAACATTGACACATTTCTCCTCAGAGACAAAATCACTCTCCAGGGAGGAAGCCATGGAGTAATTCATTGAGTGGAGTAACTTGATTTGCTGTGTGTTTAAAGATTGTAAATTTGGCTTTTCTGGAGAATGGGCTATAAGAAGATAAGATTGGAAACAAGATACAGTTCAGAGGAAACAGACACAGTTCAGAGGCAACATCTGTCCTCCAGGGGAGAAGATGGTGTGATGGGCCGCAAGGCTTGTTATGAGGGTTGTTTAACTCAAATTATGTTTGAAAGTTTTACGAGAATTTGGTCATATGGTTCGCTAAAAGGCATATAAAGCATCCAATTGCCAATGAAGAATGTAAGTATGAAGTTACACAGAAACAACTGGAGTTCGGAGGAGAGTGGAAGGCGGAATTTACTGAAACAAAAAAGTTGCAGTCATCAGCATTAATATTATAATTGTTGAATTACAATTCTGGACTGGTGAATTTTTAAAAATCCTTTTTTTCTCTCTCAAGTTGAAAATGATAAAATATAGGTTAGGACTCCTTTCTCACACCACATACAAAAAAAGATGGATAATGATAAGCTTTGGTGAGGATGTGGAAAAATTTAAACCGTCAAATATTGCTGGTAGGAAAACAAAATGGACAGCCACTTTGGAAAAGAGTTTGGTAGTTTCTCAAAAAGTTAAACATAGAAACTACCATATAGCCTGAAAATTCCAGTCCTAGATATATATCCAAGATAACTAAAAATTTATGTCCATAAAAAAAACCTTATACACAAATATTCATAGCATAATTCATAAAATCCAAAAAATAGAAACAAATATTAATCAACTGATAAATGGACTAACAAAATGAGTATAACTATGCAATGAAATATTTTCAACACAAAAAGGAATGAAGTACAGATTCATGCCACAACCTGGATGGACCTTGAAAACATGATGCTCAGTAAAAGAAGCCAGGCCCTAAAGGCCACATAGTATATGATTCTGCTTTTATGAAATGTTCAGAATAAGCAAATCCATAGAGCCAGACAGTAGATTAGTTGTGAACAGTGAGTAGAGGAGAAGGCAGGAGGGGGATGAGTGCCAATGGGTAGAGCATTTCCTTTTTGGGATGATGAAAAAGTTCTGGTATTCTGTAGTGGTGATCATTGTACAACTTTGTGATATACCAAAACCCACTTAATTCTATACTTTTAAAGGGTAAATACTATAGTATTTGATTTGTCTCAATAAAAGTGCATATACACACGCATGCACACACACACACACACACACACACACACACACGTGCACAGATTTGGTAAACCTGCTGTTTGCCTAACACCCTCTCCTCTCCCTAAAATAGACAGATAGGAATAGAATGAGTGGAATTCAAAATAGTAATTATATTATACAGAAGGCTGAATTGAAGTGTGCCAATTACATATGTGGGCACAATGAACTTCTAATCTTTACCCCTGAATTAAACAGATACTTACCCAAGCAATCATAAGCAGAATTGTTATTGGGACATCTTCCTTAGAGATGCATTATGGGGAAGCAAATCTGAGAGAATCCTCCCTGCAAGTATATTGAATGAAACAGAAGCCCTGAAGGAGCTCAACCAAGCATACCAGGTTTCTTCTTGCAAATACAGCACTTATGATGAGGGAACAGAAAGCAAGTTGAGGACAAAGCAGAATCTGACCCCCGCCCCCCCCCTGCAATGGGATATATGTGACATTCCTCAGACACTCCTGGCTGCCCTAAAGCTAAGGAAAGGAAAAACAAACAGTTAACTTATGGAGAGCACAGTCCTGCAAGACATGAGTCTCCCTCAGTTTATAAAAGTCTTAGCAATTTACAAGAACAAAGCATTTCTGTCAATAACATAGCTTCCAGAAGGAAATGTAGATACAATTAAATATCCTTATAACCTGCAGCCCATTGACAGATACTTGAAGCATCCAGAGTATCATGTTCCTCCAGGAAGTTCCCAACTATCTTCCTGTTATGTCTTGCTAGAGGGAAAAACAACCTTAACTTGACAATGGCAAGGCCTCTGGTATCCTGTGAGTCTTCTTTAACATAAATCCTTTTAAACCTCCCTTTTTCCTTACCTCCCCCAACCCCATGGTATATAATCAGCCACCCCTCACAACCCCAGGGCAGCAGCTCTTTCTGCCCACTTGTCCTGTCCCCGTGCTTCAATAAATCACCATTTTGCACCAAAAATGTCTCAAGAATTCTTTCTTGGTCGTTGGCTCCAGGCTCCACCCCACCGAACCTCACCTATATTCCAAAACCACATCACTTATGTAAGAAGCAGAAAGAGAGAGGCAGAACTGTGAGCCCTAGTTTGGTCCTTTCTCATGGAAACGTGAACTCAGGCAAACTGAGTCCTTTGTGAACACATTAAGAACAGATTTGCAAGGACGAGTTCTGTTTTGTGCACATTGGTTTGGTGATCATGAAACTTTTCAAGTGAAGGTGTTGGTAGAAAGATCTGTATATGGCTCCAACGTTACAGCCCCCTGTGACCCTGGATTCTTAAAATCTGCCTTAGGAAATGACAGGAAATGCTAAGAATGGATCTCACTAGGGTTGTCTTTTCCAATCCACCAAGTCAGGCCCATACCAGCCAAGAGAGTAGTTTAATGGAAACAGTAATCCTTTGCTTAAAAGGATTGATAGGTCGATTTCAAAAGTGAAAGTTCATGATGGATGCCTGCTATACATTTTAATAGTTCTTGATCCATGAAGTCTATTGCTTTCCTAACATTTGTAGTTTTAGGTATGGAGACCTTTAACTTCTGTTTTGTTGTGTCTTTCTGGCAGTGAGAAGAATCCTACTATATAAATTTATTGGCTCAACAATGAGAACAAAAATTAAAAGTCATGATGCCTACAAATTTTTCCTAAAAATGTTTATTAGTGCATTGGTAGAACCCGTAGACATCATTTTATTACCATAAAATAAGAGGAATAAATAAAAATCATTTTAGATGTGGTCTACCTTTTCTAGGGATTATATTGAATGGACTGTTTTATTATGATAAGCTAAATAATCCAAAAGCTTCCACACACTGAGAAACTTAATGGGTTGTGAAAGAAAGGTGTCCTGGGAGTTGAAATAAAAACATGGGTATAAAAGCACATAGACACTATGTCCTCAAGTATATAAGAAAATTATCCAATTCATTGAATACTGATTGCTATTTTATTATCTGAATCGATACCAATGCAGTTAATGTGGCATTTAGAAATCATAAAAACAAAGATGAGATAATTGTTCCACTAAACAGAAGACTTACATGAATATTTTAAACCTCATACAATGAAATCACAGTGAAATTTAGAGAAACCTGGACCCAACAAATGCTGCTGTCATTAAGCAATTCTTGAGGTTTCCTTTGCTTTCAATAGACTTCATTCACAATTTAATCAAAATGTTAGCTACTGCCAACACCAAAGGGTTAAGAGTGTAACAAATTATTTTTCTCTTTTGGCAAATACTTAAGAGATTATTTACAATGAAATAAAAACAGTAAATAGTATATTAGCATTCTGCATTTTAACTGCATGAAAAATTAAAATATTTTAAACTATTGTACTATCTTGTACAACAGATTCAAAGAATTTTACAGGTACAGATAATCATATAGATCCGCTAACAATGCCCTCATTTTATGGGTGGAAATTCTAATGCTTACAAACATTAAATAATCAGATAAAAATTACATTTTAACTAGAATTGTAGCCAGAATTCTCATGGCTCCTGAGCTAGCTGCAGAATTCCTTTTAAAAAACCACATTGCCTCTAAAACTTTGTGGTAGGTTGTCTGAACCAATTAACACATTAAGGCATCCATTTGGCATTTGCCTTTTTAGGTTAGAGTGTTGAATATCCCTTTGCATTATTCAATATGTAACTTCACAAAAAAGTATTTTTTATAGATTGGATTGAGGTCTAAGTGCTTTTATATAGTCTGATAAATTTCCACTCACTGACCACTCTTGAGTGATCCTCGACTAGACCAATGAAAGATTCTGCGCGGTTCGGCACTTGGAATCTCCTTTGCGCGCATGAGGTCCATCTCTCTCCTTCTTTACCCCAAGTCACTACTTGCCTCTTTAAAGTATAGATTGGCTTGATCTGTTTTTATGCATCATATATGATGTTTTGTTATATATAGGGCATATATTCTTCTGTTGACTTATTTTGCTCAAAATTATTTTGGGGAAATTTACCCTTTGTGTAGTTGTAAATCATTTATTCTCATTATTGTATAAAGTTTTATTGTATGAATACATCATAATTTACTTATGCTTGCTACTGTTGGTGGCATTTGGTTATTTTCTAACTTTTGGCTTTTACTAGTAGTGGTGCAATAAATCTTCTAGCAAATGACTTGGGGTGAACATATGTACACATTTCTGTTGGAAACAGAACCAGGAATAAAACTGCTTGGTTATAGAAATGAATGTTTTCAACTGCCAGTTTTTCAAAGTAATTTTAGCAATTTACACTGGTGCCAGCCATATTTGAGAAATTCCGTTGCTCTATTTCCTTATCAAAAATAGACATTGTGGGGGCACCTGGGTGGTGCAGGTGTTAAGTGCCAGCCTTGGGCTCAGGGCGTGATCCCAGCGTTCTGGGATCGAGCCCCACATCAGGCGCCTCCGCTATGAGCCTGCTTCTTCCTCTCCCACTCCCCCTGCTTGTGTTCCCTCTCTCGCTGTCTCTCTATGTCAAATTAATAAATAAAACCTTTAAAAAATAGACATTGTGTTCTTTTTCAATTTAAATATTTTTTTGGATGCAATGTTATCTCATGTTGCATGCAAGTCCCTATGTGTTTGCATTCTCCTTTTCCATTGCATCCTCTTCTAATTGATATATGCAATAAAATGCTCATTTTAAATACATAGTTTAGAGTTCCAACAAAGGTAATAATCCATTAAACTGTCACCTCAGTTAATATTCAGAACATGTCTGTCACCCAAGAAAGTCTCCATTTGTCCTTTTGCATTCAATTTTCTCTGCCACAGTGGCAACCACTACTCTCAGGTCCACTGCTATAATAAATTACTTCTGTCTATTCTTCAACGGTTGAGTGAAGGAAATCATACAGTTTATACTCTTTTAGATTTGGCTTCTTTCACTAAATGTGTTTTATCAATTCATATATGTTGTTAAGTGTAACAGCAATTTGTTTCTTTTGATTGCTGAAGAATATTGTATGACTGCCACATGCTTGTATTCATACATCCAATCAGCATTTGAGGGACATTTGTGTGGTTTCTAGTCTGGGGTTATGATGACTAGAGCTACAACAAACATTGTTGTACAAAAAATTTGGCAAATATATTTCTGTAGAGGTAGAGATGTGAAGTTATAGAATAGGATTGCACTTAACTTTGTAAGACAACTTTTTCCAAAGTGGTTCTGCTATTTTATATTCCCACCCAATATACAAGAGTACCAACTGCCTCACCAGTCATTCCACATCATTGACAAGGCTTGATACGATCAATCTTTTCCAATTTAACCATGCTTTTGGTTTTGAATTTTTTGTTGTTGCATTTTTAAAATTTTTATTTACCTGTTAACTAATGACATCACCTTTTCATATTCTTATCTGCTGGTCATGCCTGTGTCTTCTCTGTAAAGTATCTGCTTAAGTTTTTGGACCCCTTAATTTAATTGCTTCCTGTTATATTGTTGAGTTTTATAAGTTTTTTATATATTCTGGGTGCAAGACAAGAACTATTTATATATATGTGGATATGTGTGTATATATGTTGTATATGTATGTGTGTATATAATATATATATCATTATAATCTTAAATATTTTTCTCCTCTTCTACTCTGTGTCTTATTTTTTCATTTTTAAGGTATGACTATAATGACAAAAATTTTTAATTTTGAAGAATTCTAACTTATGATTTTTTTATGGCCAGTGCCTTTTGTGTACCTTTAAAAAAATCTTTGTGTATCTCAAAAATGACAAAGATTTTATCCCTTCTCAAAAATTTAGTTTTAACTTTGATGTTATGCTAGTCATCTTGAATTAATTCGTGTGTATGTTGTGAGGTAAGGGAGATAATTCATTTCTTCTCCATATGGATATCCAGTTTTTATGTATTTATTCTTTTATAAAAACTAGCCTTTGCACATTGACTTTCCTTGGCACCTTTGTCAAAATTCATTCACTATATATATGTGTCTGTTTTGACTACTATAGCTTTAAGTTCAGAGAGCAATATCCTTTTTTATTCAAGATTGACTTATCCTTTTATTTCAAGATTGATTTTTCATTGAATCTGATTTTTAAATTTTTCATATATATTTAGAATCAGCTTATAAATTTCTAGGTTAATAACTAATAATTGACATTTAAAATATATTTACTCCTTCAACCCAGGAACTTGGCACACATCTCCATTTCTTTTTATCTTTTTAAATTTCATTCTTGAAATTTTGGTAGTTTTTTATTTTTCAATTTTGATGTTGAATTTGTATTTCTTAGCAAAGAAAATCCCATCAGGAATTATTAAGGAATTCTACCTAATTTTGCATATATAAACAGTGATATCAACTAGCTGGGCTATTTTTGAGAAGCTATATTTTCTCTGATTTTAAAAAAGAATAAAAAAGCAGTTCTACAATCAGTACATGCTTTTATAAAAGTCAGTCATGACAACAGAATATTTTCTTTGTCTCAGATTGGTTAGACTTTCATATTTTCTTTTTAAAATTTTTTATTTACATTTTCTACCAAATATGAATTATTATACTTATTTTAAAATATAGAGCAGAAATATTTACGATGATAACACAAATTTTATGTCAATATTAGTGTGGCACTAAAGCCTCTGTTCTTATGTTTTTAATGGTCTACAACAGAAAAGAATGGAGGGCAAGACAAGAAGGTAGTCAAGGGGAAAAAAGAAGGGAGAAATGTATGCTGACCTGCCTGTTTTTTCTTTTTGACTTTTTTTTTTTCTTTTAAGAGAGGGGCAGGAGGAGACGGAGAGAGAGAGAATCTTAAGCAGACACCACATCCAGTGTGGAGCCAGATCCAGGGTCCATTTTAGGACCCTGAGATCATGACCTGAGCTGAAATCAGGAGTTGGTCACTTAACCAACTGAGCCCCCCAGGCACCCCTATGTTGACCTGCCTTACAGCTGAGATTACTGTGTCACTCTAAGATTGCTGTGATACTGTGTTATAGTATACTTTCCAATATAGTGCATTGAAATTTTACAATATACTGATTTAATTTTTCTTCTTTTCTGTAACCATACTTTTTTTAAAAAAAGATTTTATTTATTTATTTGTCAGAGAGAGAGAGAATACAAGCAGTGGGAGCAGCAGGCAGAGGGAGAAGCAGGCTCCCCGCTGAGCAAGGAGCCTGATGCAGCACTCGATCCCAGGACCCTGGGATCAGGGCCTGAGCTGAAGGCAGATGCTTAACCAACTGAGCCACCCAGGCACCCTCTAACTCCACTGTTAGATATACCTAGCAATAAATGTGTTCAAAATATATCTCAATGAAAGAAAAAATATTACATAATTTTCAAATATATCTTGAAAGATTTTTGAAGTTATTTGTGAGGATTTTCACTGTTAGGAAATTTAAATGTTTAACATCACTCTTGATACTTTACTTATATTATTTTTTGATAACAGATAGTATAAATTTTAGGCTCCATAATGAGTTGCTTAGAGTTTTGTAGCCTGTTCCTTAGATGATGATATACAGTTCTATTTTTTGCAATAATTAAAAATTCACCTTATTCCAAGGTATTTTTCCAATCACATTATTTTAACTTAAGATAGATATTTGATGTATAGTATTTTTTTAAAATTCTAGGCAAAAGATATGACACATCATGCCTTTATGTATGTTTGTATGGTGTGCCTGCACTAGATTATAAGAGAGTGGTAGTTTGAATTTGAGGAAATGAGCTTATACTTAAGGAAGAGAAAGAAATTAATGAATTACTACACTCTAATTTATATTGTGGTTTTTGTTGGCATCAATAAGCACATTTTAAAATTTAAACTTAGTTTTAAAAAAAACTAATAGAGCAAAACAGAACAATCAGTTCATCATTGTGTCTATGTAACTATTTATGTTGGGAAATAGGATTGCAGTTACTTTAGAAAAGAAAATCACAATTCAAACCATAGAACTGATAGGACAAGGGTAAGCAGAGGTGTATACATGTCCGTCAAAGCAACAACAATAAATCAAGGGGAAACAATTAGAAATAGTTTTGAGAGAAAGAATCATGAAGACAACATGGCGAATTAACTTCTTAGAACAAATTAGGATCCATACAAAAAGGAAATGCATGCAATCTGGTCATGAGCAGTGACTACTTAGTAATGCAAGATGTGTTTTTAAATCAATATATAATATACTATCATATTTAAAGTCTGCTTTCTGACAGAGAAGCCACTACCCTAAAGCATTCCAAAGAAAATAATTTAAAAGATCAATAAGGCCCACGTGTAAAGAAAAATATAATAAAAACAAGTGTTTGAAAAAACAAAAAATCCTACTCAGAAAGATGTCAGAGTAATCTGATTTTGGTTGCTAAGTTTGATGTAGTTTAACTGAATTCAGTTTAAATGACAATTTAACTTATCTCTAAACCTGTTAACCATTGATTTCTGAAAATAATTCACGTGACTAAGTAGGGATCTTATTTCCTCAATATTGAGCCATGTGCATTGTTACTACATTCTGACAGGAAATTGTTTCTTGCTCTAAGTGGGCATATTGCTACATTTCCCATGCAACCACAGTGTCCTGATATTGTCTGAAACTCTGATTGATGCACAGGGAAAAGGAAAACAAGGTTGTTCAAAGAAGAACTAACACCCAAAAATAACTCCGAAACCAGAGGTCTTTGTGTGAGGAAAATCAGAAAAGGTAAAGTATTCAATAAGAGATCACAAAGAATAATCAACACTACCCAGGCCTCTTCTACCAGGAGATATGTTTTGAAAGGATAGCAGCAATGACCAGAAGATACCTAAGTATCTGTCAATAGATAAATGGAGAAATACGATGCAATACACACACACACACACACACACACACACACACACACACACACGTAGGAATATTACTCAGCCATAAAAAATAATGAAATTCTGCCATCTGCAACAACACGGATGGACCTAGAGGGTATTATACTAAGTGAAATAAGTCAGAGAAAGACAAACACTGTGTAATTTCACTTATACGTGGAATCTAAAAAACAAAACAAATGAACAAAAAGGAAACAGAAACAGACTCTTGATACAGAGAATAAACTGGTGGTTGCCTGGAGGTGGGGGGAGTGAGAGGACAGGTGAAATAGGTAAAGGGTTTAAGAGGTACCAACTTTCAGTTATAAAATAAGTAAGTCATGAGGATATAATGTACAGCACAGGGAATAATACTGTAGTAACTGCATGGTAACAGATGGTAACTAGACTATTGTGGGGGTCATTTCATAATGGATAAAAATATCAAGTCACTATCTTGTATACCTGAAACTAATATTATATTTCAATTATTATTCAATAAAAAATAAGCAGAATAAATTATTTTATTGTACACATTTCTGCCTTTTCTGTAGAAACTTTAGTCTATCTCAAATTCATCCCAAATTGCTCTAGAAGTCCCCAGGGAGTTTATTTTTCCTCTGAAACTAGTCCTTTTAGCTATCATATAATAGGTACCATTTTCTCTTCTTACAGATCTCACCAGTGTTTTCAAGGTAGATGATCACTAAATGCACAGAAGGAGGTTTTACCTTCTGCTTTATAGAAATTTTATTATTTATCTAGTAGCATCGGCTATAAATCTAGTGTAAAATGCTGAATATCAATGATAATAAAATCACTAATTTGAACTATAATGTTTCCAGCTTGGAGTATGTAATCACTAAGTTTGGAATCTAGCTACTGTTTTTTCTACTAAATGTGATGATTTTGTTAGTTCGAGATAGGAATTCTTTATCACATTAAAGGTATATTTATCCTTTTTTCTTAATTAATGTATGAGAATTAGATGTTAATGTTTTAAATGTCATGCTTTTAATGAATATTTAATGAGTATATATATACATATATATACTCATATATATATATGAGTATACATATACTCATACATAATTTTAAATGTCGTACTTTTTAAAAAAAGATCTTATTTAATTATTTTGAGAGAGAGAGTGAGAGAGAGCACAAGCAGGGGAAGCAGCAGGCAGAGGGAGAGGGAAAAGCAGGCTCCCTACAGAGCAGGGAGCCTGATGTGTGACTCGATCCTAGGACCCTGGGATCATAACCTGAGCTGAAGACAGACACTTAACCAACTGAGCCACCCAGGTACCCTAAAATGTCATGCTTTTAATGAATATTTAATGAGTGTATATATATATATATACACACACACACTTATTATATACATGTACTCATATACCTACTCATATATATATATACATATGCATATATACACATACATATACATATGCCNACTGAGCCACCCAGGTACCCTAAAATGTCATGCTTTTAATGAATATTTAATGAGTGTATATATATATATATATATATATATACACACACACACACTTATTATATACATGTACTCATATACCTACGCATATATATATACATATGCATATATACACATACATATATGTACATATATATACCAGCTATATGTATATGTATGGTATATGTATATATGGTATATATACCAGCTAAAATTCAAAGCATTTGTATATTATAGTAAACAAAAGCCACAACAGTCCCTGTTCTCATGATACGAACAAACTAACGTTCTGGGACAATCAAGACTTCAATATAATATATACTAGGTTAAAAGGAAATGTGTACGGTGAAAATACAAGAAGGAACGGAGACAGAGAACGTTCAGAAGGGTAAATTGAGAGTCTGACATGGTGACATTATAGTAAAACCTGAGGTGAGTAAGGGTGAATAAGGGAATTTTGAGCAAAGACTATTTTGAATAGAAGGAAGAACAAATAGAAAGGTATGGAGGCAGTCTTAGATCTGGCATGTTCAAGAAGGCTAGTGGACTTGGCTGGAAAGGGGAAGGAGGTGAAGAGGAGAGGAGGGAAGGGAACCAAAGCGAAGACCATGGAGAACACGTGAAGCTCAGATTATACTCTGCCTTAGATATAGCTCTATTACAACATTTTGAACGGTTGAGTGACACATTTTGACTTAATTTTAACAAGATCACAGAATACTTTTTGAGAATAGATCATAGAAATAAAGACTAGAGGCAGAGAAACCAGTTAAATGGTGTTTGCGCTAATCCAGGTAAAGGATAGTGATGCCTTGGTATGTGGATATCGCAGCCAAGTTGGTAAGTAGTGCTGGGCCCATGTTAGGTTAAGAGTTTCATCTTGAAGTGAATCTTATATGAAGTTCTTCAAGAAGGTTAAGTGATTTTCTGCTGTATGCATTTTTTTTTAGTAACATTTTTTTTTCCTCTCGAAACTTATTTTATGTTGCTAAATAATCTTCTGGTTTCCCTGTGTTATAAAAGAGGAATTAAGTCAGCCTAGCTGATTACTTCTTCTAAGAATATACTCTGTGTGTGTGTCATTTTCCCTGACAGGATGCTTGTAAGATTTTTTTTCTTACTGAAGTTTGATTTTCTTGGGATAAAACTAGAATAGTTTAGCCTAGTAAATTGAATAATTTAGTTTGAAAACTTGTCTTTTGTCAACGTAAAACATATTTTATCCTCCTGCATCTGTTGTTACATGCATTTTGAAATTCTTATGTCTATTCTCCTTTTAAAAGATGTTTTCCTCATATTTTAATTTCTGCCCTTTTTTTATGATTCTGTGGATTTTTCCAAGTTTTTCTTTTATTTTTTTTATTTTTTTTTTTTTTTAAAGATTTTTATTTATTTATAAGACAGAGACAGAGACAGCCAGCGAGAGAGGGAACACAAGCAGGGGGAGTGGGAGAGGAAGAAGCAGGCTCACAGCAGAGGAGCCTGACGTGGGGCCCGATCCCATAACGCCGGGATCACGCCCCGAGCCGAAGGCAGACGCCTAACCGCTCTGCCACCCAGGCGCCCCAANGGATTTTTCCAAGTTTTTCTTTTAATTCACCTATTTAGTTTTCTGCTGTTATCATTATGTTGTTTTCTGCTTCTGGTGCGTGTTTTTTATTATGAAGGACAACTGGTGTAGTTGCAACAATGAAAATAAATGTCCAGTTTAATGACTAAATAGGAAGTGCTACTATTATGGTCACACAGTAGATATTTCTTGAATGAAGGAATAAATGATTGAAATACGTGAGTCTCTGTGGTAGTGTCTAGTTTCCTGGGTGTAAGTTGGGGCACAAATAGAAATCTAAGTAGCAAGCTGCCCAAACTGTTCCAATTCCAGACCATCTCATACCAGTGATCAGGACAGTGGGTATCTGCAGTGACTTCATCCATATTCCTTCTGTGGATTTTTAATGTGGGAACTTGAAGAGGTAAGACATGAATCAGCACTTTCATGATTCATAGCCTATGATGATATTAATCAAGTAAGTGGCAGAATCCATGGGTCTGGAGAATCCCAAAGCTCTCTCAAGCATACATTTTATGTATCACTTGAATTTGCCATATTCTGAGGTATGGAGCTTCCTGGACTGTGTATGAGTTTCCTCAGTCTAAGTATTGTTTAATTCATTTATGTGTATTAGTGCAGACATTAGAGAATCTAATTCCAATTGGTTAAATTTTAGTGTCATTGATTCCTCTTACTTTAGAGAGTAAGAGGACCATCTTTGGTTCTGTGTGTTTTCTCCTTCTTAAGTCTTTCTTTCTCTTCATAAGTTTGTGACAAAACTATATGATTTCTTTTGAATTTACTAATATATCCGCTTGTATTTCTACTCACGAAATTTGATACAGTTTCTTCCAATAAATTCCTCTGTCCCTCAAGGTCGGTATTTCTCACACAACGGAATAAATGCGTGAAGAATAGCAGAGATGTTTTACTCCCTCTGATTAAACTTCTTTCAACACACACTCTATTTATGACAATTTGTACTAAGCTACATTTGACACTGTTGAAGAATGTAAATGTAGTGGAAATGGCAATTTAAACAGCCAGCGTTGTTAAAATACATAGCCCTTCCACTTTCTGATGCTTAAGACTTCTACAGATTGCACAAAATGGGGGGAAAAAAACCAAAACATAAGAATCCTGATGCAGCCAATGTAAAATAACATTTAGTTTCCACAGAGAAGCCTTTCTTCAAAGTCTCCATTCAGGTTAAACATCTTACAAAAATTCAACAAAGAATATAGCGTGGAAATTGACTTAGTAACACCTGTTAAAGGGGAAAAAAAAGAGAGAGAGAGAGAGAGAGAGAGACAGAGAAAGAAAGATATTTTACACCAGAACAGTGAGAGGAAAAACCGGGAGTATGACTAAAAAGCAATATGAAAAATTCTTGTGTTGATGCCAATACTGATTTCACACCCCATAGCTGCCAATTCTATTTTAAATTATTGGGTCTCAGCTGTTAAAAAATATATATGGAAAGCATCATGAATACTACAGCCTTACATGTTGTCAGAAGTTGATATATCTAGGATGTATACCACCACTGAGTGATACTAGAAATTGTCCTTGGACTAGAGATGAATGAGCAGGTGAGATGTTGGCAAAATAAGGCTAAAGTATAAATATTGCACAAAGACTGGGCTGGAAAAATGGGA
Organism: Ailuropoda melanoleuca; assembly: GCF_002007445.2. NCBI lineage: Eukaryota > Metazoa > Chordata > Mammalia > Carnivora > Ursidae > Ailuropoda > Ailuropoda melanoleuca. Next base: position 21,947,160 of record NC_048235.1, on the reverse strand, counting down.
TGCTTTGAATATTTTGAAGCATTTTATAAATATGGAAATCTTGACCTTTTCTATAGAACATCTTAAAAAATTAACAATTTTTAACTAGTTTTCTTGACACAGTCTATGGAAATTCATATTCCGATGGATCATTGGGAACACATCAGCGAATAAACTGGTTAAATACTATCTTCCTGTAGTGTCTAAAATACCAGAGCCAAATGTCTTTTTCTTTCTTTCTCTATACACATTTTTAAAAAGATTCTATTTATTTGGGAGAGGGAAAGTGCACAGAGGGAGAGGGAGAAGAAAACTCCCTGATGAGCAGAGAGCCCAACACATGGGGCTCAATCCCAGGATCCCAAGATCATGACCTGACCTGAAGGCAGATCCTTAACTGACTGAGCCACCCAGGTGCCCCCTCTACATACATTTTACATATGTATGCAAAAAGTGATATAAAGGAAATAAACTCATAGCTCCAACTGTTTCCTCAGCAGAAGCAGCTGCTATTGGGGTGGTACAAATAGTAAGTATATTTGATCTTTCATCATACACTTCTGATTGTTTGTATTGTTATAGTGTATACATGTTCATATAATACACATGGAGTTTTTAAAGCTAATGAGCTCTAAATACATGTTACTTTTTTGAAAAAGGGAGGATGACTCAGAGGCAAGGTTGTGGGCACAAAGGGTGGAGCCATGAGCCACAGAGGATTATTCCCAAGCCTTGAAACCTAATAGAGTTATCCCTGTTAGATTCTGAAAATGCTTGGGACTGATGACTCCATTGTTCCTTTCATCTTCTCCCTTTTTGACTGAGAATATCTATTATTATTATTCTATGCCTATTTCACCCGTTTATTTGGGAAGTAAGTAACTTATTTTCCAGCTTCATTGATTCACAGACGGCGAGAAATTTTTCCCCAGGATGCAATATACCTGGAACCCACCTAACTAATTTAGATGGTTTAGATAATGAGGTTTGGAGCTCTTGAGCCAATGGGATGTACATGAGATTTTGGACTTGATCTCATAGTGTAATGTGTCTCAATTAATCAAGACTTCAGGATGGGGCAAATGTATTCTGCAGATGAAATGGATGTGAGTGCTTTAGGGTCAGAAGGTAGATGGAGGCAGATTGAGCAATGGTCTCCCCAGTGGCCCAAAGATGTCCAAGTCCTAATACCTGGAACCTATGAATATGTTACTTTATATGATAAAGGGGACTTGCAGATATGATTGAGGATTTGGAAATGGGAGATTGTTTTGGATTATCTGAGTAGACCCAATATAGTTATAAGGGTCCATATAGTCACATAATTGCCTCTTAGCTTAGTCAAGGAAAGCAAGGTTGTGCTACAGCAAACGCTTCTTGCTAAACATATGTAAATAATATAAGTCAAATAGAGTAGTTCATGACTAGGTTCCAGGAAAAATCCACCTCTAGAGGAAACTAGCTGGATTTCCAGACATGTTTTCATTGCTTTTTTTTTTTTTTTTTAATAATATAGTTCCGTCACTTTGGGGCTTTTGACAAGAACTAATATAACCAAATTTCATTTCTGGCATTTGCCTGTGTTACAGTTTGTGCATCTTCTATAGAGGCTTAAATGCAACTACCCAGCCATTGTCAAATCATATGATTAGACAACTTATCCTCTCACCAAAGAAGCAGGAAGGAAACTCCAAGCCCAAAACAGACACATTATCTAGGCAACCTCTTGAACAACAAAATTTTGGTAATGATACAGATGTAGATAGCTTGGATTAATGTCTTGCCAAAGTCCTTGGACAAAGAGAGGACTAGAAAAGGAAAAGGTTAAAAATAGCCCATAACTGCTCTCAGCAGGAAGGGGGCCTGGCTCTACAGCTAGGATTTCGTGTTCTCTGGTTGGGCATAAACAATTTCAGAGAACACCAACATTAGACAAGGTTATTCTAACCAGGATAAAGGTAAAAATAAGACCACTCAGTGATCATGCCTAACCACAGGAAGAAAAAAAAAATGCTCTGTGCAAACCATGATTGTACCCAAACATCGCCCACCCTCCTCAACTTGGTTAGCTATGTAACCATTGCTTCTTTACCAATTACAGCTCCCCTCTTTTCTTATTGCCTTCTAAATAAAAGATATTGAGTTATTAAATCACAGAATTGACTCTGCTTACTGAGAACACACAATCAGAGCAAGATGAGTTTGCTTACTTGAAACCTTCCCCAAATTACCTAAGTCCAAATCCTACAAATTAGTCTCTCCAAAATCCTTATACTGACATTCCCCATGTTTCTCCATTGTGCGTGTTCTCTCTTGTTGTAACAAGTACCCAAAATTTCATTTAATGATGGTTCTTCCTGACCATCTTTGGATAGCACTGATACAACAATGTCGAATTTCAAAGACATCAAAGAACAGAAGTTTATTTCTCATTTAAGCTCTATTAATGCAAATTGACAGAGAATTTCTACATCATATTGCCCTCCATCTGCACAAAATGATAAAGCTCCCACTATCTTGAACATCGGTGGCTGATTTAGAAGAGGGAAAGAGGAGATACTGAATTGTGCATTGGCTCTTAAAGCTTCTGCCAGTAAGAATACACATTACTTCTGTACACATTTCATTGCTAAAGCAAATCCCATCACCACACCTAACATCAACAGAATGGAGTAGAAAATCCTACCATCTGCATAGAGAAGAATCTAAAATATTTGATGGACTGACCTAATGATTATAATAGGCTTGCTTTTTGTAGGGAAAAAAGTAGAGCTGTGTTGGGTAGAAGGGTTTCTCAGGCACCATGCTGTTTCATTTCTGCCCAGGGTCTTACTTATACATATGTTCTCTTTATTATTTTTCTTTAGAGCACAGACATTTCTTA
>NC_048235.1:21888077-21937181 GCF_002007445.2 Ailuropoda melanoleuca | reverse complement strand
TTTTTTTTTTTTTTTTAATAATATAGTTCCGTCACTTTGGGGCTTTTGACAAGAACTAATATAACCAAATTTCATTTCTGGCATTTGCCTGTGTTACAGTTTGTGCATCTTCTATAGAGGCTTAAATGCAACTACCCAGCCATTGTCAAATCATATGATTAGACAACTTATCCTCTCACCAAAGAAGCAGGAAGGAAACTCCAAGCCCAAAACAGACACATTATCTAGGCAACCTCTTGAACAACAAAATTTTGGTAATGATACAGATGTAGATAGCTTGGATTAATGTCTTGCCAAAGTCCTTGGACAAAGAGAGGACTAGAAAAGGAAAAGGTTAAAAATAGCCCATAACTGCTCTCAGCAGGAAGGGGGCCTGGCTCTACAGCTAGGATTTCGTGTTCTCTGGTTGGGCATAAACAATTTCAGAGAACACCAACATTAGACAAGGTTATTCTAACCAGGATAAAGGTAAAAATAAGACCACTCAGTGATCATGCCTAAGCACAGGAAGAAAAAAAAAATAAAATAAAATACTCTGTGCAAACCATGATTGTACCCAAACATCGCCCACCCTCCTCAACTTGGTTAGATATGTAACCATTGCTTCTTTACCAATTACAGCTCCCCTCTTTTCTTATTGCCTTCTAAATAAAAGATATTGAGTTATTAAATCACAGAATTGACTCTGCTTACTGAGAACACACAATCAGAGCAAGATGAGTTTGCTTACTTGAAACCTTCCCCAAATTACCTAAGTCCAAATCCTACAAATTAGTCTCTCCAAAATCCTTATACTGACATTTCCCATGTTTCTCCATTGTGCGTGTTCTCTCTTGTTGTAACAAGTACCCAAAATTTCATTTAATGATGGTTCTTCCTGACCATCTTTGGATAGCACTGATACAACAATGTCGAATTTCAAAGACATCAAAGAACAGAAGTTTATTTCTCATTTAAGCTCTATTAATGCAAATTGACAGAGAATTTCTACATCATATTGCCCTCCATCTGCACAAAATGATAAAGCTCCCACTATCTTGAACATCGGTGGCTGATTTAGAAGAGGGAAAGAGGAGATACTGAATTGTGCATTGGCTCTTAAAGCTTCTGCCAGTAAAAATACACATTACTTCTGTACACATTTCATTGCTAAAGCAAATCCCATCACCACACCTAACATCAACAGAATGGAGTAGAAAATCCTACCATCTGCATAGAGAAGAATCTAAAATATTTGATGGACTGACCTAATGATTATAATAGGCTTGCTTTTTGTAGGGAAAAAAGTAGAGCTGTGTTGGGTAGAAGGGTTTCTCAGGCACCATGCTGTTTCATTTCTGCCCAGGGTCTTACTTATACATATGTTCTCTTTATTATTTTTCTTTAGAGCACAGACATTTCTTAACATTTTGTTGTATATATTCACAATAAAAAATAATGAGGTGTAGGCACAAAATTTAAATATATAACCTGGAAATAATAAATGGAATAATGAACTGGTAATTTTATTACATTGTTTGGCATCCTTATTTTTCCCCACCATTATTTATGTTATGAAAATGTCAACCAATCCATCAAAAAGCATCTAAACAGTTCTTAAAAACTGGAATCTTATTATTTGGGAATACTGACAATTTTTACTTCCAAACCCCAACTATACATTACATTTTCTTAGATTTGGCTCTACTAATTAAACCTATTACTTTACAACTACCAACCTTCCTTTAGAAAAATGAGAAGAAAGACAAAAATATGGAAAATAGAAAAGTAAGAGTTACCCAACTACTATGAATGCCAGAAAGAAAAAGAGGAAATTATAAGAGGAAATTACCGAAGAAGTGATATAAGAAACCTCCCCAGAATGGAAAAATATTAATCTTTAGAATGAAATTTGCTAAATCTCTACCACGAGTGAAGAAAAACCCATATTATGTCATATAACTTTAAAGTTTTCTCAACATCAGGATAAGGAAAATACAGTAAAACCTTTCAGAGAGAAAAAAAAAGAATAAGAAAAATGTTACAGGCAACTCATATACATGGGCGCAAAAATTCTTAGCAAAATTACTGCAAATTGAACATAATACGCTATTCTCAGAAATCTACCTAAGAATAGTTTAGTCTCTTTCTTTAGGGAAACTTACAAGAGAAAGGTAAGTAAGACAAACTACAACACTCACTATTCCAACTGGTCTCCAGGGGTGGTGTCTTATTGAGGCAGAACTGATTCCAATTGCTAGAAGTTGAGACAATTGGCAGTGGTAGTAGCTGGTGTAGACTTGGTGAGTGAGCCATACTGTTGAGCCTGTGCCTATCTTTCATCCACATCATTACACCATGGCTACTCCAGTTAAGAGCAATTTGCCAATGCTGGCCATGACTGATGACAGAGATGTCTGATATCAACTGGCTAGTTCGTTTTGTCTACTGAATTATTTAATGTCTCTTTGCTGGTAGTTACTCACTGGTGAGTGTTAAAATGCAATTACAAGATCTTTACCCTTGTGCTTACTCTCTTAAATCTAATTACATGTCAGGTGGATGCCATTCATACAGTTCCATCTTGTCACAGAGGAAGGATGTAAGGAATGGAGAGTATATTGGAAATGGCAAATGAAAAATATAGACCACGATTCATCTATTTTTTTCCCTTGGCATCCATTCTTATCATTCCACCAGGTGAAAAATGTGTCCTCCTAATACAAAGGACACGCAAAGTTCTAGAAGCAAAATGGAATGTGAAATACTATCTACCACCAGAAAAACAAAAAGAGAAGAAATAATTACCATTAATATAAATGCTATAGTTCTCACTTCATTAGCTAGTCGTGACACTCAAATTGGTAATTATATGCGCCTTCTGCCATAATTTGTCTTGTATTTGTTTATATATTTATTTTTAAAATTTTGTTATAGAAACATGAGCTTAAGTTTTTATTTATATATTTACTTGAGAGTGAGAGAGCACAAGCAGGGAGAGCAGTAGAGGGAGAGGGAGAAGGAGGTTCCCCACTGAGCAAGGAGCCAGCCCTACTTGGGGCTTGCTCCCATGACCCTGGGATCATGACCTGAGCCGAAGGCAGACAGTTAACTGACTGAGCCACCCAGGGGCCCCTTATTTTTTTTTTTAAGATTTTATTTATATATTTGAGAGAGTGAGTGAGCATGAGCAGGAGGAAAGGCAGAGGGAGGGGCAGATTCCCCGCGGAGCAGGGAGCCTGACGTGGGACAGTCCCAGGACCCCAGGATATTGACCTGAGCTGAAGGCAGATGCTTAATTAACTGAGCCACCCAGGCACCCCTGCCATGGTTTGTCTTTTAACCATAATACCATTTGAATGACATTATCTGGTGGAGTAACTCAAATCCTTATTTCTATAGCATTTAAACCTTTGGTTATCCTCCTGCATTTTCCCACTGACCTGAATTATTGGTCAAAGCACTACAAAGAGGAGCCTTTGAATCATGAATTACTTGGGTTCTTGACATTGTCCTTCTTTTCCCCACTGTGTTACATCAGGACATTTTCTCCTTGGAAATCAGGATAAGTCAGTTCAGGTAATACAATACAATGATCCCTTCTCTACCTGTGGGATCAATAGAAGCACACACAAAATGATCAGAGCATAGTCTCAACTTCCAATTTAATGAAATCATTATGGCGTTTCCTAGTGGAAATATTTTTTTTTGTGCCCATAATAATGGAGATGGGAGCTAAAAATCTTTCCAATAGGTTATGACTTTAATACTGAGAGAAATCACTCTCAGTTTTGCTCTGGTTCTCAACCACATTCATCCCATCTATGGCAGAGTTTGCACCATATATTGGCCCCTGGTTTAAGGCATATAATAATCCTTTTGATTGACACCCCAATTTTGTAGACCATTAAATATGTTATCAAACATGTTGTGGGGATGGACAATATGGTAAGACCTATGAATTCTGTGTGTCATCCTTGCAATGCCATAACATGTATCTCCTGTTCAAAGGATGTTTTTTATGGAATACTATGACAATTGATCAGATAGTCTGTGACTACATAGGTGGTAGTCCTCACAGAAGAATTATCAGTATCGATAGTAAATATGTTTCTGGAATATATGTCTATTCCTGTGTGTATGCACAGGGTGGGGTGCAGTGGTTTCCTCTCATTTTGTCGAAGACTGCATTATTGTTGCAGATCTCAGCTCTTTCACTTATGAGAGGATTATATCCAATGTCTTTCACTTATGTGATTTGCCCATCCTTCTGGTAAATGGCCCTTGAAGTATACTTTCCCTATCCCCATTGCTGGGCTTAGCCATATGGGTTGTTTTGGTCAGAAGAAAATGAGTGAATGTTATTTATGCCACTTGTACACAGAAAGTAGAGACTTTTAATGAATTGTGTGATTGACTTGTTTCAACCTCTTCTGATTTTTCCCTTAGTCACAGTAGTAGGATATCCCAAACTGGAGTTGCTCCTTCACTGTGGGTTCCAAATTAGAATAATGCAATAGAAGCCAAATGGAGCAGACCTGCAGTCAATGCATGTAACATGAACAAGAAATAGTTTTTGCTGCTGTTGTTACTATTTTAAGCCACTGATAGTTTGAGATTGATTTTTACTGTAACAAAATCTACCTAATAAACACCTCCATGTTATAAGGGATCCAAGCTAATCAACATGTCACCAGGTGGCCAGCTAGTAGCCCTAGGGAATAAAATAAAATTGGGAGTGAAGCATTGGCATTTACTTTTGGCAGACTGAGCACAGTAGCCATCGCCAAATCTGCCTGTGAGAGGAAATACTTCTTGTTCAAACCCGCATTCCCACTGTCAATATCCACTTTGTAAATAGTCCCATTGAGAAAGCACCTGGAGGGCTGACAGGCACAGGGTCCTTTGTATGCTCCATTTCATTTTCAAGAGATTTGTTCATAGTGGGAGCCCACTGGTAGGCTTTCACAGGGGTCAAAACTATTTTTTACACTCTTTGCTTGTTTTGAGAGGTTTGTACCTCACCCCAAATTTCTTGTTTCTAATTTTCCAACTTTGTTTTTACCAAGTCCCTGATTAGTCAGCCAACCCATTAGGCATTGTCCATAACTACACACTGAGCTATTTCCCAGGGTATCTTTCCTTTTATATGAGGCATGTACTCCCACTTCCCAAAAGTCTGCTGACTAGAGGGACATCCCTACACTATGGCCTTTCAATGACATTCCTGAATGGGGCTGTATTGCAGGAAATATCCATTTCTATTTCTTGCATATAATGTGCATTATTCTATTAAACTAAGCCTATACCTTTTCTTTCTTTCCCTTCTTTTTCTGTAGAATAGTCATAAATTGAGTGATGATAGATCCTGGTTTGCCCAGGACACTTATGATTTACACTCACTGTCCCATCTTAATTATTAACAGTGCCACTTTTCACTCTCAAAAGTGTCCTGGTTTGGATGTTCACTATATGGTCACATTAATCATAGCTGTAGGTTGAGAGAGACGTGGTAAAGCAGTGAAAACATGTGCATCTGAGCCTCATTCTTCTGCAGTGTATCTGAGCATTCCAGACTTGCTCAGGTCCAGTCTCATAAATTCCCTTTCCGTTTACAGAATGGCATACCACTGTAGTCATCCAATTTTATGATTCAGTAGATCAGCTAACATCCTGTTGATAATGTGTAGGTAGGGATGCATGATTGCTTGTTATCCCATGTCAGATCATTTTTTTCCTACTGTGGACCAGTACCAAGTCACAGGGTGCTTTTCATATGGAGAAGAGTTAGTGATTGAAAGGGCCAGGACTTACTCTCGAACCTGAGGGCTCTGTGCTAATTCACCTGTTGAGGCTTTGCAAGGGTTCTGCAGAGCATCTCTGCTATAAACATTTTTGATACTATCAGGTCTACTGATTGAATCCAAATTCCAGGGCATCTTTTTCCGCTGCAATCTTTTCTTATTCTAGGTACTATTCAAAACTGGCAGATTTATGGGTTATCCAGTAACATGTCAGAGAAGTACACGGATATGTGATATATATTGTCTCAAAATCCAAAGAGTTGCAACAAGCACAGAAACTCTTTATGGTGGGCAGTGCAAGGCAAGCAACTTGCTTTCACTCTAAAGAGAATATTCTGAGATAGTTTCTATACTACTGAACCCATGGAAACTTCCCTGAGTGGCAAGTCTCTGAAATTTTGCAAAGTTTATAACCCATCTTCCTGTATAAAAGGTTTATTAATTTCTCATAATCAGGTGCAATTAGAATACTGCCATTGATATAGAATAACAATAATGAGATAGCATGAGCAAGAAATCTTCCAAATTGATTACGACATAGCCCTAAGTCAGGAGAGTGAGCACACACTGACATCACTGCTGACGAAGTTTAACGTGTTTTAGGTTGATTTTATTGATAAGCATGGGGAAAAGTCTCCTTATGCGCACAGGACACTGTGTGTGTTGGCTAACTCTAGTAAAGACACTAACTTCAGTAACTTAAGTGTGATTATCATCATCACCTGATTAATTTTGTAATGATCTATAGCTTTTCTATAGACCTGCTTCTCTTTTGCACTGGCTAACAGGAAATTAAATGAGATATAGTAGGAATCGCCTATCCATACATCTTTAACACATTTGTAGTTGGTACTAATCTCTGCAAATCTCTCCCAGATTGGCTTGGCTTTTCCTTTACCCTCTTGGCAGGAATGGACAAATCCAAGGGCTTCTATTTGGCCTTTTCTATCATAGCCTCTGAATATCTAATTTTTTTACAGGCTTGAAGGCCAAAAGGTGAGGTGAAGGTATGCCCTGAGATGAGTCAGCAAACTCTCTAAGGAAACAGCATGAGGACTATTTTATATTATAGCATATTATGAGAAGATTTGAGTCTTAGTAAGGCCAAAAGATCAGGAAAATGTTATCCTTAAAAAGATAGCTTATCACCCATAGTTCCCAAGAAGGGGGGGTTGCTATGTCATGAGGGATAGCATGGGGAAACAATAGGGTCAGTCACAAGGTAGAGGGGAAAGGGGAACTGTGAGCAAGAACTCTGTTGTGGTTTTCATGGGAAGGAACTGGTGAAGCAGGATAAGCAGGCTTAGGATTGGCTAGCTTGAATAGTTGTAGCAGTCTCTGAGGCATAGGGACTGTTGCTAGTTGTCTGGTATCTGGCGCTTGGGGTGATTAGGGCAGGTGGGAGAGTCCAATAAAGGAGGTGATTCCAGTGTGGGCTCTGGATTGATTGATTTGTATTTGAAAAGTGCACTCACATTTGAATTGTTTACTATTTCTAGGAACAGGCTTACTGTGGGAAGGCAGTGCCTCCAGGGGCAACAAGACTCCAGATGTTAAAACATCAAAGCATCAGAATACAGAAAATAAAAGATATTGCTCATACAAGGATAACTACAAAGTCTTTTATGCAGGATGCTAGCCTCTTCGATGTGTGTATGTGTGTATGTACATATGTGTGTGCATGGGTGTGTGTGTGTTTTGGGTGTGGGCATGGAGGGAGGATATTTTTGCTGGCAAAGTGGATTCAGGGGTGTTTAACTGTTTAGATTTTAGCATTGCCTGCCTCTGCTCAAATGTCCCCACCTCATGTTTCAGGGTTTATTTTCTTTCTCATTAGTGACTCTAATTTAGCATAAAATTCTTTCAACATTTGATATTTACATGGTGCCGCAAATTAGCAGCTTTCCACATACATTTGTTGTAAGTCTAGGAGATGAGAGCCTCTTCAAAATGGCCTTAAAATTTTTCTGATTTTTCCTCAGTTTGTTATTAGTTGGGCATTTAAGGACTTCAGTTTGTCCTTTTCACTATTTATGCTTTCTAGGCCTGTGAGGAAAAGCCAACTGACTCCACAGTCTTATAATCATGATTATTACCATAGTTAACAAGTGTGCCAGCCACTTGACCTCCATCTGTACAACATCCTTCATCCCATGCTACCAGTGGGGATAATTTGAACTATCATGATACCACCACATGCCACAGAATTACCATTGGCCCATTACTCCCAGCAAAGAGGTTATTTCTTCTTTTCTCTAATATAGGAGCAGCTCAATCATGGAATCTTATTTCGATATGATTCTACAACCCTGAAATGTAGAGAGCCCTGTCTCCCAAAGCTATTCCAAAAGCAATTACTGTTTTAGGTAATGTCTCAGCGGCAAAAAGATAGAACACTTGCAGTGAGTGACTGAGGAGAGTTTAATAAATGGATGTTGTACTAAAGTGTGGGCAGCATATAAAGAAGCCATTGAGGGATATTGCAGTACCCTGAAGCCAGCAGAAGTGGATAACCTTTTCATACTTTGATCTCAAATGACAGGAAGGGACAGCAGTTATCTAAACCCAGGGTAGGTAGGTGTTTTGAAAGAATTCTCTCACTAGAATAGCTCTATTAGAGGGATGCAGGTGTCTGACAGTGACCTTGAAGAAAGGGAGTCTGTAAAATAAACAGCTAACCTCAATTTCTTCCTATCATTTCATTTCCTGCCAGGACTTGCCATTGGCTGAACCCAAACAGGAAGCCCAAGAATGTAAGAGCAGGGAGATACAGCCCATACAGGTCACTTCCCATGACACAGAAGGAAAAGTCTAGGGAGTGGATCTGGCAGGGCAAACACAAAATACCCAGGGCAGGTCCAGCCCAAAAGGAGAAAAATGAGAGCTAGCTCTAGCATCTTGATCTTTTTCTTCTATGCCCCTAATGGGTTTCTTCCTCCTTCTGTAAATGCAACGGTGTTAAACATTATTTGTTGATTCTATTCTTTCCTAAGAAAATCAGTTCTTCTTTTATCCCCAAATATTTTATATAATTTTTTTAAAGATTTTTATTTATTTATTTGACAGAGACAGACAGCAAGAGAGGGAACACAAGCAGGGGGAGTGGGAGAGGAAGAAGCAGGCTCTTAGCGGAGGAGCCTGTTGTGGGGCTCGATCCCAGAACACCGGGATCACGCCCTGAGCCGAAGGCAGATGCTTAACGACTGCGCCACCCAGGTGCCCCTATCCCCAAATATTTTAGTCTTCCAGATCAGAGGGCTGATGTTTTATGAAATTTGTGAATGAATATTTTACATAAGATACCGAGAGAGCTACATTTCTAAAACAATACTGAGAGACAAGAAGCATTCTTCCCTTAACATTCATTTTTGACCTAAATATATGACAAAGAAAAGAAAAGGTATAATAAATAGAAAGGTTACAGTGTTGTTTTCTGTCCAAAAAATAATTTCATATTCCTAAGATCAAACCCAGGCTTTGCTTCTTCTTAGCTTTACTGACTAGATAATTTTCAAAAAAAATTTCCCTGAGTCTGTTTCTCCATAATTAAAATGAGGGCTATAATACCTAACTTGAACAAAAATGGTTATTATTAGACATAAAGTAGATGATGCTCCTGGCATGGTTTCTGGAACATATTAGGCACCAAGTAATTGGAAAGGATTATTAATAGCACAGACACAGAAGTAAAAGAGAAAATATTGATTTGGGTGTCTAAAAGATGAATGAAGATCCTTGAAGAAATTTAGAAATTAATGCTTAAAACATCTTTAATAATTCTTAGAATCCTAAAAAAGAAGACAGATGTATTTGTGTACCTGAGATTGATTGAAAATGTGTAACCACCAGCCATGTATGTGAACTAAGACACAGCTCTTTTTCTTACTTTTTTTTTTTTTCAATTTAGAGTTATTACCACATCCACACAGATTTCCTTGCCATAAAGGAATTAAACTCCTGTGAGCCAAAGGGTTGAGAAATGTGTCTGGTCCTATATATTGGCTAGTTTGGGACTTAACAAAGTAAATTGAAAACATCAATGATTAATCAGAAATGAAGAATGTTGGGCTGGACTGCATGTATTACAAAGCAGGGACACCATTAGATTAAAGGCATTTACATTTTGAATTTCAGCTGTCCCTAAAATCAGCTTATAAGCAAAGCTCCTTACACTAAAACGAGCTTAATTTCTGGTTGTAAACAGTTCTGCTGAACACCATAAATTTCAGGCTTCATGAGGATCCCTTGTTCAATTCAGATTAGTTTAGGAAAATCTCTAGTTACATTAAAATCTTATGTGTGGATTTATTCCTTCAAACTTATACCAAAATTTTCTAGTGCATTTTTTCTACTGGTCTAATTTTTCCATCAGTGTGTAGAATATCAAGGAGAAGGATTAATGATGGGTAAAATCCATTCCTTCTGCTCTGGTATGTATTTTTCCTATTTAAAATTAATACATTTAAAACATTTTTTATTACTTTCATATAGACTTATAATACTATCCATATCTTCTAAGAATTATAAGACGTACTAATATTTTTTCTTTCTTTCTTTTTTTTTCAGATTTTATTTATTTGTCAGAGAGAGAGCCCTCGCACAAGCAGGGGGAATGGCAGGCAGAGGGAGAAGCAGGCTCCCCACTGAGCAGGGAGCCTGATGAGGAACTTGATCAGGACCCTGAGACCATCACCTAAGCCGAAGGATTAACCAACTGAGTCACGCAGGTGTCCTAGGATATACTAATATTTTAAAAAATATTTAGGAAAAGTCACTTATTGGTTTGGGCTGACCATCATCCTTTCTCCTTTCTTTTTGGTAACACTTTCTGAATTGCTTTCCAGACATTCAGCCCTTCCCCAGGCAGTCCATGTAACTTTGTGGAAGCTGACCCTATCCGTAAATCTTCCTTCCATGGTGGTCAGCACACCCTTCCAAGATTTTCATGGTGTTTTGTTCACGGATGGACTCATGATCCCATTACAGTCAATGACATATGAGTAGAGTATATATTCTTAATACACGATTCTTAGGAACAAGCAATCTTAATTTTCAACAAAAGTTATTTGGAAGAATCATTTCATTAGCTGGGATTGAAAGAGGAAGACCATAGCTTTGGAAGCTGCTGGCTGCCATTCTGTGACTATAAGGGTTTCTAGCTTTGTCATGAAGCAGATACAATGAATGACAGAAAAGACAAGTGGAACAAATTGTAGTCTTTGAAGATATTCGAGCCTGACTGAAGCCTTCTCAAGTTCTGGACATCTTCCAGTTTTAGGTATATGTGTCCCAAAGCACCATCATTCTAAGGCTCCTATACGTATATCTTATTATTTGGGCCCATTGCTTGCAATAGAGTAATTTCTAACTAATGTAAGCATTTATTCATTTTAATACAATTTTTAAATTTTGTCTATTCAAACATTTCCAGCTAGCTGTAATGTGACCATTATAAAGGCTCAGAGCATCTGTAGACCTTTTTATGTTTATAGGGAATTCAAATAAAATTTTTTCGACTTTCAGAGTTTTCATGGAAAATGGTCTTGATTTGATTTAGATATATGAATGTATTTTAGTTATGTTTTTGAAATAAAGTTTAACTGTGTTTATAATACCCTATTTATTCAGAACTGGCAGAGAATTTAAACAAAAATGTGAATAATATTTGATCCATATACATATGTTATATATAATATGTAAATATAAAATAACATATACTATATATTATTATTAAAAAGTGTATACACATTCAGGAAATTATTTTAATTAATTTATATATTTTTCATTTGGGTAAGATAAAAGAGGTTATTCAGATTTCTCATTTATTTAAAATTTTGATAATATCAGTTATTAAATAGTAAAAAGGCACTTTAAAACAACACAAAATTTACTTGTTATTCACGTGACAATCAGTTCTGTTGTATTCATTGTTTATAACCTATTCATAAAAATCAAATTATGTGCATAGCAGCATGACACAACCAACGTGCTATTAAATTAAATGAATGTTAATACTTATTAGAAATTTATAGCTTCTTTTATAAAAAAATAATTGCTCTTACTAATATTTTTTCTTTAAGTAGGAGTAAAAGTGGTCTATCTGGAGTTGGGTTTTTTCCCCCATGATATCAACTTTTAGATTTGACTAGTATCATCAAAAGAAAATGTATCATTTTATTCAATCTGAAAATAGGCAGAATTAAATATGCTTAATTCAAAGGACCAAGCATTTAGAAGGAAGAACTTACATAGATGTTTAATTCAAAGTTGAATCCATTTACTATATGAATTGGTAAAAAATCTTTTACTTCAATACTACTTTCATACGGAAACATATCATCCATTTTTTCTCAATAAATTTTGTATGTGAATCAAATAGCTAAATGGGAAAAGCCAGGTTTTTATGGAGCTATCTAATACCCATGTCTAAATGCCAAAAAGACTGCTAGATTTGGGTAAAATGAGAGACGGAGACAGAGCAGTAATTTTACCAATAATGTGTTTGTCAAACCAACGTGGTAAACAGTAGTTGCTATTACACTGATGTTAACAGAGAACGATGTTCAGTTCTTATCCATTCAGTTTGCCAGTAAAGTCTGTACTTTGTCCAATCATGGAAACCAATGTGAGAAAACTAGGGATGGTAGGACAAACGAATCAAGGAAGAGCAGAGAGATAAACTAATTTCCTCAAGTTTCGAAGTTTGAAATTGGTATTCAAAACCAGGAATTCAGATTAAAATTCCATTTTGTTCATTAATAGATTTGACTAAAAAATTATCATCACCATCATCAAAATAATAATAGTAGTTATATACAAATAATAATGGTAGTTACATACACACACACACACACACACAGATAGATATATGTCTCTACCTTTTTTTTTTTTACATGCCCTCTAGACAACTGGCTTCATTCCCTAGGAGACATTCCTTTGACAGCAGAGATCATTCAATGACAAATACGAAGCTCTTCAATCTAAGCATTTTCGCTGTCATAGTTACCAAATTTAGTTCTGAATTATTATATAAATATTTTTTCCTTAACAAATCAAATATATGAATTACAAAAGAGAACTCCAATTTTTAGTTTGATATCTTGTGTTTTTTTTTTTTAGACTTGATCCATAAGGAACATACTGAATGGAGGTGGATGTGAGCACCAAGAGTTGACCTTGCCTACAATTCTCCATAACTTTAGAACTGTTTTCTTCCCACAGCTAAGATACAGGTGCCTCTGAAAAGTTAGAGTGTGCTCAGAAATATTCATTAAAAAGCACTGTTAAATTCCCAGTTGAAACTTTTTGGAATGCAAACACCAAAACAACAATAAAATTCAAACAACTGCCAGGAAACTTTGAAATACAGTAGCTACTGATGTTTGAGATAATGGCACTTTAAAGGAGTTAATGTGCAAATCAGACTACAGAATTTTTTTCCCCATTGGAACAGACGGTTTTCACTTTCTTTTCACTGAAATAAAAGTCTCTAAAAACAACCTGTCAAAATGCTGGATATATTTTTCTCATTACTCTTTAAATAGACAATTTCTATCTAACCACAAGTGTTTTCAAAGCCATTAATGAGCAAATTGTTAACTAAATGATAAGATGGGGATGCACAGCATTTGTTATGAAAGATTTTTCCATCATAAATTAGGCTGAAAGGACAGAGTTATGATTGCACCCTCCCTTTTCTCTCCTCTTAGCGGATATACATATACACCGCCAGAACGTAATTTCAATCTTTGATAATTAGAGCAATTGTCAAATATGGAGGATAGGGTTGGATTAATGACAACTTTGTTACAATTTCACAGATTGGACTAATGACTATTTTGTTATTATTTCATAGAAACACAATCACAATCTGAGGCAGATAAGTTGTGTGTTGTAAATTCCCCTACTTCCTCAGGAAAAGACGGTCAAAATCTACATACGGTCTATATAATAACCTTCTTTTCCAGAAGTTACGGTTCACAAACACGTTTCTCTCTGAAAAGTTATTTGTAATCTGAAATGAAACACTTTTTTTGACTGCCCCTTTTTTCAACTTTGATTTTTCTCTTGTCTTTGTTACTGTTGCATATATAAAAACAGACTTAAGAGCTAATCTAATATAGTCAACTAAATGAAACATGAAATTTTTTTTAACTCACTGTTTTGACGGGATCGAATAGTTTCAGACCAATGTCGTAAGTTTAAGATGCCAAAAGTGCCTTGCTAGCTCAGTCGGTAGAGCATGAGACTCTTAAGATGACAAAGTGCTTCACCTTGACCTTGTACCCTGTAGACAAAGAATGTCCTTCAGTTTTATAGTTAAGCTTTGATATCTACTTAAACATTCACATTCTCCTCATGGGCAGTGGAATTGCCACCATTTCTATAAATGACTTTATGGACAATGCGCTTGAGATCTAGAATAGTCAATAGGGTCAAGGGTCAATGCTACATGATAATTGCAGTCAAGAAACAGGTCTGTGAATATATGTGTTGTAACTGTCAGGGGGTCCCCAAATTGATTTCAGAACCCATCAGAGGGAAGAATAAGGTTAGGCATCGACTTCAGTTACCGCAAGACAGTTCAACAACACTATCATTTATACCACCTTTAATGTTTGTCAAACTTCTGCAAAGTGGAATATATGTCTATAATGGTTAATGTTATGGGTAAACCTAGTTAGGCTATGGTGCCAGTTGTTTGGTCAAATGCTAATCTAGATGTACTGTCAAGGTATTTTGTAGATCAGATTAACATCTACAATCAGTTGGTTATAGGAAAAGGAATTACCTTCAATAATAAGTTTGGGTCTCATCCAATCAGTTGAAGGCTTTAAGAATAAAAACAGATTACCTGGCAAAGAAGGAATTCTGCCTCAAAATTCCAAGATAGCCTGCTTGAGTTTCCAGCCTGCTGGCCTGCCTTACAGATTTCAGATTCAAGATGACAACATCAACTCTTGCCTGAAGTTCCAGTCCTTCTGGCCTACCCTATCGATGTTGGATTTGCCAATCCCCACAACCGCTTGAGCCAATTTCTTAAATTTCTTTACTTTTATTAATATGAAATGTTATAAATATTTATTATTTATTAATGCATGTGAAATTATATGCATATATATCTATATGGATATATATAATATATTGGTTCTCAGAAGAATTTATTTGTCTAAATTGTCAAATTATCTGCCTAAAATATCTGCTTATCACTTGGAGGGATGATTATAAGTGTTAAGACTTTTTATTGTGATGTTGATTCAAAACTGGGATAAACGTGTACTCATTATATGTACAAAGAATCTCAGAAAAAATACTACATTGTCATCAATTAACTAGTCTAATATTGCTTTTGCCAAAATCATTTTGTTGTATTATTTAAAAAGGATAGGCCCACCATAGATGAAAAAATTCATTTAATAAAATTCAGACTTATTAAGACCTACCATATTATAGCCAGTATAAAAGTCTATGACAAGAGAATCACTGCCATGAGGCAGATTGCTGCCACACATGAGGTTCTTGTTTCTTTCCAGGAGAGAATTTGAAGGACTATAGAGAAAAGGAAATAAAACAAATATCAGAGACTCCTGGATCTGAGAAAATGAAGTCACTTATTTTTCTTCTGAAAAATAATCTGAAGGTAATTTAATCATAATCATTTCTGTGTTATATGCTCGGTTTAACAAACTATGTTCTCTGTGCCAAAATACAGAATTATTTACTAACTCTCTGGGACAAGTGTAAAATTTCTAGACTTATTTCCAGAGATGGAGAAGACCTTACTGTACAAGACCTTACTGAAATTAATCTGGCGTGAATCAGTTTGAGTCCTCAGCGGAGGAGATGTTTGTACAAAAATAACATTGCGTGTCAAACTGGGAGATACACTAGCTTACAAATCCATAAACTAAGCTGTTTTGATGTGCATGTCAGAGTTTGGGTGAGGTCTTAGGATATCAATAGAGACAGCATTTATTAGAATAAATTAGATGTAATAAATTAGATATAAGTAACTAGACTAAATTAGAGTAATTTAGATAAACCTTTTAGCAAATCATAATTCTGGCCTAAAAAACATACAACTATTTTTCTCCATAAGAATTTAATTTTGTTGCCCTAATCATTTATAGTGGCAGGAGAAAGCTTCCAGGACATGACCTTAAAAGTATAACTGTCAAAGGTAAAAAGTTGAGTTTCCCTTTCCCTTTTCCCTCTCCTTTCCATTGCATCTTTTCTCTTTTTCTGGCTATTGAGGTATAATTGACAACTAAAAATTATGTATATTTAAGGTGTACAACATGACATTTTGATTTCTGTGTACACTGTGAAATAATTATCATAATCAAGCTAACTAACAAATCCATCACCTCTCATAGTTAGCACTGTGTGTGTGTGCATGCACGTGTGTGTGTTTGTGTGTGTGCGATAAGAACACTTAAGATCTACTATCTTAGCAAAATTCAAGTATATAATACAGTATAATCAACTCTAGTTACTATGCTGTATATTAGATCTCTAGAACTTATTTATCCTACGAAGTAAACCTTACACCCTTTGGCCCACATCTCTTCATTTTCTCCACAACCCAGCCCTTGGCAACCACCATTCTACTCTCTGCTTCCATGCACTTCACTTTTTCAGATTCTACAAATAAACAAGATCATACAGTATTTAACTTCCTCTGTCTGGCTTATTTCATGTAGCGTAATGTCTTTCAGTCTCACCCATGTTGTCACAAATAGGATGATCTTCTTTGTAAAGGCTGAATAATATTCAAATATATAATATACAATATTTAATAGATACCTCATTTTACTTATCCATTAATCCCTCAGTGGACACTGGGTTGCTTTCATATCTTGTAATGCTTCAATGAACATGAGTGTGAAGGTATGTCTTTGAAATCTACATTTCATTTATTTTAGGTATATATCCATATGTGAAATTTGGTAGATCGTAAGGTAGTTTTATTTTTAATTTTTTGAGAAATCTCTATACTATTTTCCATAGTGGCTGCATAATTTTACATTCTCATAAACCGTGCACAAGTGTTCCTGTTTCTCCACATTTTTGCTAACATTCTTATCTTTTTCATTTTGTTTTCTTTGCTTGGATAACAGCCATCCTAACAGATGCGAGGTGGTATCTCGTTGTGGTTTTGATTTGCATTTTGCTGATGATCAATGATGTTGAGCACCTTTTCATATACTCAGTAACTTACGTGTCTTCTTTGGAAAAATTTCTATTTGATTCCTTTCCTTGTTTTTTAATCAGGTTATTAACTTTTTGCTGGTGGGATGTAGGAATTCCTTATATATGCTAATGCCCAGAAGCTTTTTCCCTGTTTTCTTCTAGTTATGTTTTCAGGACTTGCATTTCAGTCTTTAACTCATTTTGAGTTGATTTCTGCATATGGCATAAAATAAAGGTCCAGTTTAATTCTTTTGCATGTGGATATCCACTTTTCCTAAAACCACTTCTGAAAGAGACTATCATTTACTGCTTGTGTATTCTTGGCAGGCTGCCTTGTTGAAGATCAGTTGACCATATATGCATGGGCTTATTTCTGGGCTCTCTTTTCTGTTCCACTGGTCTATACCATATTGCTTTGATTACCATAGCTTTGTAACATATTTTGAAATCAGGAGGTATGATACCTCCAGCTTTGTTCTTGCTCAAAATTGCTTTGGCTATTCTCATTCCTTTATGATTCTGTATGAATTTTGCTATTTTCTGTTTTTATAAAAACACCACTAGGATTTGTAAGGAGATTGCATTGAACCTGTAGATTGCTTTGAGTAGTTTGGAAATTTGACAACATTACTTCTTCCAACCCATGACCACAGGATGTATTTTTACATCCCATGAATTTTTATTTTCATTTGCATTCAAGCACTATGCTAATTTACAGATACTATGTAATCTTAATCTTATGAACAGTTATAATTATAGCTATTTCACTAAGAAGGCATTGAAGGGAGCTCTAAATTACTTGGAGAACAACTCCACGTTCTTTTACCTCATCTACCATTGTACCTAAGTACTCAAGAAATATAACAATAGTCATATAATGGGGCTTTCTGCTTTTGTTCTTCACCTCCTAGAGCCATCTGTTTCTAAACAGCAGCCATTTTAAAAATAATTGCATTAGAATCACACAATTGGAAAAATATATTTATGATTAGAAAACTTTAATTATTGACTAGAAACACAATTATCTATTTATTATATTATCTGTAGGCTCGCTAAATGCCATTTTAAATCAATATTATTGGTTATTATATTTACAAAAATTATAATAAACCGATAGAATATTTGTTAAGAAGAAATATTGAAATAGAATTATCTAATATTTAATTTTGTTAAAAAACAAGATGATACAAAGCATAAAAATTTCAATAATCCTTTTTTGTTTTGTTATGTACAGCCCCTTTACATAATCAATGTAATTTTTGCAGTGTTTTGTATAAATTGACATATATTAGGGATACACTATATAGAATTTAAATCCCCTAAGACTAATTTTTAAATGAGCCTAAGTTAATTTTTCTTTAGAGTAATAAATCTTTTGGTTATATCTATAGTCATTCTTCAAAGATGTTTGTTTTTAATGTGTTCTACCATGTTATAGACATTTTCCTGAAAGTTTAACATACCCTTACTATTCAAATAAATTGCTGAACACATCTAAGTTTACTTGCCCTTTTAACTCAGCCACATAGTATAATTATCATGACTATATTTATTAAAAAATTCTCTATCTACATTTTAAAGTTTCAAACAAATTTCTAGTTAAGAAATATCTTCCAAATTACTCAGACTCCTGCTAAGGAAGGATATACACAGTTGCAATTAGGACAGTTAATCAGTTGGACTTGTCATCTAAAGGGGAAAAATCATTAGCAAGACACTGGGTGGCCACTGACAGCTTAAATACTTATAAATCACAAAATTATCAGCTCCTTCATGTAAAAAGGATAGGTTGAGTCTTTCTCAACTTAAATTTTTTTATGTCACTTTGCCAAAAACCTTAAACTTAGAATCTTGTCATGGAAAAACTTGAGAACTTTGGTAAAATTTAACAAGGAAATTGTCCTAGAAAAAGGCACAAAACTCTTGTCAACACATTACATCAGAGCCTCATCAGATCCCAGTAATCATTATGCGGATTCCCATTCACTAGAGGTCAGACATTAAACAGTTGCTATGCATTTATAATTGACTAGGTCTATATCAGAGTTGAATGAGAAATAGATCCTGTCATCAAGGGGTTCACATACAAGTGTCCAAAAATGTCCTTTGAAACACAACAATAAAATGTTCAAAATGCCACAAAATTAATAGATCTATTCTCTCAAATGGCTTAAATGGACAAAACCACGGCTATGTTAAGGAAAAAAAAAGCCAGTTACATCTGTAGTTTGAGAATCAACACTAGTCTCAAGTGACACATTATCAAAAACCACCTTTAAACTGGCCTTAACTAGAGAAGTATCTGGAAGATCTCTAGTAAAAATATTATGTATACTCTTTTTAACATTAATTTTATATCCATTAGAATCCTGGGCTCATCAATACCTGTCTTTGAAAAAAAAATCTTTTTTTTTCCTTTCGATTTTCAAAGTTCTCTTCTGCATACTTATCAGGCTAATCACATAGTTGAGCCAACTCAGGACACTCTAACATGTGCTAAAATTTCCTAAACTTTCTAAGGTAGATGTAAACTCCATGTTGAAAACATATTCTTTTCTTCACAATTTTCTTTATAATAAAACAGAATGCAAAAGTCACTAGGACCCAGAAGATACAAATTAGCATGTAGATTTAATTCTAATAATCATGTTGCCTTGTCATCATTGAATTAACTATGATTAATTCCTGAATTCCTGAACTGTGTTAATACACTCATACAGGACCAATTTGATTTGCACAATTTACTTAAATGGTACTTAAATAGTCAGCAATGAGTATAAAATTGCCAACATTGCAACTCTTTAAAGAATCCTTTAAAATTAATTACTCAAGTGACATCACTTGAGTAATTATTTATCAAATACTTGCAGGGAGTTTACTATGTTTTTTTGACAAAAGTGCTAAGAGTCAGCAAAGCTTTGATCAAGTAAGTAATACTTAGTTAACAAACTCTTAAATATATTAATGGTACTTCATAGACTTTTAGAATTCGGCTAGAGCTCAAGGTAGTAATTAAATGCATCCATATCACATGTGGAAGGAGTGGAAGTTTTTATTTGAGAATATAACTCTTTTACCTTAGTATTTAGATTAGTATGGAAATAAAAGATATAAAAGAACTAGAGTTCTGAGAAAGAGTTCAGAAAGAAAGTGGAGAGAATGTCAAGATACATGTATATGGTCCAAGGAATCTGGACCAGGAGCAGAAAAACAAAAGAATTGAGTTGTGTGTATGTCTTAGCCAAGCTCTTACGTGAGAATTTGAGAGACAGGTGGAAGTTAAAAGGTCCAAGTAAAAACTCTTTTTTCTCTAAAATCTTTGTAAAACATTATAAGTCCTATGTTGAAAGTACAAGTCACCCTTGCTTTATTGCCTTTGTAACATGCTATAAAACTGAAAGTGATGGGTACTTAGCATATCTTTGGATAACATAAAGGGACAATGTACACAACAATAAGACCATCCTATATTTGAAATGTAGAAAAATCAGGGGGAAAATCAGCAAGCTTAGAAACAAAGGAAAAGGCAGTGGGAAATCATAGAGTACGCAGATCTTAATTTGCACAATTCGGTGATTTTTCACAAACTGAACACACTTGTGGAAACCATCATCCAGATTAAGAAAGGGTAATCCTTATTCTCCTTACTGATACAAGTCTCTCCCAGCCAAAGATAGCCAATAACCCAACTTCTAAGAACCTAGACTGATTTTGTGTATTTTTGTTCTTTCCATAAATGCTAATATATAGATGCAATCTTACAATACGTGCTTGGTTTGGTCTGTTTGGGCTGCTAGAAACAAAAATACCACAAACTGGGTGATTTATAAACAATAAACATTTATTTCTCACACTTCTGGAGGCTGGAAAGTCCAAGATTTTGGTATTGTAAGATTGGAGTCTGGTGAGGAAGGCTTACTTGCTAGCCTGCTATCTTTTCTCTGTGACCTCAATACGCTGAAAGGGGCAAGGGAGCTCTCTCAGGTCGCCTTTATAAGGGCAATAATTCCTTTCGTGAGGGCTCTTATGACCTAATTACCTCCCAAAGGCTCCACCTGCTAATATTATCACATTGGGCCTTAGGTTTTCGACATATGAATTTCGTGGGAAAACATTCAGTCTATGTTTTGTGTGTGGTTCCTTTTGCCTCTTTAGCACTTGTGACATTTTTCCACATGAGGCATCTAAGCTTAGTATATTCTCACTGCTTTATGCATAATAGAATTTTCAGTAGAAAATGGGTTAATTTGAAAACAATAGGTATTTATTTTTACTTTTATTTGTTAGAAAAGATATAGTTAGTGAACAAAACCATGATTCAAGGACATGACTGCTCAGGATAAGGCCAGAACATGTGTTATCTATAAAAAGTAAGACTAAATTTAATGAAAAAAACATTTATTAAATATTAGTGCAGTTTGTACATAGCAATGGCAAAAATTTTGAGTTATACTCAATTGAGGGCATAATGTTAAACAACAATTAGGGCATGCGCCTATGTCATACGATTCCCAGAAAATAGAAAAAATTGAGTGTTATAGTCAATGGATCAGTGGAGGGTATCTCCTCAGAGGAAGATAAGTAAGTAGTTAGTCATCTGCTACATTAACTGGCGGTCAATTTCTCTGCTGAATCTCTTGAGGTCACATGAGTCAATGTGATCATTATAAGGAATCCCATAGTTTAACCAGTTAGTTATTCTCCATGGATCAGAAAAAGAATTGCAAATCCCCTTCTTAGAAAAAAAAGAACACAACTAAAGAGGTTGAAAGATCCTGCCAAATTGATCACCAAGTACCTAAAAAACAAACAAACAAACTTGTTGAATGGATTCTAATGGTTTTAGACTAAAGAGCTAAAGATAAAGCCTGGTCTGGCTGATTTTATCAGTTCGGATGCACTTAATCAGAATTCGTTGTAATATATTGGTTCAAGTCCTTGGGGCAATATTAATATCCTGAAAGGCTGATTGATTGAAGACCAGATTCACAATTCTTCACTTAATAAAGTTGAGATGTTGCAACTTCCGTGGCATACCACAGAGGGAGGAATACAAAGTTTTGAAATATGAGAATGGTCAAGTTCATCTACTACTTGCAAACTATTAGCCATAGGCTAATCATAGCATTCAAGGGAGCACTCTTTGAGGGCATTCTTTTTACCAAGCAATGAAGATACACATTGGTAAAGGGAGTACTAATACCCTAGAAAAGATCCAGGAGATGCTACCATGGAATTAAACTAATGATTTCAATAGAATTAGATCCTGGAATAGTGGTGTTTAATCTTCAGATTAAACAGAGTGGGTGCAATTACCATAATAAGCATGAGGTGGAGTAGTATGAAACAATATGTTTTGACCCACAAGGATCTATTGTCACAGCTAGTTAATTAATAAGCTGCTACCCATAATGAATAGATAGTCTATGGAATAATTACTTGATCTATATAATTACGAAACTTCTTTTTCCAGAGGTCAGAAAACTGATTCTGGTCAACATAGTAGTTATTTGTGACTATTTACCTAGTTCTCAGCTTAGTCCATTCACAGACCTATCACTCCTTCATTGAGGAAGGGTCATATCCTTATGAAGAAGAAACTTGAAAATAGGAACACCTTGTATACTATATATTTTTCTTTAAACTTTTCCCAGGAAACCTGCTTTCATGTAATGGGTTGGCTATATCCTTAAAAAAGAGAATATTTAGATATTCCAGAGGTTATTAGATATGGTCTGAAAACTGGCACTAAATCCTAGAATCCCACAATCCCTCTATTGTCCTGAAGTTGGATTTGGAGGGAAGAAGTCTATGGAAATCTGGTGATGAGTAGAGATTTGGCCTAGTCTATTTCACAGTTTGAATGAAAAATCGTGGTTATTCCCCAGTTCCTGAATGTATACTCAGAATAAATGTACTTAGTAACTGGTGGAATCCACAGAGTGGTTTTCTGACACATTGGTAAGAAGAGCCAACTGGGAGTCTGTCATCCTCATCCTCATACAAATAACCAAGAGCAGAATTTAATCCCATACCAAAATTAGAGCCACCATCAGAGACTTCAGAGATACTGATGAGTGGTTTATATCATATTCCTGATTAACTCACATATTTGGCTGGTGCAAAAATCAGATGGTTCATGGAAATCATTGTGGGTTATGATACATTTTAACTGGTATTGATGACTATGTGGTATCTTTACTGGAGAAAATAAACCACATTCCCTGGTACCAAATACACAGGGAATCAATATTGNGGTTATGATACATTTTAACTGGTATTGATGACTATGTGGTATCTTTACTGGAGAAAATAAACCACATTCCCTAGTACCAAATACACAGGGAATCAATATTGTGTGTGTGTGTGTGTGTGTGTGTGTGTGTGCTTTCATATATTCTGAATGTGTATATTCAGAAGTAGTTCACTTTCTTGTGGCAGAGTAGATCTTCAATATCTTATTTTATGGCTATAATCTGCTCTCCTACATTGTAGTGCTGAGTGTCCTTAAACATCCTGTGTCCCACAGAACATCACCACAGGTCCATTACATTAATGGTATTTTGTTCACTGGATCTGATGACAGAAAAGGAATGAGCACCTGGGACGATTCAATAAGCTATAGGTGTGCTAGAGGGTGGAAGAAAAAACCCTATGAAATGGAAAGCTGTCCTATAAAGGAGTTTCTAATCATCCAGTGGTGGTCTGATATATGTGGGTATATATCCTCTAAAGTTAGAAACTTAGCTGTAGTTTTCACCAACTACCATGAAGAGGCAATATGTTTTATGTAACTATTTGGATTTTGAAGACAACATACACCAAATTTGGGTGTGTTTCTCTTACCCATTTACTGGATAACTTAGCAGGCCACCAGTTTTGTGTGGGATCCAGGAGAAGAGAGGACTTAACATAAGGTCCAGGTGTGGTATCAGCTGCCTTAAAGTCTGGGTGTTACAGTTGAGCATCCAGTGATATCTGAAGTGTCTGTGGCAGATGGGGAGCAGTATGGGACCTCTAAAGGGAAATTGTAATGCAGACCTCTGAGATTTGGAAGCAAGCTCTGAGAATCTCTTCTGCCTACTATTCTGTATTCAAAAAGAAGTGCTTGGTAGCTTTTCTTCTGTTTCTATTCTTTGAAATAGCTTTAGGAAAAAAGGTATTATTTCTTCTTTGAATGTTTGGTAGAATTCCCCAGGAAAACCATCTGGGCCAGGAGTTTTGTTATTTGGAAGGTTGTTTATCACTGACTCAATCTCTTCATAATTATGAGGCCAATATTACATTGATCCCAAAACCAGGCAAAGACCCCACCAAAAGGGAGAGTTACAGACCGATTTCCCTAATGAATATGGACGCAAAAATCCTCAACAAGATCCTTGCTAATAGAATCCAACAGTACATTAAAAGGATTATCCATCATGACAAAGTGGGATTCATACCTGGGATGCGCGGTTCGACATTCGCAAATCGATCAGCGTGATACATCATATCAACAAGAAAAGACTCAGGAACCATATGATCCTCTCAATTGATGCAGAAAAAGCATTTGACAAAATACAGCATCCTTTCCCGACTAAAACTCTTCAGAGTGTAGGAATAGAGGGTACATTTCTCAATCTCATAAAAGCCATCTATGAAAAGCCTACAGCAAATATTATTCTCAATGGGGAAAAGCTGGAAGCCTTTCCCTTAAGACCAGGAACACGACAAGGATGCCCACTCTCGCCACTATTATTCAACATAGTACTAGAAGTCCTTGCAACAGCAATCAGAAGACAAAAAGGGATCAAAGGTATCCAAATCGGCAAAGAAGAAGTCAAACTGTCTCTCTTTGCAGATGACATGATACTCTATATGGAAAACCCAAAGGAATCCACTCCCAAACTATTAGAAGTTATAGAACAATTCAGTAAGGTGGCAGGATACAAAATCAATGCCCAGAAATCAGTTGCATTTCTATACACGAATAACGAGACTGAAGAAAGAGAAATTAGGGAATCCATCCCATTTACAATAACACCAAAAACCATACGTTACCTTGGAATTAACTTAACCAGAGACGTAAAGGACCTATATCCTAGAAACTATAGATCACTTTTGAAAGATATTGAGGAAGACATAAAAAGATGGAAAAATATTCCATGCTCATGGATTGGAAGAATTAACATAGTTAAAATGTCCATACTACCCAGAGCAATCTACACTTTCAATGCTATCCCGATCAAAATACCGAGGACATTTTTCAAAGAACTGGAACAAATAGTCCTTAAATTTGTATGGAACCAGAAAAGGCCCCGAATCTCCAAGGAACTGTTGAAAAGGAAAAACAAAGCTGGGGGCATCACAATGCCGGATTTCGAGCTGTACTACAAAGCTGTGATCACAAAGACAGCATGGTACTGGCACAAAAACAGACACATCGACCAATGGAACAGAATAGAGAACCCAGAAATGGACCCTCGGCTCTTTGGGCAACTAATCTTTGATAAAGCAGGAAAAAACATCCGGTGGAAAAAAGACAGTCTCTTCAATAAATGGTGCTGGGAAAATTGGACAGCTACATGCAAAAGAATGAAACTTGACCACTCTCTCACACCATACACAAAAATAAACTCCAAATGGATGAAAGACCTCAATGTGAGACAGGAATCCATCAAAATTCTAGAGGAGAACATAGGCAACAACTTCTATGACATCGGCCAGAGCAACCTTTTTCACGACACATCGCCAAAGGCAAGAGAAATAAAAGATAAAATGAACTTATGGGACTTTATCAGGATAAAGAGCTTCTGCACAGCCAAGGAAACAGTCAAAAAAACTAAGAGACAGCCCACGGAATGGGAGAATATATTTGCAAAGGACACCACAGATAAAGGACTGGTATCCAAGATCTACAAAGAACTTCTCAAACTCAATACACGAGAAACAAATAAACAAATCATAAAATGGGCAGAAGATATGAACAGACACTTTTCCAATGAAGACATACAAATGGCTAACAGACACAGGAAAAATGTTCAAAATCATTAGCCATCAGGGAAATTCAAATCAAAACCACACTAAGATACCACCTTACGCCAGTTAGAATGGCAAAAATAGACAAGGCAAGAAACAACAATTGTTGGAGAGGATGTAGAGAAAGGGGATCCCTCCTACATTGTTGGTGGGAATGCAAGTTGGTACAGCCACTCTGGAAAACAGTGTGGAGATCCCTTAAAAAGTTAAAAATTGAGCTACCCTATGACCCAGCCATTGCACTACTGTGTGTTTACCCCAAAGATACAGATGTAGTGAAGAGAAGGGACATATGTACCCCAATGTTCATAGCAGCAATGTCCACAATAGCCTAATCATGGAAGGAGCCGAGATGCCCTTCAACAGATGACTGGATTAAGAAGTTGTGGTCCATATCTACAATGGAATATTACTCAGCTATCAGAAAGAACAAGTTCTCAAGGTTTGCTGCAACATGGATGGCACTGGAGGAGATAATGCTAAGTGAAATAAGTCAAGCAGAGAAAAACAACTATCATATGATTTCTCTCATCTATGGAACATAAGAACTAGGATGATCGGTAGGGGAAGAAAGGGATAGATAAGGGGGGGTAATCAGAAGGGGGAATGAAACATGAGAGACTATGGACTATGAGAAACAAACTGGGGGCCTCAGAGGGGAGGGGGTGGGGGAATGGGATAGACCAGTGATGGGTAGTAAGGAGGGCACGTATTGCATGGTGCACTGCATGTTATACACAACTAATGAATCATCGAGCTTTACATCGGAAGCCGGGGATATACTGTATGGTGACTAACATAATATAATAAAAAATCATTAAAAAAAAAGAAGTGCCTTGGCTTGCTACTGGGCCCCCAACAATAGTACACCAATTTACTTGGCAACCACAATTTACCAAATAATGCAGTAATTTTTCAATCCATCAAATAATAAAGGTATTAGTGTGCAGCAGCATTCCATTATTAGTGGGAATGCTGTGTATAACATTGGGCCTGAGCAGATTTGGAGGACACAAGTCAATTGCATAGCACGTGGCTCACTGTATTTCCTTCTGCTTTACCGTCGCTTCTCCAATCTCCTACCTATGGAATCATGATCAGTTTTCAAATACAGAAGAGGACACAATTAACCAATTAACGGATGAAGATTTCAGGGAGGCCTGGTTTGCCAGTGGGTCTGCATGGTGTGCAGCAATCACCAGCTGGAAGTTGTCAGCTGCATTTTAGCTTCACACAGGGATAGTCCTGTCACATAGAAGGGAAATCCTTCCAGTTGGCAGTGATTTGAGCCATAAATTTGACTCTTCACTTTTTGGAAAGGTCCAATTCTACACTAATTTCTGAGCAATGAATAATGGATTGGCTGGGTGGTCAAGAATTTAGAAAAAACAAGATTGGTAGATTGCTGACAAGGAAGTTGGGGGTAATGGGAATTATGTGGATTGACTTATCAAAATAGGAACAAAGTGGACATAGTTGTGTCATTTAAATTTCCTAAGGAGCATCCATTACAGAGGAGAATGTCAATAATCAGATAGACAAGAAGACCCATTTATGGCCTTATTTCTTGTGTACTTGGGAAAACAAGTTTTCAAATTCCTGCTTCTTGCTCAGTGGACCCATATACAAAGTGGCTATGTTGTTAAGGATGGGGACCATGCATGAGCTCAGTAACATGGACTTTTCCTCATCAAACCTGATCTATTTTGTGCCCATATGACCAATAAATGATAATGCTGAGCTGATTTGGCACCATTTTCCAATGGACTAACCAGCCACTCAAGTGAAGACTGATTATATAAAATCTTTCATGAAATGAGTAGCATGTTCTCACATAAAAAGAATTATTCTGGACATAGACTGACCATTCCTTCCTACAATACTTCTGCCAGTGTAACCATTCATGTACTTACAGAATGCCTATTCCTTGCCACTTAGTCAATTTTTAATTAAGAAATTAATTTTACCACTTACAAAGTGTGCCAAACATCATGCCACAGAATTCATGGATCTTACTATATACCCATCACTCAGAATCAGCTGACCTGGTAAAATGGTTGAAATGGCCAACTGATGACACAATTGCAGTGCTATCTGGGAAATCCTATCTTATAGGTTGTGACATGTGCCTTAAAATAGTAGACCATATATTGTGCTGTTTTCCCCATAGTCGTTACACAAATAGGTAGAGAGAAGAAGGCCCTCTGACTATAATACCTAATAATCCATTCGCAATACTTTTCTTCATATCCACACAAATTTGGGCTCAGTTGTATTGGCAGTCCTACTATCCAGGGAGGGCTGACTAGGCCAAGGATAATAACCATGATTCCATTAAACTGGAAGATGAGACATCGCCCTCTGATGATTTGGTGATAGATGGGGTTACATGATTTTGTTCTCTGTTGGCTGAGAATGGATGCTAAGTTGAAATATGGGCTAAGAGTGATGGATAACCTCCATTTGCCACTTCCGTCTTCCCCAGAGACCTATTTTCTCCTATTCTTTTGTCTGTTCTGTGTTCTAAGGCATGGACCCCCTGTGGATTGCATTACCTGGATTTTCTTGCCTTCTGGCTTCAGGTTGGATTCAGCCAATAAGGGCAGCAGCGGAAGACTGCAGAATGGGAAGAGGGAGTAGTAAGGGCTCTGCATCTTCCCTCAGTTCTGGCAGTGGCTGGCCACAGAAGTCACAGTCCTGGCAGAGACTGCCTTTATAACTCTACGTTCTGTTGAGCATCCACTCTTCCACTGTCCAGCTCACCCTCAGATATACTCTTCCCTTTGCCACAGAAACGTAATGGTGGGAATAACTTCCTGCTGTTGCTAGTCCCTGGGTTCAGCAACATCTCTGATTGGTTACTCTAAACCTTCTGACATCTTTTATTAAATTATCTTAGTGATTCTGAGTGTGCTTTTAATTTCCTGCTGAGATCCAAAAGGATGTACCAATCTATAATGAGAGAATCCCTGTGTTAGAGTGATTCTAACAATCTTCAGACTTTTATACATTTTTAAATACATTTATTTAAATTGTTTTTAGAGACTCACTTTGTAAAAGAGATCTAGACAAATTGGCTGGAATAGCAAGGGTGGTGACCCTAGTGTGTGCTCGTGGAAAAGCATTCATTTGCCTGACCACTTTCAATCTCCTGGCTCTTGAAACACATCCAAGGGAAAAAATTAAATTTTCTGAATTATATGTTGATTTGAAGTTATACAAGGAGAGATTTTACAGTAATACTGGGCTGTTTTAATAACTGTTGCTTTGGTCTACATGCTACTGGTTTACTGAAGTCCTGTCCTAGTACGGGGGTTACCTGGGTTACCATGCCCAGTTCCCCTGCTTCAATACCCTTATCATTATAGGGGAGAAATCAATAGATTTTAATGTATAAACCTGTTGTAAGGATTAAATGTGATGATGCACGCATAACATTCAGGAAAGTGCTTGGCTCTTAATAAGTGATCGTTAAATCGGAACTGCTGTTATTCCACACGTTCACCTGCACTCCATAGCCAAGTGAACAGTTTTATTGACTTTATTCTCCACTCAGCCCTATCCTCAAACACCTAGGAAAAGGCTGTGCATGAATTTAAGAGGGAATAGCAGCAGTAAGTTCCCCAATATGACTTTTCAGCTACTCTCTTATATTGTGTTCTTCTTTTTATTTTTCCAGCATTTTAAAAGTCCCTAATTATGGGTCTTATACTACTGGAGAGCACAAATGGCAATATAACCATCTAACTGTCACAAAGCTTAGTTTATGATTATACCACAGTTCTCTTTAATTTCCTTCAGTGTTTTCTCATTAGAGTCCCTCATATGATTAAACTTAATTTTCCCTCTTGTTTACCTCCTGAGATAGCATCATCATTCAAATTAAACCTTACAGCAACATATTTAATTGAAATTTCACTAACAGTACCAACTATTTCTGTAACAGAGAAACTATTTCAAACATCTTATTTCACCCACATTCATACTATGTCGTTTTATCACTTCTTTCCAAGTGAAAACTTAGCAGGGAAATCCATTACCTCAAAATGAAAAATGAATTATAATTTGGCATTATATATCACTGAATTTGAATTACAGGACCTGTTCACAAACTCCACAGTTCTGAAATGAGAAAGATATTTGAAACAACAAGGGACCTATGTCAAATAACCGCAGGAAAGTTGATTGCTCTGAAAGACTTCAATAAAGCATGTTAATTAAAACCTGTACTCAAGCCTCCTCAGCAGTTTGGCAGTTGACAAAAGCACTCCAGAACAGTTTGAACAGATTATGTGTTTCATGTGAGGGAGCAATTGAAAAGTCAGCAATACCTCAATCATTTAAGATAGAAATGGTACAATCTAAATTGGCCCGCGGAAGCGTAGATAAAATACTCTCAAGTTTCAGCATTATAATGTTCTTTCTCCAGCAGCCTGATAAAGACTAGCCTATACTGATATACTTATAAAGCAGGCCAAATCAAAGGGAGATTTATTCTAGATTTCATTTCCATCAGTTCGTAGAGAATGGAATAAAAGAACTTACATAGAAGTTATTACTAAGTTAAAAGAAAGCTATAGTGACACCACAGTTGCCCAAGATTGTTGGGGAGTACAGTTAGAGATTGCTTAACTGAAGGTGAACTCAATAATAGAATAAACAGAATAAAGAGATTTATAGATAATTGGTTTATTTTCATATTTTGCATATTCTATGCATTGTTGCAAATAGTTAATTTGAAGTAACTTCAATATACTATGTAAAATGATAGATGTCAAATCCTTTCAGGATTGCACAGTTGACTGAGATTTTATAGCACTAATTGGATGTCCTACTGTATTTTAAATTGATACTGGATCACTTGAGCCTACCATACTCAATATTTTCTAGTTTCCTGAATTTTTAATTAGTAATGGGAAAAGTTGGTGGGCCATCAAGTTAGAGCTCAGTACAGAAAACTGATTGAAATTGAACCTTTCCATAAGAAACAGATTTTAAGAGTTCAACTTACCAAATTTGCTATTGGTATTTTGATATGAATTATGAGAAATACAACAGACTAGAATGATAAGTGTTTTTTCTTATTTTCTTAGAGTTTGGACAGAGATTATTAAAATAGCTACCAGATCACCTGTGTAAGACATATTTAGAGAATAATAAATCAATTATGGAACCCTAATGCTTACTATACATCTCCAGGGTGTATAATAGAAATAATTTACTAGAAGGCTAAAGAAGTTAATAGTGAGGATCTCATTGCAAAGTATTGTCAGGTTGCCATTCATCAACCCCTAGTATATTTCTATTTTCCAAAGTAGCAACCTCAGTAATGCACACATAATTTGGTTTTATTTTCTCTGTCTTATTCTTCCTGAACACCCACCCGTTTCCTAGAATCAACTACCATTGACTATACCCATACAGAGACATAGTATTTCTCACTAGTTATTTAAATTATCTCTTAAGTGTTGTTGTTGTTGTTTTTAATGCTATCACCTCACACCTGTCAGAATGGCTAAAATAAAAAACTCAAGGAAAAATAAGTGTTGTGACTCTATGTACTGTCGGTAGGAATGCAAACTGGGGCAGCCACTGTGGAAGACAGTATGGAAGGAGGATCCTCAAAAAATTAAAAATACAACTACCTTCTGATCCAGCAATCGAACTACTGGGTATTTACCCAAAGAATATGAAAACATTAATTTGAAGGGATATATGCTCCCTTATGTTTATTGCAACATTATGTATAATAACCAAACCATGGAAACAGCCCCAGTGTCCTCGATAGATGAACAGATAAAGAAGATGTGATGTGTGTGTGTATATATATATACACACACACACATACATACACACACACATATATATGCACATATGTGTGTGTATATATATATATATATATACACATATATACACATACACACACACAATGGAATATTATTCAGCCATAAAAAGAACAAAATTTGTAAGTAGCAATAACATGGATGGATCTACAGAGTCTAATTCTAAGCAAAATAAACCAGTAAGAGAAAGACAAATACCATATGATTTCACTCTTTTGTGAAATTTAAGAAACAAAACAAATGGCAAAGAAAAGAGACAAACCAAAAAAACGGACTCTTAACTATGCAAGAGAACAAACTGATGTTACCAGAGGGGAGGTCGGTGGGGGGTTGGGTGAAACAGGTGAAGGGGATTAAGAGCACACTTATCATGATGAGCACTGCATAATGTATAAAATTGTTGAATCACTATAGTGCACCCCTGAAACTAATAATAACACTGTATGTTAACTCACTGCAATTAAAATAAGACAATAAAAATTTTAAAAATTAAAAAATGCTGTCATTATCATTATATAAGTATTACAACTTCTCAGATTTACTCCTAAGCATTTATGTTTGAAGCTTATGCTATTTAAGATATTATTTTTGCTCAATTGCAATAATTTAATCATGAAACATTTCCAACATGGTTGAAAAACATAACTAGCTTCAATTTGCCTGACACTCATTTGCCAAAATTATATGTTTTCCTTTTTTTGAATTGTTTTAAAGAAAATTCCAGATATTATGCCATCTTTAAAAATATGGACATTTTCATGTATAACCAATATGCTATTATCACAACAAAAATATTAAGAACACCTATAACTGGTGTCATTCAGTACCTAAATATTCATATTTCCTCAGTAATCTAAAAAACGTTATTTTATCATCTGTTGTGTATATCAAGATCCAAACAAGATCAATCCTTTGTATTAGAAAATGATGTCTCTTTATCCTCCTTTACTCTAAATAGTACGCACAACTTAATTTTTCTAATTTGTATTTTTTTTTTGCTGAAGAAACCAAGACAACTGACTTATAGAATGTCCCATAGTCTGGATATATTCACCTCCTAGTGGTGCTATTTATTGTGTTCCTCTTTTTTCTGTTTGTCTTGTAATCTTTGAATTAGTTCTAAAGGTTTGATTAGATTCAGTTCAAATTTTTTGGCAAGAATACAATAGGAAAGAGGTCCTGTGTACCTCATATGTATATCAGAAGGTACTCAGTATCTGGTAGTAGTATTCTTATTAATGCTGACACTGATCAGAAGTTTCAGGTGCTGAAATCCTAACCCTTCAACATAAAATTCCCCATTAATATCTTCTGATGCTTTCATCCACTGATAAAAATTTGCCTAAATCAACTATTTCTAGTGGTGTGCTGGAGCCAACATTCATTATCTCGTAAGAGCCAATTATGCACATTTCTTTGCAACTCCGTGTTCAAAGACTTCATGTTAATGGCTTGAAATTAACCATGATGGGAGTATACACAAAAATCAGCAAATCCTACAAATCAGAGCTTTTCCTTATAGAGACCCACTTTTCCAGCACATCCTTAATTATTTCATAGATTAAAAATCATGGTTTTATAATTCTGTCATTAATCCCACATTCATAAACTAAAATTTTTTTATAAAGAATGTTTTCTCTACTACGTCTCTTTGGTAATCCTGAAAAATAATGCCTTGTTATTGGTCTGTCAGTGTAGACACTCACTGCCTTTCAGGGCTAAGCCTGGTCAGGAAAAATCTTTGTTCTTGTGCTGTACAAGCCTCTATTTTGAATCTCTCTCTCTCTCCAACTCTCTCTCAGGATTGATGCAACACATTCACAGTTATTATAATAACTGATATGTGTGGGTTTATTCATGCCATCATATAAGAAACCATGCTTTCCTGTTGATTTCTACACTGTTCTTGCCTTCTGTTAGACTGAGTTTCCTTTGTTTCATTTTTTTCTCTTCTTCCTTTTGAAATCCAACTGTTTCAGTTGTTTTAGTGGTGACCTTCATATTGTTAACACCACACTTAAAATTATACTTTTACCTATATTTCTTCTTCTAATGCTTATATTCAAATATTTAACATTGGTATGCATAGGCACAGAACAGTTGGAAATGTTAGACATTAGGCATAAATAACCAGTAGAACCTCTCTGCTCTATGTCAAATAAACATAAGCCTACTCTTCACCAGGTAAATACCTTAGCATGCTTTCCCTTTGTTCACTTCTGTTACAACCTCTCATAACAGGAACATCTGTGATTTTATGCAATGGGTGATATTTTAAATTATTGTTTAACAAGCTAATGGGCTATAACTTTTTAAAATCAGTATTCCATGCCTTTTGTGTCATCTGGGATTCATTTTTGTTCTTCCTATTTATGATTGTTTGGGCACTTTTATTGTATTAAGATTATGCAATTGGCTTGTTTACAATGAAATAAACTGGAATTTGATTAGTATTGCAATAAATTTATAATAAATTTTAGGATCATTCTCAATTTTTCAATATTGAATCTTTCCAATCTATGAATGGTAAAACTTCTTCCTCCTCTTTGTCTTGGGGAAAAAAAAGATTTAGATCTTTAATAATTTATTTCCATAATGTTTTATAGTTTTCTATGTAGTAGTCTTACACATCTATCATTAAATTAATTCCAAAGTATTTTGATTGTTTTGCTGTTGTAAATAGAATTTAAAATGTTTATTTTAAATTATTGCTGATATATACATATGCATACACACATATATAGGTTGCTAAATGTACTTATTCATTATAATATAATCTGTAGATCCTTTTAGATTTTCTACATGCATAATAATATCATTTGCAAATAATGGCAGCTTCACTTTTCCATTTGAATCTTTTATCATTTTTTTCTTACCTACTGCAATGCGGTATTTATAATAGTGGTTATAGCAGACATTCTTCTCTTTTCTTGATCTCAAGGGGCAAAAAGTTTTTCGTATTTGGTCATTAGGTATAATATTTTCTATAAGCTTCGTGTAGATTTTTTTTTTATCAGATTGTGGAAGTTTGCTTCAGTTTCTAGTTTTTTGAGATATTTTTCATGAATGATGGGTAAATTTTCTCTCTTACCTTTCTCCACATCTATCTGAGGTGATTATAAGAATTCTTCTTTTATTCTGTTACTATGAGGAATTATGTTGATTGATTTTTCTAAGTGACATACCATCCTTAGATTCCAGTAAAAAATATCCTTGGTCGTAATATATGCATTTTTTATATATGGTAGATCTAGCTAATATAATTTTTAGAA
Organism: Ailuropoda melanoleuca; assembly: GCF_002007445.2. Taxonomy (NCBI): domain Eukaryota; kingdom Metazoa; phylum Chordata; class Mammalia; order Carnivora; family Ursidae; genus Ailuropoda; species Ailuropoda melanoleuca. The sequence goes on along the minus strand of NC_048235.1, from coordinate 21,902,072 downwards.
GTTTGGTGCTTATGAAAGACATTACCTTGTAATTTTTCCTTTTTGCAATATTGTTTATCACTTAGATTATTCTGGTTTCATAAAAAATGACTTGTTCCGTATTACTACTTTATCTCTAATTGTGAATTTATCTACTTTTATTTCCATCATTTTGTACTTTATACATTTTGAAGCTATTGTGTATGTAACTATGTTCAAAATTATAATAATTATATCTTCCTGGTAGAATGAACATCCTATCATTATAAAATATGATTTTTAAAGTAGGTTTATCTACTATAAGGATAGTTAGATAAGCTCTATATGGGGCATATATTGATATATTTTCCATCATTTTGCTTTCAATCTGCTATGGACTGAATAATCCTGCCCTCCCCCATTTTATATTGAAGCCCTACCCCACAATGTGATGGTATTAGGAACTGGGGTCTTTGGGAAATAATTAGGTTTAGATAAGATCATAAAGGTTGGTGCCCTTATAAGAAGAGATGCCAGAGAGCTTGATCTCTCTGCTATGTGAGGATCCAGATGTGTGCAAGCTATAAGGAGAATCCTCACTGGAACCCAACCATGGTGGCATTCAAATCTCAGATTTCTAGCCTCTGGAACTATGAGAAAATAATATTCTGTTGTTTAAACTACCCAATCAGTGATATTCTGTTACGGCAGTCTAGCCTACTAAGACATGGTCTTTCAGCATACCTAAAAAATGTAAGGGGTGGCTCTTATAAGTAACTCATAGTTAGTATCATGTGTTTATCAACCAAATAATATTTGCTTTTAATAAGAACTTTTAGTGTAGTGTTACATTAGATATAATCACAGATATTTTAAGTCCTACAGTATATTAGAAATAACTACTTTTATCATTTTCTAGAATGTGTAGGGACTTTAAAGCACTTTAACTCCATTTACCTGCCTCTATTTTATGCTTTAGTTATTTATTTTACTTCTGCGTGTATTTTAAACCCCAGAAGACATTGCTGTTGTTGTTACTTATGTGGTCAAAAGTGACAAAAAATTTAGAGCTTTCTTTCATGTTGGTCTGCTGGGTAGAATGATTTTATTTTTCCAAAAATGTGTTTATTCTGCTTCCATTTTTGAAAAAGATTTTCACTGAGTGTAGAAATAATGTATAGAAAGCACTCTGAAGATACCATTCTATTATTTACTGTCTTCCATCATTTAAGAAGTCAGCTACTTATCTTATTGTTATCCTGTGAAAGTTAATCTGTTTTTTTCCTTTTGACTGTTTTAATCTTTGTCTTTGGTATTCGTCAGTTTTAGTATGATGTGTGATTTCTTTGACTTATATTGCTTGAGTTTCTTGAATCTTTGACTTGATATTTTAAATCAATTTTGGAAAATTCTTGGCCTTTACCTTTTTATAAATTACTTCTGTGCTTTCACATTTCTACTTTTCTGAGTCTATTTACACATAAGCTGGGATTTTCCATCTCCCTTTTTTTGTATTGTTCAGTACATATTTTCTTCTGACTTACTGAGCTTCTCTTCAGCTGTGTCTAACATGTGAAACTAACCTATTGATATCTTTATTTCAGTAACTATTTTCATGTGTAGATTTTTCATGATGTGTATATATATCTGTCTACTTATCTATCTCTATCATCTGTGTATATATAAAATATTCCAATCATACAAAATGTTTTGTATATTCTGTATATACTGAACATATTGGTCAAAGTCATATTAAAATTTATGTCATATACCTTTAATATGTCAGCCTCTAATTTTAATATTTGTTCATTCCTATTTTAGTCTTCTGGTTAGGTCTCCTGGTATGTTTAGTTATTTTTTCATATCAGGTATAAAATATTCTATAGATAATTTGAGGCTGTGTATATTGCTATTTTGCTCCAGAGAGAATTTACTTTTGCTTCTAGGAGTATTTAGAATATGTCCAAAATAATCTTCATCAGCTCTAGGATTAAATTGATTCATAGGTGGTTTTTAACCTTCATGAGAATAAGTTTATTTTTAGTTTACCTTTACTTCTAAGGAATAGTCTTTTATTTTACCAATAAGCTTTTTACCAAAGTTCCTTCTCCTTAGAAGGCTCTGAAATCTAAGTTTTGTTCCTGTAGCCCCCATAAGATTGTTGAAATCTCTCATCAGCTTCTCAGACTTTCAGCCATCTGTTGAACTTACCTCTTTGGGATTTCTTTTTCTTCACTGTTTTTTGCCCTTCATCAAATTCTTATTGTCATGGTAGCTTTTCCTTATCTTCAAAAATATGTGTTTTCTATTTTATCCCAACTATTTGTTCTAAATGAAAATAATGCCAGTTATAAGCTAGGGGTCATAATCATAAGGAGAAATCCAGTGAAAATCTTATTTTTTTCCTTGTAAAATAGAAGTAACATGTTCATTGTATAAGATTAAGGCTTTTATTTTCAGAACACACTAAAGTTAAAATAAGATATTTACTTTCACTTTCCGCTCAAAATATTAACAAAATATCTTGACTAGATTTTATAAAACCCCAAGTTAATATATAACACTATTATAAAATGTTACTTATTGGCATTGATGATCTTCATTTTAAAAAAGCATAAAATTACGTGATTCTAAATCACCAAAAATCTTCTCAGGTAGCTCCTGACTGTCCATCATTTTTAAATTCAATGAAATGAATTTCATGTCTCCGAAGCAACAAATACATGCAGTTATTTGAAACCAAACAGTTGACTAAACAGTATAGATAACACCATCTCATTAGTCTTTTCTTGTAAGTGATTAGTAAATAAAATCTAGTTTGAAGAGTAATAAGACATCTGGAAATTTTATGTTGAATTTCCTTAGTGAAAGCTAAATTTGGTGTTTCCTAACCAGGCCTTCTTATTTGCAGTAGTGGCAGGCTGTTTCACAATTGCTTTTTCCTTTGCCATCAAAAATATCACACATGTTAAATACTACATCAGAATTTTTATTATTTTGTTGCATACAGGATTTGCATTGTTTTACATTAAAATGAAAATCATTTTAACTGACTCAAGGTATTTCTGAATAAGCCTAGCTCTTTAACAAAGGGCTGCCCCCACATCTGCACAATCTTCAATCCACAATCCCTAATGTTATTCTTAAATTTCATCTTTTTTAATGTTTACATAAATATTGTGATCTAGTCTTATATCAATATTTTGTGAAAAACTATCCAGAGAGCCTGAGTTCTACATCTCTGTTTTGCAGTGGTAGAGATAGAATCAATTTCTTTATTCACTTTTTAAATGCATTACTCTTAACTATGAATGAAGTGAAGTTCCAGGAGACTAAGTAATGGAGGAAAGCCTCCAATATTAAATATGGAGACTATAGCTAATAAGAAAAAAAATACAAAGAAGTTAGAAAAATGGAAGCACGGGGCACCTGGGTGGCTCAGTCGGTTAAGCATCTGCCTTTGACCCAGGTCATGATCCCAGGACCCTGGGATTGAGCCGCACATTGGACTCCCTGTTCAGGAAGCCTGATTTTCCCTTGGGCCCCTGCTCATGTGCTCTCTCTCTCAAATAAATAAATAAAATCTTTTTAAAAAAAAAAAAAAGAAAAATGGAAGCAAACTTTAAAATGTAAAAAAAAAGGAGGGGCAGGATAGCAAGAATTTCTGAGCACTGAGAATCAAGAGAAGATTATAAAAACTCTCAAATCATAATAGCATTGACCTCCTCAGCAAAAATAAAATCTAACCAATATTACTGGAAATCAATAGGACTTAATCTTCATGATTTTGAGGAAAATATTTCATAATTAAATGTTATTTTCCACAAAAATGCAATGAAGTCTGAAGATGCAGAAATTAGATCATTGGTTCAACTGTTTACTTCTTCTCCTATATAACCATATATCTTTGTTCTGTGCAATGGGATTTTAAGGACCTCCCACAAAAATAGGCAGAATACTCATCCTCATCTTCACTTATTTCAGACTCCATAGTCAGAGATCACCATGGAACAAGTTGAGGTTATACGAGACATGGGAAGATACTGGCATTTAGTTTTGGTTTTGGCCATCTGCCATGAGAATTTAGCCATTACTTTATTTTGGAATGAGAGGTATATGGGTCAGACCCAAATTCTACTTGTAACTTGGAGTTAATCAATTCCAGCCAACTCAATAAAGCTCAACAGAACCATGGCCAATCTCCACATTCTTGAATAAGAAATAAATGTTTGTGGCTCTAAATCACCAAACTTGGGAGTTGTCTGTAACTGGTGTCCTTGCAATGATACCTTTTTAACACAAGAGAAAATAAAAGTATTTTCATCTATTCAATGTCTTCAAATAGTCTTATGAATCCATTCTAAAGAAGCCATTGGACTATGTCTTCCACCATATCAAGGAATAAACTAAGGAGTACTAACACATGGATCTAAGAAATAGACTCTAGGATGAAGAGAGGACAAAGGAATTCCTTTCTAGATGAAGGAAGTTCCTAAGGGAACAGGTGACCTACAGACTTAAAGAAGAAAAAGGGAATGATACCTCTGAGGAGAGTAAACTTAAATTTCTGTTGAAGAATTTGGGGAACTACTAATAGGTTCACAAAAAAAATAGATAAACAAAATGGAAGTATTATCTCAATAAGTAGGAGTGGGAGTAAAAAAAATAAAATGTAATGGCATACCACATCAATCTTCTATGAATAATAGTCAACATAAAAATAAATCTTATTATTGAACTAACCAAAATTATTATATCCAGATAATTTGTGAGAGGAGAACTATGGTTATTTAAGATAGCTAAATCCACATCATCTTTATTAGGAAATGAAAAAGTGATATCTAAATCTGAAAATTAAAAACCTCAGAGTAAGCCTGTTATCTAGATTCATGGAAGTAAATATACATAGAGGACAGGAATCAGAATGGAAAGGAGTGTGGCTTGATGTTACTGTCTTCCACATATTCCTCAGAGAACTATTTGGCCCCTTATACAATGCAAATCTGTTATCTAGATTAAGACAATAATTTAAAAAGGCATAACGATGTATTTTTGCAGAGAAATGCATGAGGATACTAAATATGTGAAATGGCTATAATGCATGTTCTTGGCTAAGAAAACATTCATTTTTTTCCCTTCCTCTCAGAAAGTTCCAGAAGTTATAATGTCTCTGAATCACAGGGTGCAATGCAATCAATATTTATGTGCATATGACTTTTTCCTTCATAGTTTGAATCATAGAGCCTACAAGAGAACAAATAAATTCTCCAATAGAAAAATTCTCCAATAAATAGGTATTTAAAGAATACCTTTAAAAGTTATACAAGGAGATTCTTTACAGACCTAATTGGCATTTTAAAATTTTCCAGTGTAAAAATTTGAGCTGTAAAACAGCTTCAGTAGAACCTACAAATATCACTTAACAATTTTATCACAAAAATAGACAATTCAGTTATTCTAAAATTTCTCAAACTTAACAATTTTAAGCTTTCAGAAAGTTTTCATTTTGTATTTTTTCATTCTTTAGAATTTTATGTCCAAATAAAGATGTAATTTATACTTTTGTTATCTGTTTATTCCTTCAAGTTTAAAGTATTGTTTTATTTCAAGTGTCATACTTTTTAAAGAGTTTCAAGCCTTATTCAGAAACCTGGGGAAATAAATCTAATAGGAAGTCCAGGAGATAATCAGCTCAATATTTTGTAGTCTCACTAGAGAAAATATACTAATATGGTTATTTTTATTAACAAGGTAAAACTTGAACTAGAATGTTGTAAAAAACATAACAATTTCAGTCACCTAGTATATCTCAGTAAGAATCCTCCTATAATTTTTTACCTCCAAAGAAATGTTATTTAGCCAAAACACCTCAGGAAATCTATATATACTAGTCCTTTATAGAACTGAGAATAAAGCACTTATGTTTTTAGACGATCATTTAAAAGCCCAGTGCCATGTGAAATAACTTCTCCATGAATTAAAATTTTCTCTTTCCTATAAAACAACAAAAAAAAATCTTGAAGTGCATATATACAAATTGGGGAAGAAAAATAAACCTTTGTTCATAGATGACATAATTGTCTATATTGAAAATCTGAAAGAATTGACAAAACAACTCTTGGAACTAATAAACAATATAACAAGGTTGTAGGACACAAGGTTAATATACAATAGTCGATTATTTTCCTATGTACCAGCAATGAACCAGCAGAATTAAAATTAAAAACACAATACCAATTATATTAACACCTCTCCAAATGAAATAGGTAGGAGTCTAGCAAAATACGTGTAAGGTCCATATAAGGAAAATTACAAAAGTCTAATGAAAGAAATCAAAGAACTGAATGAATGGAGAGATATTCCATGTTCATGGAAAAAGACTCAAATTATCAAGATACCTATTCTTACCAACTTGATCTATATTGCATTGATTCAATGCAATCGCAGTCAATATCGTGGTAAGTTATCTTTTGGATAGCAACAAAACTGATTCTAAAGTTTTTATGGAAGGGCAAAAGACACAGAATAACAAAAATAATATGGAAGAAGAACACAGTCAGAGGACTAACCAAATTCAAGATTTACTATAAAGCTACAATAATCATGACAGTATAGCATTGGTGAAAAAAAATAAACAATGGATCAGTGGGACAGAGTAGAGCCCAGAAATGGATGATCTGGGTTATGGTGATGATATAGATATAGGTAGATAGATAGATAGATGATAGATAGATAGATGATGATAGATAGATAGATAGATAGATAGATAGATGATAGATAGATAATCTCACCAAAGCACCATCCATACAAGAAATAATTGATTAGCTAGGCTTCATATGAAATTAAAAATTTCTGCTCTGCAAAAGATAGTGTCAAGAGAACTAAAAGACAAGTGATGGGGAGAAAATATTTTCAAAAGACACATTTGATAAAGCACTGTTATCCAAAATATACAAAGAAGTCTTAAAACTCAACAGTAGGGAATCAAACAACCTGATTACAAAATGTATCAAAGACCTTATCCACACCTCGGTAGATATACAAATGGATAATAAGCATATAAAAAGGTGCTCCCTGTCATATGTCATCAGGGAAATGCGAAGGAGAACAACAGTGATATATCCCCATGCTTCTATAGGAAGGACCAAAATCCAGAACACCAACAACAGGAGTTGTCAACACTGACAACAGAGTAACAGGAAACTTTCATTCTTTGCGGGTAGGAATGTAAAATGCTACAGCCACTTTGGAAGACAGTTTGGCAATCTCTTACAAAAGTAAATGAACTTCTACCATGTGATCCAGCAATCATGCTCCTTGATAATTACCCAAAGGAGTTGAAAACTTGTGTCCCCACAAAAACCTGCGCGTGAATGTAATAGCAGCTTTATTTACAACTGCCAAAAATTGGAAGCAATCAAGTAAGTAGATAGATAAATTAAATGTGGTGCACCCAGACAACGGAGTATTATTGAGCACTAAATAAACATGATCTATCAAGCCATGAAAAGACATAGAAGAATCTTAAATTCAAAAAGTGAAAGAAACCAATCAGAAAAGACTACATACTATTTGTTTCCAACTATTTGACATTCTGGAAAACTCTGGAGACAATGAAAAGATCAGTGGTTACCAGGGGATTGGAGAAGTAGAGGGATGAGTAGATGGATTTTTAGGGAAGTTAAAAATACACTGTACATATACATATCACATGCATATACATATTGTTATACATTTGTCCATATCCACAGAATGTACAACATCAAGAATGAACTGTAATATAAACTATGGACTTTGGGTGATTATGATGAATTAGTGTAGGTACAATTCATCAATGTAACAAAGTATCATGCTGGTGGGGGATGTTGATATTAGGAGACACTATATATGTGTGAAATCAAAGAGTATATGAGAAATTTCTACACCTTCCTGTCAATTTTGCTGTTACCTTTAAACTTCTCTAAAAGAGTAGTCTTAGAAAAATGCATGCAAAGTTTGACTACGAATGTCATACATTACACAATATTTAAATATGTATAAATTAGGGGTGCCTGGGTGGCGCAGTCCTTAAGTGTCTGCCTTTGGCTCAGGGCGTGATCCCAGCATTCTGGGATCGAGCCCCATATCAGGCTTCTCTGGGAGCCTGCTTCTTCCTCTCCCACTCCCCCTGCTTGTGTTCCCTCTCTCACTGGCTGTCTCTCTCTGTCAAATAAATAAATAAAATCTTTTAAAAAAATAAATATGTATAAATTAAAAACAATCTTCATTTTTAAAAATTATTTGTTTTACAGGGAGTATATGCGCTTGTCTACAGAATCTGTCTTTATTTGAAGAACTCAATTGCTTTGCCAATACTTACTCTTCTGGGAATGTCACTAGTAAATAAAGCAGCCTTGTGCTATTGGCTTTGTCTAGAGATGCCAAGGTGAGATTGCAAGAGGTGGTATAATTTTTTCAGTTTTGAAAGAAAAAATACTCATGAAACAGACTTATGTCCTCTGTTCTGAAGTCAGTATTAACTCTTTAGTAAACTATGATATTTAGTGATAATATACGTTAGTGAAAATTTTAGAAGTGACATAAAATAACTATCCATCTGAATCCAAACTCTGTTGAGCAAGATGACAGCAAGATAGTGAAGTATGTTCTAATTGCAAATACATTAGCTATCATATGAAATATTGTAAAGCTATCTGGGAGCAGTCATAAATATGTGATATCTAAGAAGGAAGTACAAAGCATTTGAAATAAGACTAAGGGCTGTTTAACTTTTGTTGAGGGGAAATAATAAAGGGAAAAAACAAATCAATACATTTTGATGTATTTATAAGTACAAATATATTCAAACTCTAAAGGGTAAAATTACAGCTAATATATTTTAGATGATTTAATCTTAAACAAAGTCTCTTTATACTTTCTTAAATATTACTAAAGAAACCTTATCATCCTATGCAAAATTAATGCTATGCTTTACATTTATTACATTTCTGACTCATATAGAAAGAAAAGCTTCATATATGCAAAGACTAAGGCAGGAATTAAGCATAAATACATGAAACACTAATGTTTTGTTTTGCCCTCAGAGAACTTGGTTAATATTGTCTCTGACATACACTCTCTGTGGAAAGAGTATTAGATGGTGGTTGGATAGGAGTTATAATATGAAGCTAAGAGAAAAGCTTATAAAATGAAGCACTTCTAGAACCATAGACAGTTTAATATAGTGGGAGACAGAGCTAATCCAGGCCACCAGTTGCATTTTATTAGTGAAGAAGCATGACTGGAGAAAGTTAATGACTCACTTCATATAAAAGAACATGATTAGAAGGTTTTTAATGCCATGTTCTGGGTATTTCTCATACAACTGTGGTGGAAAAGAACTCTGGCCTATGAATCTATTAATCTTAATTTTCCATGGCCTAGTTTCTCTACTTTCCAGTGATATGAGTTTCAGAGGAAGGAGTGTCACCGAAAAGTCTAATTGGAAGAACCAATCTTAGCTCTTTACAAAGTGGAGATGGCATTTTTCAGGACTAAAAAAAACATAAGGAGATTTCCTGGCACACGCCTTACATCAGTCCCATTTGAATGCACATTTGGATACAATATTCTTTTCAATTTTGAGTCTCATCTCTCATTTACCAATATTTCTTCAATATTCTGGAGTGAACACAACCACAGCATTTATAAAAGTGGCTTTCACTAGTCATCTCTAAAACTTCACCCCACACATGACAGTGAAGCTGCTAGAAGACCAGAGAGATGCCCACTTTCCACTTCCAGCTGCCACGGGGGGGCCTCTCTCTGCCAGAGTTACAAGGTTTCCTTCATCACCAGCTTATATATATATATATATATATATATATATACCTTTCCACACCCTACTTTTGGGGGAGATGAAGGGAAAATGTTGCAAATTATCACCATTTAACTACTTTTGTTACTATGGCTATACCAGGAAACTAAAAACTATATATTGTCCCTTTGGTGAGGTGTCTATCAGCACAACTTTATTAGTTGGGAGACAGAAACATGGAAAGCAGTCTTTGGCGATAGTCATAAAAAAGCTTAGAAGAAAAAGAAGACAGTTTATTGTTTCTCCATATATATATTTTCTACTTCCTAGCTTTATTCATAGGGTGATATACTTGATATTTGTATTAGCTTTCAGACCTTTTTTTTAAAAATACTAATTGTGGCTTATTACCTCCAGTGACAAAAGCATATCTCTATGAAATGGCATGTCTTTCAGTTCCTCTGTATTTCTGCTTGTTTTTTGCTGTTTTCTGTTAACAATGATTTGTTGACTGCATCCTGTGAGCTAGGTAGTTGTGTGAGCCACTGAGACACACAAGGAGGGATGAAATTGGTCGGTAGGCCTCAGGGTGCTCAATGAATGGTTTTAAAATTCCCTGAAACAACTCCGTGATAGGGTCTTATTGGTATTCAAGTAGTCCAGCTACTTTTTTTTTTCCAGTATGAAACATAAAAACTTTGCTAAGGTTCTATAAAAATGCATTATCTTGCCTTCTGAACTTAAAAGTAAGTTCACTTCAGTTGTCAACTTTAATATTAAAAGAGGGAACTCTGCTTATCAAAACTGAAAAGTCATACTGCTCTTAAATAAATAACTGTCCATCATAGTTATCTTGCTTCAATCTGATTAAATTCTATTCTCTGAGGATCAAAGACTTCTAATATTCCATTTTAAAAGTCAGAGATTTTTATCCTGCAGCATGACTGAAAATCAAATCCTTTAAGCAACTTCTGTTCAAACATTTCAGAAAGCCTATACCTGTTTAGAGTAATTTCTGCATCCTGGCAATAAATTTAGGATCTAATTTTAATGGTTCAATAAAAAGTCATAGTATTAGAAACTAGTACTTGTGAATTTTGTTTCCTCTAAAATATAATGCTAATTAATAAGGCATACAATGCTGTACTTATTTATTTTTCCAGTTAATTTATTATTTGCAAACATTATCTTAGTGACTTTAAGCAAAAAAAAAATTATATGTATAGCAATATGTACTCCTTGGATAAAACATTGTTTCTTTAATTCTGAAGAAAGAACTTTTAGAAAGCCATATATATGATTTTTAATATTAATACACTATTTTTAAGAGCTGTTCTAGCTCGACGGCAAAATGGAACAGAAGGCACAGAGATTTTCCATATACCCTCTACCCCCACGTATGTGCAGCGTGTCCCACCTTCAAATGCTGAGAGCAGAGGAGAACATTTGTTATAATTGCTGAATTGACCCTTGACACATCATCACCACCTCAAGTCCACAGTTTACACCATGGTTCACTCCCAATGCAGCCCATTCTATGGGTCTCAATAAATGTATAATGACATGCATCCACCCTTCAATAATCATACAGAAGAGAGTCAGTGCCCCAGATCTTCTGTGCTTAGCCTATTAGTCCCTTCCCTGCAAGCCCTGGCAACACTCCTCACCATCTTCATAGCCTTATGTTCTTCTGAATTTCACACAGTTGGAATCACATAATATGCAGCCCGCTCAGCCTGGCCTTTCCCACCTAGCATTGTGTACCCAGTTCCTCCATGAGTTGAAAGCCCACCTCTCCCTTTTGTTGAACAATACTCCATGGTCTAGATACACTGCAGTCTATCCATCTATTTGCCCACTGACAGACATCCTGGTTGCCTCTGTTTTCTCAGAGCAGAGGCTTTTAATTTTAACAAAGCCTAACTGATCAATTATTTCTTATATAGCTTGTGCCTTGGTGTTGTATCTAAAAAGTCATACCCATAGTCAAGGTCATCTAGGTTTTTTCCTGTATTACCTTCTAGGAGATTTACAGTTTTGCATTTGATATTTAGGCCTATAATCCACTTTCAGCTAAATTTTGTGAAGAGTGCAAGATCTATATCTATTTTTTTTCTTTTTTCTTTTCTTTTTCTGCATGTGGGTATCTGTAGTTCCAGCACCATTTGTTGAAAAGACTACGTTTGCTTCACTGTATTGTCTTTGCTTGTCAAAAATCAGTCGAGTGTATTCGTGTGGGTCTATTGATGGGCTCTTTATTCTGTTCCTTCGATATATTTGTTCTTTCACCAATACCACACTGTTTGATTACTGTAACTTTACCTTCTGAAGTTGGTAATGTCAGTCCTCTTTGTTCATCTTTGCTATTATACTGGCTATTCTGAGTCTTTTGCCTCTGCATATAAACTTTAGAATTCGTTTGTTGATAGCAACAGATTCAGCTGCTGGAATTTTGATTCAGATTGTGTTGAATTTATAGCTCAATTTGGGAAGAACCTGTATCTTGACAACACTGAGTATTCCAATTCATGCACATGGAGTAATACTCCATTTATTTAAGTCTTCCTTGATTTCATCTATTAGAGTTTGTGGGACATAGTTTGTTACATTTATACCTAAGAATTTCATTTTTGGGGGTGCTAACATTAATGGTTTTGTGTATATTAACTTTGTATTCTGCTGCCTTCCTGTAATGACTTATTAGCTCCAGGAGTCTTTTGTTGGTTCTTTCATATTTTCTTACAGGCTTTCTATATAGATGATCATATCATCTGCAGACAGATTTATTTTTTCCTTCACAATCTGTATATCTGTTATTGGCATCTCCTGTCTTATTGCATTAGCTATGACTTCCAGTCTGATGGTAATAAAGAAGAGTGAGAGCTAATATTCTTGCCTTATACTCAATCTTAATGAGAAAGCTCATCATTCACTATGACATTGGCTGTAGGTTTTTTTGTAGATAGTCTTTACCAAGTTTAGTAAGTTCTCCCCCATTCTTACTTTACTGGGAGTTTTTATCACGAAGGGGTGTTAAAATTTGTCAAATACTTTTTCTAATCTTCTGATATGATCATGTGATTTTTCTTCTTTAGTATGTTAATGTGATAGACTATTTTAACCAATATTCAAATTGAACAAACTTTGCATACCTGGAATAAATTTCATTTGGTTGTGGTATACAATTCTTTTTTTATATTGTTGGATTCAATTTGCTCACATTTTGTGAGGATTGTTACATTTGTGTCATGAGCTATATTGGTCTATAGTTTTCCTTTCTTGCAATGATTTGCCTGGTTTGGGCAAGAGAATAATGTTGGTCTTGTGGAATGAGTTAGGAAGTATTCCCTTTGCATTTATCTCCTGATGTTCGGTAGAATTCATCAGTGAACTCATCTGGGCTTGGTGCTTTCTGTTTTGGAATGTTATTAATCAGCAACTCAATTTAATAGATATAGGTCTATTTAAATTATCTATTTCTTTTATGCAACTTTTGGGAGATTGTGTCTTTCAAGGAATTGATCCATTTCATCTAGGTTATCACATTTGTGGGTATGGAGTTGTTTACAGTATTTTTTTTTATTATCCTTATAATATCTGTGGAATCTGTAGTGATGTCCCCTCTTTAATTTCTAGATATTGTCTCTCCTTTTTCCTAATTAGCATGGATATTTGCTTACCAATTTTATTGATCTTCTCAAAGAACTAGCATTGGGGCTTTTTTATTTCTCTATTGATTTGTTTTTGATTTCATTGATTTCTGTACTAATTTTATTATTTCTTCTGCTTACTTGGGATTTAATTTGCTATCACTTTTTCTAGTTTTTTAAGGTGGAAGCTTATTTTTTTATAATTTTATAATATTTTTTATTATATTATGTTAGTCACCATAAGGTACATCCCTGGTTTCTGATGTAAAGTTCGATGATTCATTAGTTGCGTATAACACCCAGTGCACCATGCAATGTGCCCTCCTTACTACCCATCACCAGCCTATCCCATTCCCCACCCGCCTTCCCTCTGAAGCCCTCAGTTTGTTTCTCAGAGTCCATAGTCTCTCATGCTTCATTCCCCCTTCTGATTACCCCCCCTTTCTTTATCCCTTTCTTCTCCTACCGATCTTCCTAGTTCTTATGAACCATAGATGAGAGAAACCATATGAAAATTGTCTTCTCTGCTTGACTTATTTCACTTAGCATTATCTCCTCCAGTGCCGTCCATGTTGCAGCAAATATTGAGAA
>NC_048235.1:21830887-21887977 GCF_002007445.2 Ailuropoda melanoleuca | reverse complement strand
CCTTAAATTTGTGTGGAACCAGAAAAGGCCCCGAATCTCCAAGGAATTGTTGAAAAGGAAAAACAAAGCTGAGGGCATCAAGTTGCCGGATTTCAAGCTGTACTACAAAGCTGTGATCACAAAGACACCATGGTACTGGCACGAAAACAGACACATAGACCAATGAAACAGAATAGAGAACCCAGAAATGGACCCTCGGCTCTTTGGGCAACTAATCTTTGATAAAGCAGGAAAAAACATCCAGTGGAAAAAGACAGTCTCTTCAATAAATGGTGCTGGGAAAATTAGTCAGCTACATGCTAAAGAATGAAACTTGACCACTCTCTCACACCATACACTAAGGTGGAAGCTTATTGATTTAAATCTTTCTTTTCTGATAAGCATTCAGTACTATAAATTTTCCTCTAAACACTGCTTTCACTGCATCCCACAAATTTCGTTATTATATTTTCACTTTAATTAAGTTCATCATAATTTTTAATTTCCTTGAGATTTTTTTCTTTAACCTATATGTTATCTAGTCTCTAAGCATTGGGGGAATTCCTAGCTATCTTTCTGTTAATTGAGTTATAGTTTAATTCTCTTTTAGTCTGAGAAGATGCATCATATGATTTCTATTCTTTAAATGTGTTAAGGTGTGTTTTATGGCCCAGAATGTGATTTCTCTTGGTGAATATTCTATGTGATGTTGAGAGGAATGTGTATTTTGCTGTCCTTGGATGAAGTAGTCTATACATGTCAATTTTATTCTGTTGATTGATGGTGTTGCTGAGTTCAAATACACCCTTACAAATTTTCTGCCTGCTGAATCTGGCTACTTCTGATAGAGGCGTCTTGAAGTCTTCAGCTTTAATAGTGGACTTATCTATTTCCCTTTGCAGTTCTATTAGTTGTGTCAAATATTTTGATGTTCTATTATGAGGCTCATACACATTAAAGATTGTTGTCTTGATTAATTGACCCCTTTATCATTATTTTATGTCCCTCTTTATTTCTCATAGTTTTTCTTGCTCTAATGTCTGCTTTGTCTGCAACTGATATGCTTACCCCTCCTTTCTGATTATTGTTAGCATGGGATATCTTTCTCCATCCCTTTATTTTTCATCTGCATGTGCTTTTAAAGTGGATTTCTTATAGAAAACATAAAACAGGACTTGTTTTTTGATTTACTGACCGCCTCTAACTTTTAGTTTTAGTTTGTAGTTATTGATGTTTAAGCTAATTACTGATATAATTGGATTAATCTTATAACACTCATTACTATTTTCTGTTCATTGTCCCTTTTTTGTTCCTATTTTTATCTTCCATGATTTTTTATGCCTTTTGTCATTTTGAGTATTTTATATGATTTATTTTCTCTTCCTTAGCATATAAATTATACTTTAAAAAAATTTAGTAGTGTCCTAGAGTTTGCGATACACATTTGTAAATAATTCAAGTCCAAGTTCAAGTAATACTATGTTACTTTACAGGTAGTGTATCTAAAACAAAGTATTCCTAATTCTTCCCTGTCATCCTTTGTATCATTGCTGTAATTCATTTCACTTATATTAAGTGATAATCATCAAATAAATTATCTTAAGTAAACTATTTTGTTATATTAATTAAGAATAGGAAAAATAAGTTTTTACTTTTACTTACATCTTCTCTAACGGTTTTTCTTTAAGTATATCTGAGTTTCTGACCTATGTCATTTTCCTTCTCTTAGAAAAATTTTAGTATTTTTTTTGCAAGGCAAGTTTAATTAAAATATTAAAATTCTTAATGTTTCTTCCAAGGCAGGCATATCTGTTTGGAGAACAAATTCTCTCAACTTTTATTTTTCTGAGAAAGCCTTTATTCTCCATTACTTCTGAAGGATAATTTGACAGGATACAGAATTCTAGATTGGTGGGCTTTTTATTCCCCCAACATTTTAAAAATTTCACACTACTCCCTTCTGTCTTACATAGTTTCCAAATAGAAGCTAGATATGATAATCATCTTTATTCCTCTATAGGTAAGGTATTTTTCCCCCTTTGACTTCTCCAAGATATGTCTTTGTCATTTTTGACAAATTTGAATATAGATACATACACAATATATATTTTTTATATTCTATTTTTTTTCATTTTTTTCTCTTTGATTTTCAGTTTTTGAAGTTTCTTTTGACATTTCTCCAAACTCAAAATTCCTTCCTCATCTGTGTTAAGTACTAATAAGCCCATCAAAAATCCTTCTTCATTTCTTTTGCAATGTTTTTGATCTTCAGCATTTCTCTTTGTTTCTTTCTAAGAATTTCTATCTCTTTGTTAGCATTACCAATCGGTTCTGGCATAGTGTCTGCTTTTTCTTTTAAAGACCTTGGCATGTTACTTATAACTGTTTTAAATTTTCAGTCTGATAATTCCAACTTCCCTGCCATATCTGAGTCTAGTTTTAATGCTTGCTTGCACTGCATCTTCCACCTGTGTTCATTGCCTTTAGGTATACCTTGTAATATATGTTGAAAGCCAGACATGCTGTGCTTGGAAAAAGAAACTCCGGTAAACTGGCCTTTAGTGATGGGATTGTAAGGTGTGCGGGAGGGGACACATTTATAATTCCATGATTAGGTCTCTGTCTCTAGTAAGACTTTCTTCTGGACCATGAACTTTACACATACTCCCCAGTGCTTTCTCAACCCACCATGTGGGATGGGATGGCTAAAGTGGAATAAAATTAGGTATTTCTCTTCTCGAGGCTGGTTAGGCACTGATAAAACCCCAAAAAGTCTCTGGTAAAGTAGTTTTCCTTGAGGGAAGGCCTTGTTAAGAATAACAGAATACTATAGCATATTTCAAAATGGTTACTTTTCCCCTCCCTGCTTCTGGAAGCCCAAAGGGATTTTTTTTTCCCCAGTATTTAATGTGAGAACCTGGTAGAGCTTTCTCTTCTTTTTTTTTCTTTTTTTTTAAAGATTTTATTTATTTATTTGACAGAGATAGAGACAGCCAGCGAGAGAGGGAACACAAGCAGGGGGAGTGGGAGAGGAAGAAGCAGGCTCATAGCTGAAGAGCCTGATGTGGGGCTCAATCCCATAACGCTGGGATCATGCCCTGAGCCGAAGGCAGACGCTTAACCGCTGTGCCACCCAGGCGCCCCCTGGTAGAGCTTTCTAGAGATAATATTCACAAAAGTGTGTGGGCATCCTGGCATGACTGGACACTTCCTGGAGTTTTTACCCTCATACTGGTCCATACTGAGCTTCCAGCAATTCCTCAATTACAATTTAGATTTTCCTACCCTGGTACTCATTCCCATAGAGGTTTCTGCTTGTGGGAATCTGCTCCATCAAGTTGTGATTCCCTGAATCTGCCTGTTTTTCTTTGCCATTTTGTAAGCAGTAGTTTGACCCATACCTTCTCTTACATCTCTAAGACAAGTTGTTTATTTTTTTCCATTTGCTTAGATTTTTGTTTACTGTTAGAAATGGAATAACTTCTTGCAAGCTCCTTATATGGTAGATCTAGAACTAGGATCCTTAAATATGATTTTGTACAAATGTGTATATATGTTTTCCAAATGTCTGAATATGAAGACCTAAATTACTCTGACATTTTTTGGCAGCTCTTGAAATTTTTCTTTTTATTAATTTCTTCACCCTACTCCAGTGGGGGGGGGGGGGGGAAATGAGCTGCAACTAAATTCTGGGAAGCCTAACTCAAGGCTATTATGTGTCTTTAATTGAAATTACCAGTTGGAGAGTCAAAGAATCACATGATGAAAGAAAAAGTGTTATTATTTAGTAACACTTGAAAGAGTTTTAAATGAAAAGTAATATTCTATATCTTATTTCCCCTGATAGGCCAAATGTGGTCCTTATTGATTTTGTGTTTCCCAAAGACTAATATACCTTCAACAAATGAACATTTGATTCTGGAGCATCATCGGTTAAAAAATAATACTAAAAGAGAATTTGCGGTGGGTTCTATGGAATTCTAAAACTCTTCCACATGATGGCAGCATCCTTTGGGACAAATATATATATATTCCCCAAGTGATAACATTGAAAAAAATACCATTGAATTTTTTAAAGTATCACTATTATTACAAATACACTGAAAATATTTTAACAAGCAATGCAAGGCTATATACCATGGATACCCAATTAATGTTAATTATGATTAAGTCCCTAACAATTTAGGTAAATAAAGCAGCAGTATACTAGGATAGTCATGAAATATTTCATAATTTCTAATTTCTCCTTATTTTTTTAACTCTCCACTTTCAATAGTGTCTTTTAATTTTGTAAATCATCACTATTTCCTGCAGAACCATAATTTATCCAGAGTTACAACAACAATTAGTCACAAAATTAATTGGAATTTGGGATGTACTTTCAGTAATTCATCTTTTGCAGAAAATGACAGAGTAGAGTTAATAAGTAGTGATTAAAAGAATGGTGTTTATCCCTAGTGTTATGTTTATGTTTCAGTTAGGATTTAAATGTCAATGTGTCACAGAAGAAAATTACTAACCCAACTTCAGTTGACTATGAAAATGTCTCCAGATAGTTTGATGAACTTCAATATATGCATAAAAAGACACATGTTAGCCTAAATATGTTAGGAAATAATTAAATGTGAGAAAATATCCGAAGAGGTAAGAATGCTGGTAGATTCCACCTATCTGCCTTCTCGAGTCAATGGGAAACAAATGGTTGCTCCTTTGGTTATATCCATACATATAAATTATGGGCTAGCATTGTTGGAGAAATATAATTCAAAACAAAATCTTCAACCTCTCCAGAAAACCTCTCCAGAAAGTTAACAGAAAAAGAAAACAGTATTAATCTTGAATGAGTATTAAATCAGATTGTGACATGTCATAAGAAATGAGCTAAAACATTGCAAAGACAGAAAGACATCTCATCTTTTAATATAGCCAAGCAGATGCAGCCTATTATAGAGATATTTTCAAGATAAACAGTAACTAGTCTTCTAGTAAATGAAGTTGATAGCACCATTTGTCACGTATAGTTTATTCTATATTCACCTGGTAATTGAAGCGACTATCTGTGTTGGCTAATTGGCTTTACGCAGAGGAAAAACAAACTTTTCATACCTTTATGACAGGGAGTAGTTTTGTAACTTGGAGCAAGGTGTTTGCCAGAATTAGGTTCCTACCTTGCCACAGAAACTAAGACATAGGGGTGCTATCTCCCTTGGTATTTATATTTTAAAGAGTTGGCTCACAGCTCCTTGAGAAAGACATTCTTAGGTCATAAGGCTGACAAAAGTTCTATCTAGTTTTCCAAAAGATTTATATATTTAAAAGAGAAGAGACTGTTTCCCAAACTAAATGTCTAAGAATAAGGAAAGGAAGGAAATCTCTTCCCTTTTTTCAAAAAAGGAGAATTAAGCCTCTTAGTTTTCATTTGTATTTATCCTTACAGTATTAAAATTTGCAGGTTTTGGTAGTGGTCTGGTGGGGTTAGGAATATACAAGAGATGACAAAGTAGAAGAGAAAATATTACTAATTAATATCTACTTCCTCCATGTTCCTTTTTGTGTTGGATACTCTCACAACCTTAAACTCGGGTAATATAAACTTATATAAGAAGTAAGGGAATAGTGAAGAGATTGTGAGGGTCTTTTCTTTTTAGAAATTGAAGAATAAGGGATGCCTGGGTGGCTTAGCCATTAAGCGTCTGCCTTCCTCAGGTCATGGTCCCAGGGTCCTGGGATCGATCCCCGTATCGGGCTCCCTGCTCAGTGGGAAGTCTGCTTCTCCCCCTCACGCTTCCCTTGCTTGTGTTCCCTCTCTCGCTGTCTCTCTCTGTCAAATAAATAAATAAATATATTTTTTTAAAAAAAGAAGAAATTGAAGAATTAGAACTCCACCTCCTTGTTCTAACTCTCGGACCACAAATGCAGTCTGAGCGTGAAATTGCTCGTGCCACAGACTGACGCCTAACACAGTGAGGACAATGTGGAACAGGAAAGGCACCTCTTGGACTAAGCAACCCACAGCACTTTTTTAGGTACAAATAGGGGCTCCTTAAGTTGTTTCAATCATAGCGACAGTAAATGAGAGCTGAAACCACATGATCCAACCTCCAAAATGAAAAGGCCATGAAAGGAGACTTTTCCTTTAGTGATCTTTTGTGTTAGAGAAGATCCTGCTTTCTGAGCAGATAGAATTTTACTTCCTCACACAAAGTGCTGTCTCTTCCATGCTTCAGACAACCAGAGGGAGGGAAACAATGTCCTTCATTTATGATCACTCCAAAATGAAAAGCATCTTGGGTCCTTTAAAGGCATTACTGAAAGTGAACACAGTACAGAAGCTAAATTCTGGCACCATTGAAATACATATAGATAATGAGGTCTCAACTGTATTTCAGCTGGTTAATTATGTATTGGATTTTTCTTAAGTGGCAACCTTCATTACAAAATTAATACAGGACACCAAATACTACCAATTACAAAGGACCCATGGAAACAAAACCAGCAACTTCAAATAGTATTGAAATCACTTGGAAAATAGATTGTTTACAAAAGACTTGTGGGAAAGCCTCCTTTGAACATAAGGGGGTCTGGGCTTTGCCAAACTGAGATGATAAAGCATAGTTGGTCTTGTAGTTTCGAGCTCTCTAATCAAGGGATGTGGGCTCTTTTAACAAAAGTACAAAGTTTGTGATGACGCATGAAGAAAGATACCACCCATAAGTTTGAACATCTTCTGCCCTTCTGAGGCTTTAGAAATCAGTCACTGCTTTGAATTATATTTGGTAGCAAAAGAAGCTAAATGAAAAACTTCCTGGGGTGCATGTTCCTTCACATTCCTTGGTACTTGAATGAAGACAGTTGAGAAACTCTAGCCTGGAGTTTGCTTGAGGAGTATATGACTTCCCACACAAAAGCAAGGTAAAGTGGAGAAGTTTGGGGAGAAGGGTGGGAAGATGGAGAGAAAGAAAGGGGGTTAATCTGCCCGTTTTGCTCCATGGTAAGTAGCTAGTGCTTCACTTTGTCTCTTTTTTGAGAAATAAACAACATATTAGAAAATATAAAATCAGAAAAGAAGGAACTTAGAAAATAAAACTGGCCTGAGATCATTTTTCTAGATGGATTTTTTATTTTTAGTTTGGATTATTATTCAAACCAAAAGTAGTCACATGTCTGCCCAAAGAAAAGTTGCAAAGTAGGTTAACTTTTTTCTTAGCCACTGGCTTATCCTTTCTCTCCTAAACCCTGAGAGAGCCCTCGGAATGTCAGGATAGGTATAAAGTCTCTCATCAGAGGTGTTCAATGCATCAAAATTGTTTTTTTTTTCCTTTCTCTAAATTCTCCCTATATTCAAAATCTGCTTGCCCTGGGGCATCTCAGTAAAATACCATTGTAAAATAAGTAAATTTATAAACAATCCAATCCCATTTTTTAAAACCTTTACCTATAACTTTACTCCTCACTGAGAATTTTGAAAATCAAGGTTTATTTCTAGAGAAGCACACATGGACCCAAGGGCCCAAGCCCTATCGTCATGGCTTCCCATCGGACTAACTTACATTTTTACTATTTTCAGCTTATTTGGCAGCACAATTCATATACGAAGTACAAATGGGTATACATCAGTTGTGAATTGTTGCCCGTGCTGGATAGCAGCCGCCTGAATTATTGTGTACTTCTCTATGTCCTCTAGGTCTCCCTCAGTCCCACTGCCTTTTATCGTACCAATAAGGCTTGGAAGTCCCTGAGGGTATGACCCACTTGCAGGTATAGCTCTGAAATTTTTCAGGCTCTGTGCTTATATTTTTCATTCTCTATCCACACCCTTGTCTCTCAGAAGACCACTACAAAGACAGCATCATTGTACCATGGTGCAACATGAATTAGGAAGGAAAGATGTTTAGTTTTTCAGCCGGAGGTAAGTGCCTTTGGGGCAATTGTGCAAGAGAGGTAGAGCAGAGGTGCACAATTACAAATGTGAACATCTCCACAAATAAAAATTAAACTATTACCAGATTATTTTTACACATATTTTTCCTCACATGGAATTTTTTGTTTTGTTTTCTACAGCTTTTCAGCTCCTTCTTAAAACACCGAAATCTTTTTTTCTGGAGAAACTTATCACCCCCATGTAGAAGATATGAAAATAAAGCCACTACGTCATGAGGAAGGAGAGCTGAAACTCCATGCTGTCTTTTCCATCTGAATTGCTCTGTGATGCCCTGGTTACTCCACAGAACCCCAGGGTTCCAGGAACTCAGTTTGAAAACCCTAATCAAATCAGTCATAGATCCAGAATCTTCTGGCCCATTTTTGTTGTTGTTGTTGTTGTTGAATATACATATAGTCAAAAAGCCTGTGACATCCTAAGTAATACTTTTTAAAAGGTTAACTCAACAGAGCCTCACAGGGTATACAAGCTTGCTTCCATGCCTGCCTGACTCATCTCTTCCTTGCTGAGTTCTCAGAGTCTTTTCTAGCCATACTTTTTTCTTTTTAAAAATTTTTTATTTGAGTATAGTTGACATTCAGTGTTCTTATTAGGTATTTAAAATATCCCAACTTACCTTGCATTGATCATTTAACCTTTTAATTTCCCCCCGCAGCTCTAGACTAAAAGCCTCTAGAGAACAGCAACCATACTTTATATTTGTTCATATTCAACACATAGCACAGTCTCCAGAATTTACTAAACTCTCTGGGCTTGTTTCTGTTGTTAGTGATGATTATAACTCAGATTTTGAAAAAAGACATTTTTGTAAAACATTTGGAATTTGACTGAAGCATGTTCCTATTACCCTCAGCTTGACTAATCTTCAAGAGGCTTCTTCCTGACTCTGAATCCTGATCTCCCTTTTCTTAGAGCATTTACTTTAGGAAAGTAATAATTGCAAACTTTTTCTCTGCCCCTCTGAGATGGAAATCATTTTAAAAGCCTCTTGCCAGTTTTATTTTATTTTTTAAAGATTTTATTAATTAATTAATTTATTTATTTGAGAGCGAAAGAGAGAGCGGGGGGAGGAGTAGAGAGAGAGAGAGAAGAAGACTCTGTACAGAGTACAGAGCTCATGGTGGGGCTCAATCCCATAACCCTTAAATCATGACCTGAGATAAAATCAGGAGTCAGAGGCTTAACCGACTGAGCCACCCTGGCATCCCACTTCTTGCCAGTTTTAAAACTTAGGGTTGTCTTAGGAATCACCTCTTTCAGATGTAATTATCAAGGAAAGTCCCTGCCCTTTTCTCCTACCTTCTGTGTTGGGTAGAACCCTAACACACAGTGTATCTTGCTGTAGGTTGCAAAACTATCTCTTGTCCTGAAAATAGGAGAAAATTACTTTTCATTTGGGTAAGCCCAATTAGCAAACACAGATGGCCTACAATTTTCCCCACACACCTCTCCCCACCTCATGTCTTAAAGGTCTCCAATCCTCTGTTTTAGTAGAACTGAGCTCAGACTGAGTTCTGGCTTCTCTCTCCTATCACAATAGCCTTGAATAAAAAAATCTTCCTTACCTGTTTAACTTTGTCTAATTCAAGTTTTGCTTTACAAAAAGCAATCATTACTTTGCTCAAACTTAATTTGCCCTAATAATATGAAACCATATTTTTCAGAGAGTTGAACAAGTTGTTTAAAAAAACAAAACAGGGGCGCCTGGGTGGCACAGCGGTTAAGCGTCTGCCTTTGGCTCAGGGCGTGATCCCGGCGTTATGGGATCGAGCCCCACGTCAGGCTCCTCTGCTATGAGCCTGCTTCTTCCTCTCCCTCTCCTCCTGCTTGTGCTCCCTCTCTCGCTGGCTGTCTCTAACTCTGTCGAATAAATAATAAAATCTTTAAAAAAATAAAAATAAAAAAATAAAAATAAAAAAACAAAACAACCACAACAAAAAAGAGCTTTGTTCCCTCCCCTTCAAAATTTTTGCTAATTGGTGAGATGGTAAGGAAAAATCTGGAGAAGATAGTTTCAGTAAAACTGACAAAAGCTAAAACTAGGGAAGTTCCCACTAGGGAACTCTTAAGTGCCTGAAGGGTTTGTCTTATTGCCTATTAGTAGACTCTAAATGATATACTCCTTTCTTCTTTGGTAAAGTAACAGAATTTAAGTCATCCAGTTTTAGAGGTAAGGAGAGGGGCTCTTTTGAGCCATTTCTGTACCTTTCTCCTAGATGGGCTGTCTGGTACAGGCACTGTCTTCAGGGAAACACCTGAGTATACACCTTACCATCTATCCTGAATTCATCTACAGTGAACTAGAGCAGAGCAGAATTAAAACCAGGAGATATAAGGAAGTAAACGTATTTCATAACGTTTTTGGCTGAAAATTATCATTTTCATTTTATCACTTTCGTTTTAGAGGTGAAGAAAATGTGGACTTTTATAGATTTGTACAATGAGTTAATGATACCAATGAAACTGGGAATTAGGAATCACAAAATTCTAGTCTACTGCTTTTCTACTTTCCATTTCTGACATTTCCCCCCAATTTTTGTCATTTGTTCCTATGTGCTTTAGTTCTGTGGTCCCGTGCTGCTCCACATAGATTCCATAAATTCAACCACTCAAGATTTTATAGTCTACATAAGTAACTCTATCTAGGGATATGTAGGTTTTTAAAAGAACAGTACAGAGAAATGTTAAGTGGAAAACCAATAATAATCCATGGTGGGATTTCCTCCTGCAGAGCAGATATTTTTTGCACTGGGAGAGAATACTTTCCACCATGGCCTCCCACCACATCCCCACCGCCCCCATTCCATGCTATTTCTGATACAAAAAGAAAACTTTGACATCACTATTCAGTGATGAATACAGTTCAAATAAAAGGATGATTCTAAATACAGGGCAATAACTGAATATAAATAACTTCAACATACAACTTAAAGGAAGGTGACTCAATATATTTTCATCTAAGTTTTCTCTATCCAGACTAGAGAAACCCTGAGCTGGTACATTCTCTTTCCTATTTACTGGGAGAATGAGATTATAGGGAGATTCTGAAAATTCACTATCACTGCTGTTGGATAGTTCCATCTCTTTTTATGTCTCTTTCCTTCCCTGGCTTAAATAGAATAAAATGAAGACATTCCAACATAAAACTAAACTAATTAATAACCAGTTTTACGTGCATGCACACATATGCACACATGCTTTGGTGAGTCTTATGCAAAATCTTTTCTTGATCAAATAGATTTGAAATGCAGTAAGTCACGAATTGGCTGATCACTTTGCTGAACTTTCCTCTAAATTGACTTTCTTTCCACACACTGGGAAGTACCAGTCTCAGTGTCATTAATAAACTTGTATCTTCTTGCTTTAAGGACACTGCATTGGTTCTGAAGCAGATAGATGTCTCTGCTTCAGCTTCCATGTGAATTCAGTACCACTGCAGAGTTTCCTAGTTTTTTTGCCTTTCCAGCCTAACTTCCGAATCATCAAAATATCATTGTCTTTTAAGACACGCCATGTTCCCACAGGGCTAGTCTTTGAACAGATGAAAGCTTAGAGTGGAAGTGACCTTTTAGCATATCCTTCATTTTTATGCTTGTTAGCAAGTTGTACATTTTGAGAGCTACCTTTCTGGGATGTTTAAGGCTATGGATCCATTTTGTCACTTCCCTCACCTACATAAAATATCTTTCTCTAAAGGGAGAAGTGACTCTGTTCAACATTAAACATTAGAAAATCTGTATGAAAAAAATACTTAAAATACTTGGAATGATTCTCAAGAGTATCAAATATTATAAAAGAGAGTAGTAGGACATATGTTAATAGAAAATGTTTGAACGTATGTGTGAAAAGAAAAAAATTAAAACTAGAGGATCTGGGGGAAGAAACACAGGAAGACACAGGAATGATGTCCTTTTATTTTGTTAATGTTACTTATCATTATTTAGAGTTTTATTTTAAAATTATGTTAAATGTTAATATGAGAGGACGATCTAAGTGTGGGTTAACTGGAGTTATAATTTGGTACAATGAACACAATGACAATTTTATTGTTTTTATTTATTTAAAAGATCCAGTTTTAAATGCCAGACCTGGAATTATGGTACTAGTGTTGTTCCATTTTTCTTAAGAAGTGTATGATAGTATTTAAAAAATCCTCAAAGTAAAATTCATTATTCTGCACTTCAGTTAAAAATTATACACTCATACCAAACTGCAGAAAATTGGATTCAATATATAGTGCTAGGTATCAAGTATTTGAGGTCTTCAGTATTTAAACAATATTGTCCCTACACATATGAAAACTCCTTTAGAGCTGTAATTTTTGTCTGTTTTGGTCATTACTGTATCCCAAGTATGTAGGACTTAGGTCCTGGCACAAATTAAGTACACAGTAAATGTCTGCTTAATCGATGTCCTGGATAAACATTTCTTTTTTTTTTTTAAGATTTTATTTATTTAACAGAGACAGCCAGTGAGAGAGGGAACACAAGCAGGGGGAGTGGGAGAGGGAGAAGCAGGCTCCCAGCGGAGAAGCCTGATGTGGGGCTCGATCCCAGAACGCTGGGATCACGCCCTGAGCCAAAGGCAGATGCTTAACGACTGTGCCACCCAGGCACCCCCCTGGATAAACGTTTCTCAAAGCATGTCAGAGAAACACTGGAGTATTCCTTCAATTATTAATAAATATTTCATGAAAAGGGGATCCTCTGATTAAAGAAGTTTGGGAACTGGGGTGCCTGGGTAGCTCAGTCATTAAGCATCTGCCTTCAGCTCAGGGCATGATCCCAGAGTCTTGGGATTGAGCCCCATATCGGGCTCCTCTGCCGGGAGCCTGCTTCTTTCCTCTCCCCCCTCCCCCTGCTTGTGTTCCTTCTCTCACTGGCTGTCTCTCTCTCTGTCAAATAAATAAATAAAATCTTTAAAAAATATATAAAAAAAAAAAAGTTTGGGAACCATAGAATAGAAGGGTTAAATTTTAGATATCCACGTTGTATATACAATCAAATGTCTCTGAGAATTCCTTTATTAAAGAAGTAATTGTGAAAACTCTTGTTGACTATGGTAATCTTTCCAAAGGTAGTAATCATGTTCATTTTCCAGTTCCAGTAGGAAATGCTCTTGCCCTAGATCAGGATATGTCATTATGCCTTCTGTATGCTCAACAGGACATCTACTTTGAGTTGAGAGTCTAGGTGGGAAGTCATTTTTTAAAAAATATTGAAAGTCAGCATTCATTCTTTGATGATCTTCCAAAGAGAGTGAAGCTGTCATGGAGGAGCAAATGCAGATTTATAATTAAGTAAAAATCGACTCTGTTGCAAGCACCATTTTTAACAATTTACATGCATCCATTATTTAAACCCCATGTAAGCCTATGAGCTATGTAGTAAATTATCTCCATTTTAAAAATAGAGAAACTGAGGCATGGACTACTTATGTACTGTGTGTACACAGGCACAGAGAAAAGACCAATGAGAGAAGCAGGAAGGTGCCATCTGCAAGCCATGAATTGAGGTCTACAGACATCCACCCTGCTGGCACCTTGATCTTGGACTTCTAG
Organism: Ailuropoda melanoleuca; assembly: GCF_002007445.2. Taxonomy (NCBI): domain Eukaryota; kingdom Metazoa; phylum Chordata; class Mammalia; order Carnivora; family Ursidae; genus Ailuropoda; species Ailuropoda melanoleuca. The sequence goes on along the minus strand of NC_048235.1, from coordinate 21,874,496 downwards.
TCTCCAGAATGGTAAGAAAATAAGTTTATCTTTTTTAAGCTACCCAGACAGTGGTATTTTGTTATGACAGCCTGAGCAGACTAACACAGGCACCTCAAACCTTCTCTTCACGGGAAGTTTGAAAAGAAAAGGACGTTAAAATACATAGTAGGCAAATATTAACCTAAAGACAGCTGGTGAGATGATATACCATAAAAAAAATTAAAACCTGACTTTATTAGGGATAGAGAAACTGTATATCTAATGACAAAAGTTCTGATTCACCAGGAAAGTCATTAGATGCATAAAGTTATCCATCTAGTTCTATAACCTCAAAATAAAAAAGCAAGAATGGAAAGAACTGCAGGGGGAAACTGGCCAGTCTTTCATCATGGTGGGTATATTTCTTAGCAAGTTCCTATTAACAGGTTAAGCAAGCAGAGACCAATAAACATACAGAAATTTTTAACAATACAATTTAGACATTTTATTTATCAGACACCTAAGAAAAAAATACAAATAATACATTTCATTTTAAATTGTGATATATATATGTGTGTGCACACGTACACACATACATATATACATATATGTGTGTATATAAATATTTATAATCACACATGAACAGCTTAAATAATTACAAAGTGATCACCCAAAGGCCAAGAGTTAAGAAATAAAATACCTATGCTGCCAACATCTCCCATTTATCCCTTCACAAACTCATTCCCTACCTCCTAGAGCAAATATTACCCTAACTTTGCAAGAATTGTATACTTTTTTATTCATATATTTTCACTGTTGTATGTTCTAAATAATATATAAGATGGCCTGTTATTGAACCTTTACAAGTGGAACCATACTATGATTCTTTTGTGATCTTTTTGTGACTCTATTTAATTCTTTTATCTCTACAGTGCAGGATTCTCTAGTGTCTTCTATGCTTTTTTCAAGCCCAGCTGGTATCCTTACAATCATTGTTTTAAATTCTAGTTCAGACATCTTACTTATATCTATATTGATTAAATCCCTAGCTCTGAGTACTATCTCCTGTTCTTTTGGGGTGATTTCTCCATCTCATCATTCTTTCTAGAAAAGAAAAGAAGAGAAAGAAAAAGCAACAAAAACAACAACAATAACAAAAAACTAGATCCTGGGTGCGTTTTGGTCTGTTTGTTAAAAGAAACTGGATCTCAAAATAAGAAAGAATGAATATATATGTATATATAAAATAAAATACAATGAAAGGAAACAAAAATTTTAAAAATATATAAAATATATATTAAAATTAAAAAAAGGATTGAAAAAGATAAATGAAAAAATAACAGAAAAAAAAATAAAGAAGAAATGTACAAAGTAGCCTTGATATGATTTTCTTCTAGAGCTGAAGCTCACAGCCCTCTGCGATCAGTAAAGCTGACAGCCCTCTGTGATCAGTACACTTGGTGGGAATGAGTTGTTTTAGCTGGTCTTCTGGAGGGAGGGACCCGCTGTGCGGATTCTCAGGTGGACTTACCCTAGTGGAAATGCCCCTCCAGGCCCCTCCAGTACACAGGGAAGCAGGGCTTGGTGTAAGTGCCTCTGGACTCCACTAGGAGGGTCTGTTTTTTACCCTGGAGTTTTCCAGCACTGATGAGCAGGATGACTATGGCAGTGACTGGCTCTCTACACCCAGAGCTGAAAATTTGCATCCCCCGCCCTTCAGTGAGCCCTCACAGAAAAGCAATCTATCACTCTTGTCTCCCCGGTCGGTCAGAAGTTGCACAACTGCAACGGTTCACAATTTATGGCAACATAGAACAAAACGTTGGCGCCTAGACTCGCTGTTCTCAGCTGGCTGCCCTGCACCTATGCCTGGGAACAGTGCAGCACTTAGGTGCTACCCATTCTTCTTGTGACCCACAGGGTCTTCAGACTATGCTGTGACACCTGCTATTCCACCCCACTTCGCCACCTGAGCACCTGTAAGCCAGGCATTTCTCCCACTGTGGCAGACGTCTAGAAGTTCCAATTTTGCACTCCACTGTGTTTCATACTTTGCAGTACCCTCCTTAAGCAGGCGCCCTCTCCTCCACTGTATCCAAAGCTTTAGCACACTGGATTCAAGTCTCCGCACCTCCTACCTTCCAAAAGGTGCTCACTTTTCTACTGGTAGACCTGTAGCATTTGTTCTCTCAGACCTCTAATCGATTTCTCTGCTGTTCAGAATGATTCGCTAACTATGTTGCTGTATTCAAGGGACAAATCTAGGGTCCCCCTACTCCTCCACCATCTTAACTCCTCCCTCTGGAGAACTGGCATCTTAAGGAAACAGATTTTGTGATCAACACCCCGTGTCTCTCCATTTACACAGGTTTTCTTCAACTTCTTTCAGCAATGCGTCACAGTTCTCCATGTACATGCTTGCAAATCTTTTGTCAGAAATATATGGACTCTGGGAAACAAACTGAGGGCTTCAGAGGGGAGGGGGGTGGGGGAATGGGATAGACTGGTGATGGGTAGTAAGGAGGGCACGTATTGCGTGGTGCACTGGGTGTTATACGCAACTAATGAATCATCGAACTTTACATCAGAAACCAGGGATGTACTGTATGGTGACTAACATAATATAATAAAAAACATTAAAAAAAGAAATATATGTACTATTTCATATCTGTTGATATTTTCTTATAATCAATTTCAGTTTCTGATTTTTCTTCACTAGTGTGTAGAAATAGAATTGATTTTCCTATATTCATCATGTATTCTATAATTATTCTTAGTTGTTCTAGTAGCCTTTTACATTTTCTAAAAGATTTTACACATAGACAAACATATTCTGTAGATAAGGAGAGATTTACTTCATTTCAACCTGGATGCCTTTTATCTCTTATTCTTAGTTTGTTTCCCTAGCTAATACTTCCAGTACAATATTGAATAGAAATGATGAGAGTTGACATTTTTTTCTTGTTCTGCTTGCTTAGGGAGAAGGCATTGAGTCTTCCATCAATTGGGTATGATGTTTTCTGTAGTTTTTTCATAGATACCTTTTGCCAGGTGAGAAATTTTCCTCTATTCCTAGTGCGCTGTGTTTGTCTTCCCCTCTTCAGGAATGATTGTGACGGTTTGTCAAATGTTCTTGCTGCATCTATTGAGATGATCATTTTTTTTTCTTCCTTACAGTGTTAATATGGTGAATTACACTGATTGACTTTTGAATGTTCAGTCAATTCTGTCTTCTCAGGATAAATTTGACATGGAAGTTGTTCCATTGTCAAGGGAGCTCAAATGAAAGACTCCTGTAGTTTTGTAGACCTAAGGGGTTATAGGCAAAGTGGAAAGAGAGCTAGGGGTGGGAAAACACTGAGCACTGAGAGTGGGGAAAAGTGTCCTCTTCGAGGTTATCCCTTATCCCTCTTGATAAGGAGGCCTGAAAAAGACATCTGCAAAAAGCCCCAGATAGAGAGACCTAGGAATAAATACTCCTGAACTAGGAAGGCAGCCATGCTTCAAAAGGATGGCCTGCCAGCAGTGGTGGAGCCCTTGACTCCAACTTCCTTCACAGGCTGCAAGGTACTAGCTATAAGCTGGGACTGGTTGTGGGGAAAGCAGCACTCCCTGGTGAGGCCTGCCAGGGAAAGCCTGTGTAATTGCCTATAGTTGGCCTGAAAAGGCACACATAGTTTTCTGGCCATGAGCTAGACACCTGAGCTAATATTCCATTTGCACTTGGAATGTGTATGCCAATTACGTAACAATAGTTGATGGTGTTGTTCAAGTCTTCAATATCCTTACTGAGAACTGAGGGCCAGGTATTTTCACCAACATTCATGAGTGGGTTTAGCCTGTCATTTTCCTCTCTTGCAGTGTCCCTTAGGTTTTTGTATTAAAAGGGTGGTAGTGTAACCACTCTGGAAAACAGTGTGGAGGCTCCTGAAAAAGTAAAAATAGAACTACCCTACAATCCTGTAATCACACTACTGAGTATTTACCCCCAAAATACAAAAACACTAATTCAAAGGGATACACACACCCTTATAGTTTCTAGCAGCATTATTTACAATAGCCAAATTATGGAAACAGCCCAAGTGTCCACGGATAGATGAAGAAAGAAGATGTAATATAGAATATCCTTCAGCCATAAAAATGAAATCTTGCCATTTGCAACAACATGGATGGAGCCAGAGAGTATAACATTCAGTGAAATAAGTCAGAGAAATACAAATACCATATGATCTCACTCAAGTGCAATTTAAGAAACAAAACAAATGAACAAAGGGAGAAAAGGAAAGAGAGACAAACCAAGAAACAGGCTCTTAACTATAGAGAACAAGCTGATGGTTACCAAAGGGGAGGTGGATGGGGGGATGGGTGAACTAGGTGATGGGAATTAAGGAGGGCACTTGTGATGAAGAGCACTGAGTGACTTACGGAATTGTTGAATCACTGTTTCATACACCCAAAATAAACGTAATACTGTATGTCAACTAAACTACAATTAAAAGAAAAACAATTTAAAAAGATGATGTTCAATTCATAAAATGAGATGGTGTTTTATTATTTTTTTTCTCTCCTCAGGAAGAGTTTTCATAATGCTGTATTTATCTGTTTCCTAAATGTTTACAGATTCATCAGTAAAGCAATCATCTTTGAAATTTTAATGGTTAATATTTTTGATTACTGGTTCAATTTCTTCAGTGGTTTTTGAACACTTTAAGGTTTTTTTTTCTTCCTTTCTAAGTCAGTTCTCATAGGTAATATTTTTCTATGAAGAATCCCACTTTTTCCAAATGTTCACATTTATTGGCATAAAGTGATTTATTATATTTTTATTAATATCTTAGGGTTTAAAGCATCTCCATAAAGTGATAGCAGAAACAATTCATCAATGAATTTATAGGTACATATGTGTTACTAAGAACCATAAAATAGGTTACAGAAAAATCTACTTAGTACACTACCACTTAGTATTAAGTATCATATGCCTTGTATGAGATTTTATCTGTCATTCTTTTTTGGTCATTCTTTTTTATTTAAATTGTAGTTAGCACCCACTAATATTAGTTTCAGGTGTACAATAAAGTGATTCAACAATTCTATACAACACCTGGTGCTCATCACAAGCACATTCTTTAATCCCATCCTTTTCCACCCATCCCCCCACCCATCTCCCCTCTGGTAACCATCATTTTGTTCTCTATAGTTTAGAACCTGTTTCCTGGTTTGTCTCTCTCTTTTTTTCTTCCTTCCTCATTTGTTTTGTTTCTTAAATTCCACACATGATGATGGCCTGTATACCCAAGAATCCCAGGAAGCTTTCAGCCTAAGAATCATCATCACCACAATATCAGGCATCTGAGAGCTTGTGTAATATGTAGATGAATCACAGCTCAGTGAAATCATGTTCACTCAGCTGTCATGGGTCTGGGAGTGGTTTCCCAAAACAGGAAGAAAAATAAAGATCCTCTCTCCCTCTCCCTTTTATACAATAATAGCCATCCTATGGTATTACTTTCCAGTCACCATGGCCCCCAGGATTTAACCACAAAAAATAAAGTATCCGATAAAAGTGTTTTCCAAACTTAGGCTTATTCAATCTTATGTTACTTTATCACTTAGGACTATATTTATCCCTATATATAATCATTTATGCTCAATTGAGAAATGTCAAAAATGCCCCATCTTATGGGAAATATCAGTTGCATTAAAATTTCCATATGTAAAGGAAGTCTTGATTGTTGCTATGACTGATAGAGATTTCTTTTTTGGGGGTAGAGATGGCAGAGACAGAGGGAGAGAGAGAATCTTAAGCAGGCTTCACACCCAGTGTGGAGCCCACTGCAGGGCTCGACCCTGACCCTGAGATCGGGACCTGAGCTGAAACCAAGAGTTAGACATTTAACCAACTAAGCTACCCAGGTGCTGCAATAAAGTAGTTTTCTTAAATACTTCTAGGATGAAATACAATTTTGTCTTTAAGTCATAAATTTGTTTAAACAGAGTATACTAATATTAATGATAATGATATACTGAGCAGAATTTTTAAACTACCTGTATTACCTCTTTCTCAAAACAAATGAAACATGTTAAGAAGCTATATTAGACCTTTCAAAACCTCAAAGTATTTAAAGTTTTTCTGTTTTCCAATTTAGGTAATTTTTTTGTTTGTTTAATAGCTATCTATTGAAAACCTTTTTTTTTTTTAACTTGGTGCTATTTAGCTCATGGTATATGAACTTGAGAAATTAACTGCACTGCGAAATAGGAGAAAACCATCAATCATTAAAAGAAAGTACAGTTAACCCCCCAGAATAAAAATTACTTGGAGTTTCAACACATTGATTTGGAAAAATAAATGGTAAAAAGATTTACTACTACAAGTCCTTAACTCCTAAGTAAACTCAGGATTACAAACTCTTTAAAATGACATTTTTAATATATTTCTTTCTAATTTTATTGAATTTGTTTTAAGAAGAATGGCAATGAGTTTTCTGTAACTACACAGTAACCTGTCCGCACACGTTTCATGTATAAAGCTGAAGAATACACTTGTATTTGATATTAATTTCCATAGTTTCTTCTTCATATGTGCAACCATAGACTTATGTAACAGTGCAAGTAATTATATTTTATTGCCAAAAATGAAATTTTGAAAAATATGTTTTTCCCCTTTAAAACTGGTTCTAGGAATGATGCCAGCTCTCCAATTAAAGCAGTTTCACTGTAGGTGTGGAAATGTGCTAAGCAATTATGGTTTTCTTACACCAATATTAAGAATGCTTTAAAACAAGTAGGTGGTGTTCAGAGACCAAGTGATCTTCTAAAATCATTTGCATTTGTGGTTACCAACCAGAAGCAGTCTAAGGAAAGTAAAGATATATTAGACAACATTTGATTAGGTCTCTTTAATCAAACCTGAACTCAAGAGCTCAATTTCTAATTTAAAATTGTTCATCTGCTCCATGCCAGATTCTTTTTCTATCTCTCCAAGCCTTCCACTTCCTTTGACTAAATCAATTTAAACTAATTAATCCAGCATTCTGGATCTTCTAAGATTTTAATCCATTTATTCTGTTTCATTTTTGTATATTTTGATATAGGTTATGAGTAATCTCCCTGCTTTCCTAAAATAATGTTATATTAATATTTCTCATAATTTTGAAATTATCCCTAACAATGAAGGACATTGAACAGATAAACTTGGAAATCTGGTAGCAGATCTTAAGATACTTAAAGTAAGGAATGCCTTTTAATGTTGGGTTTGTTTTTTTGTTTTTGTTTTTGTTTTTTAATTTATGGAACTTAGAGTCTATTCAGTACTAAATCCCAGTTCATTTCAATATTAGCATATTTTCTCCAACATACTTATGTGAATTGATACTTCATAGGTACTGTCTTTATCCTGGGGCCATCAGGACCACCCAGCACATCTCTGTACATCCCCAAGGTTCACAGAAATTCAAACTTAAGGAACATATCACCAGATATCATGGGTGGGCTCTAGCACTAATCTCTGATTTTATGTTATCTGCATTTAGATGAAGACCTTGACGTTTATGAAGAAAAGAAACCATTATTTTTCTTGGATAATGTAAACTATGGGTTTACAAAAATTGATAGTTATAGGTTTTAAAAATTGCCCTTTTCAAGAAAATGAAGATGAGACCTAGAGATACAGAAGAAAGTATTCACAAAAGGATATGGAGAGTTGGAATTAAAGATCAGAAAGCCTGGAAATCTTACAGTGTTTCTAATGCCATAGCTTAGCCGTTCTTCTCTGGTTATGTCTGGCCAATCTCTTCTAACACATATTCTGCAGCAATGACAGTCCTGCCATCTGCATCCCCTAAAAGAAGCCGGCCATATACAGGTCACCAAACTCTACCCTTTCTGTATTTTTGCTTCTGAAGACATTTGCATTTTCAATATATTCTGAGTTCATATATAATTTTCAGGTAGCATTTAATAATAAAAGATTAAAAAACGTTTATCATTGTGTAAAGGTGAGGCCAAAAGGAAAATCTTTTCCAATTTTATACTTTTAAAATCCTCTTAAAAATGCTTTTTTACTTCTCCAGTAGTGATATGCATTTACAACAGCAAAAATATAGTGAAAAATAGCCTTCTTCATGACTTTTCTCGTTCATTCAAACATGCTGCCTTGCCTTACCTTTTGTTATACCTGTAACTATTCCATTACTAAACATGTCAACTTCAGGGGCACCTCTCATAATATCTTTAACTAATTGCTTCCAAGATTCTGCAGGGCCTATGTTCTCCCTAGGGTCTTGCTGTCTTCTTCCTTTCGCCAATTCTCCTACAACCTCCTTGGACTGTCTGGTCTCATCATTTTTAAGCAAATCAGAATGTTCCCTACAATATGCTGCTTCATGCATCCTGACTCCAGCTGAATAAAAATCCCGGCAGATTTCCAATTTATTCTCTGCTCTAGATTTTATTTAGTTGAAAAAATTTTGCTTCATGGAGATATTTTTTACCCAAGTCACCCTTCATAAGAGTAACTCTAGCATATTTTTCTTCTTGTAATTTTTTATAGCATTTACTCTCTTTGAAATTAATCTTGGACTTTTATTTTACCGGCCTTTATAGATTATTTAATTCACAAATTTTTGTTGCTTTTTAATTATCTTGTAACTTTTAAGCCTCATTGATGTATAATTGACAAATTGTAAGATACTTAAAGTGTTCAAAGTCATGATTTGAGATGCATATACACCGTGAAAGGAACGGCCAGATCAACACAGTATTATCAACTGTAGTCACCATGTTGTAATTAGATCCTCCGATCTTATAACTGACATTGTACCCTTTAACCCTATTTTCCCCATTACCCAGGCCACCACCTTTTCTTTTTTTAATTCCACATATAAGTGATAACCATGTAGTATTTACCTTTCCCTGTCTGGCTTATTTCACTTAGCATAACGCCCTTCAGAGTCATCCATATTGTTATAGGTGGTAAGATTTCCTTCTTTTTTTTTTTTTCTTAAGGCTGAATAACATTCCATTGTATATATATTCCACATCTTCTTTACCCAGTCATCCCTCAACAGTTTGTTTCCATACCTTGGCTATTGTGAATAATGCTATATAATGCTATAATAATGCTTTAATGAACATTAAAGTGCAGATATTTCTTAAGAAAATGGCTTTATTTTCTATGGATAAATACCATGAAATGGGATCACATGGTGGTTCTGTGTTTAATTTCTGGAGGAATCTCCATGCTGTTTTCTACAGTAGCTGTACTAGTTTTGATTCTAAGAGTGTACAAGGGTTCCCTTTCCTCCATATTCTCACCAGCTCTTGTTACCTCTTGTCATTTTGGTAATAGCCATCCTATCATGTATGAGGGGATATCTTTTTTCCCTGATGATGAGTGATGTTGAACACCTTTTCATGTACCTGTTGGCTATCTGCATGTCTTCTTTGGAGAAATGTCTATTCAGATATTCAGCCCAGTTATTAGATTTTTTTTTTTTTGCTATGAGTTATAGAAGTTCTTTGTATAATTTGGATAATAACCTCTTAACAGATGTGTGGTTACAAATATTTCCCCCCATTCTGTAGGTTGTCTTTCCACTCTGTTGATGGTTTTCTTTCCTGGACAGAAGCTTTTCAGTTTCATGTAGTTTCCCTTATTAATTTTTGCTATAGTTATCTATACTTTTGCTGTCAAAAAAAATCATTGCCAAGAACAATGTCAAGGAAATTATACACCATTTTTGTCTAGAAATTTTATAGTTTCAATTTTCACAATTAAGAATCTAATCCACTTTGAATTGAATTTTGTGTATGAGTAAGATCAGGGTCTAGTTTATTTCTTTAACATGTGAAGATCCAGTATTCCCAATACTACTTTCAGACAAGATTATCCTTTCCACATTATACATTCATGGCTTTTTTATCAAGAATTAGTTGACCATTTATTCATATCTATTTCTGGGCTCTCTGCTGTGTTCCACTGATGTATTTTTTTAATGCGAATATTGTACTATTTTGATCACTATACCTTTGTAATATAGTTTGAAATTAGGAAGTATAATGTCTCCAGTTTCGTTCTTCCCTCTCAAGAGTGCTTTGGCTGTTCGGGTCTTTGTGATTCCATGCAAATTTTAAAATTTTTCTCTCCATTTCTGTTTTAAAACGTCACTGAAATTTTAAAAGAGATTGCATTTGATCTATAGATCATATTGGACAGAATGGGAATTTTAATAATATTAATTCTTCTAATCCACAAATATGGAATATCTTTTCATTTAGTGCATCTTGTCTAATTTTAGTTTTCATTTAGTGCATCTTCTCTAGTGGTTTTAGTTTTCAGTGTACAAATCATTCACTTCCTTGATTAAATTTAACCTTTTTTTTTGGATGCTATTGTAAAAAGGATTGTTCTCTTAATTTTACTTACTCATAGTTTGTTATTAATGTATAGAAACATGACTGACTGTTGTATATTGATTTTATAATCTGCAACTTTACTAAACTTACTAGCTTTTCTGGTGGAAAACAGTTATCCAGTGGAGTTTTTAGGGTTTTCTCTATATAATATCAATTTATCTGCAAATAGAAACATTTGTTTTTTCCTTTCTGATTTAGAAGTGGTTTTTGTTTTTGTTTTGTTTTCCTGCCTAATAGCTCTGGCTAGGACCTCAGAATTATGTTGAATAAAACATCTGATCTTAGAAGAAAATCTCTCAGTTTTTCACTGTTGACCATGATGTTAGCTGTGGGCTTGTCATATATGGCCTTTATTATGTTGGGGTACCTTCCTTCTATACTCAATCTGCTGGGACTTTTTATCAGAAAAGAATGTTGAATTTTGTCAAATGTTTTTTCTACACATATTAAGATGATCATATGATTTTTATCCTTCATTTTGTTAACGAGGTATAGCCTATTGATTGATTTGCATATGTTGAACCATTATTTCTTTGCATATGTTTAACCTTACTTGATCATAGTACATAATTCTTTTAATGTAGTGTTCAATTTCATTTGCTAGTTTTTGTTGAGGAATTTTGCATCTATGCTCAACAGGGGTATTGGTAATTTTCTTGTAGTGTCTTTGTTTGGTTTTGGTATTAAAATAATGCTGGCCTTGTCAAATGACTGTAGGAATATTCCTTCCTCTTGTATTTTTTCGAAGAGTTTGAGAAGGATTGTATTAATTCTTTTTTTTTTTTAAGTGTTTGTTAGAATTTACCAATGAAGCCATCTGGTCCTGGTTTTTTTCTGTTGGAAGTTTTTTGAAGAGTGATTCAGTTTCCTTGTAGTTAGTAATTGTTCAGGTTTTCTATTTCTCCAGAATTAAGTGTTAGAAGACTGTGTTTCTAGGAATTTATCAATCTCTTCTAGATTATCTAATTTGTCAGCATATTTCTGTTGAGAGTAGTTTCTTCTGATTTTAGTGTTTCTTTTTATGATTTATAATATCTCCCCTTTCATTTCTTTTTTTTAATTTTTTTTATTATATTATGTTTTTCACCATACAGTACATCCCTGGTTTTTGATGTAAAGTTCGATGATTCATTAGTTGTGCATAACACCCAGTGCACCATGCAATACGTGCCCTCCTTACTACCCATCACCAGCCTATCCCATTCCCCCATCCCCCTCTCCTCTGAAGCCCTCAGTTTGTTTCTGGTTTTATTACTTAGGACTACACTGTCTTATTTTATAATTCATCTAGTTAAATGTTTATCCATTTTATCTTTTCAAAATTAGCTGTTAGATTTATTTATATATTTGATTGACATTTAGTCTCCATTTATTTCTGCTCTGATCTTTCTTATTTTTTTTCTGCTACCTTAGGGTTTTTAAAGCTCCCTCAGCTATAAATTTAGGTTGAGATCTTTCTCTTTTCTTAATGTAAGCATTTAGCACTATGAACTTCTCTCTTAGAACTGCTTTTTCTGTGTTCCATAAGTTTTGGTATGTTGTGCTTCCATTTTCATCTGTCTCAAGATTTTTCTTTTATTTCTTCTTCAACCTGTTTTTTGGTCAGGAATATATTTGTGAATTTTCTAGTTTTTTTGTTTGTTTTGTTTTGTTTGTAATTGATAGCTACTTTTGTAACATTACTCTCCAAAAAGATGTTTGATATGATTTCAGTCTTCTTAAGTTTCATTTTATCCATCAGTAAAATAAAGATAAAGCTGAGTGTCTGACACATAGGAGGACCCAATGAGAAAGGGGCTGCTGGTATATTTTTAAAAATATAATGAATACAATTGCATTATAAATAAATTCAACTCTCATGAACCCAATTATATGTTTGAAAAAGGAGAGAGAGAGAGGAGGGAGAGATGGAAAGACAGAGAGAACTGGGTGGGGGGGGGTGGTTAACAGCACAGACTATACCTGTGTGAATCTTTATACTTAATGAATATATGCCCTAGAATGAGTATGACATAGAGAACATAAAAGAACTGTCCCCAGTTGTTCTCAGTTCTTATGTGCCTTTCCAAATGTGAGCATCTTACTTTATTATGATTCCAGTGTTAAAAGTCATGCATTTGTTATGTGAAAAGTATAAAAATGAAGGCCAAATATTTTTTGGAGTCCCCTCAAAATAAATTCTTACAATATTTTGAAGAAAAAAAAACTTGAACTTGAAAAAAAAATTTACATGCTCAATGTTTGTGTTACTATGAGATTTTCAAAAATAATTGTCTATGATCTTCACCTTGATGACTTATTTCAATTCTAATTCCTCAGTAGGATGTCAATTCTCTGTAGTAATTTGCAACTGATGCCACACAAGATTCTCAAACTTAACTGTGTAAAACAGAATTATAGATCCAATTCCCACTTACCAAAGCTGGTCCTCCCTCATTTTTCTTAGTAGATAAAACAGTGCCTCAATCTAGAAAGTTTCCTTTCATTCAGGCTAAAAAGATTAGGATCATCTGAGATTTCTTTCTCTTTCACATGTATATCTAATCAATCAGCAAGTTAGGTCATTCTACTTTCAAAATGCTCCCCATATTCAACAGTTCCCCTATCAAGAACCTTCATTTTGCCATTGTCATTTTTTCCTCTAGGACTTCCTATCATGACTAATTGTACTGCTTCCTCCTGCAAATCCCAAAGTCATTCTCTTCTCTATTCCTAGATTCCAGATCCTTGTGAGGTTATAAATCTGACTGCACAGCTCTTTTGGTTAAAAATCTTCAATGTTTTTTCAGTGCAGAATAAAATCCACAACCCTTGCAATAGCCCACCTTAATGTGTCAGCTGCCTACATTTCAAGACTTCATCTCCTTACATTAGTCCCTGATATTTTGATAATCCTGCCCTGTGAACACACCAACTTTATTCTTGTCTCAGAGATTTCGTTTTGCTCTTCTCTGACACAAAATTCTCCTCTGCAAGGTCTTCACACGTCCCATGCCCCAGACTTTTATATTCTGTAACAACACCCTGTTTTATTTTCTTTATAGCCATTAACATTTGTAGAAATGATGTTATTTATATCCAATGCTCTATTAACTATTATGTGAGGTCTTACATTATAGGAACTGGGTTTATATCGCTCACTATCGTAGTGTCAAAAATTTAGGAAAATGTTTGCCAAAGATGAAGAGACTGAACCAATCAGATGCACACAAACTCCACTTGGATTTGGGAAGAATTTTTCTGCCCTTCTCCCTTCCTCCCCTCACCCCATCTCTTTCAGCCACTTAGGATTCACAAGGTCAATCTTCTCTTTCATATAGATATAGATATATAGATATAAATGAAGATGTATATATCTGTTCTTACAAATACATAATATTAGTGTAAATTTAAATTAACAGGTTAACTCTTTCACAGAACCTCAGTCTTTTAAGATTTTTAAAAAAAATAAGGCATAAAATAACTTGAACAGAGAGAGGACACAAATGGAGACAGTATGAGACATTTAGCAGCCCCAAATCACCTCATGTTCCTACGACTTTCTTGGGAGCTCATGTGCTGGTTTTAGATAAAGAAATAATTTATATTCATATTACTCTAGAGATATTTACTTGTCTTATGCCAGCTGTGATACGAGTCAGAAGAATCCTAATTCCTCTCTACAGTATAATAAGGTGTTTTAGTTTGCATATTAAGAAATTAGATCATTGCATTTAAAAAGTTACCATTGTATAATTCTGTAACTTTAGGGGAAAATGATATTGTCAAAAAAGTAGCAATGCAGTTGTCTTGCACAGATAGGTAGATCAGGCATCAGTAAATTCTTGCTGGTTCATTGCTAATATTCTCTAAATTTGAGGATAAATGAGACTGAATTACAATTAAACTCCCTACAATATGACAACTTCCTTATTACTCTAACCACTCCAAAAATGAAAATAAAAACATATTCCCATAGGCACGCCTGGGTGGCTCAGTCAGTTAAGCATCTGACTCTTGGTTTTGGCTCAGGTCATGATCTTGTGATCAAGCCCCATGTCAGGCTCCACACTGAGTGCAGAGTCGGCTTCAGATTCTTTCTCCCTCTCCCCCACACCTCCCCTCTGCTTCTGCTCCTCTGCTTTCCCCACCCTGCTTGTGCTCTCTCTCAAGTAAATAAATATTTAAAAAAATATTATCATGATATTACATCTGATTCTAAGCGTTTCTAATGCTTTGGTGGTTAAAAAAAGGGGGGGTAAAAAGAAAAATCTAATCTGTTGGTAATATCAAAACCTTGGGCCATTCAATTAGCTGCATAATACTGACTACAGACATTACTATAAATTACTGAATAGGATAGAAAGATATATGGAAGTCATAATCCTTGCCCTTAAGAAATTTTCTCTTACATAAGTAAAACTCAACTTTCTTCCAAAGCATTCTAGCAGGGCTAACCATTGACTAATTTGAATTTTGTCTTCAAGTGTTCCCCCAAATTATAGTAAACTAGCAATGAATAGAGGCTTGGGCAAAAGGAAGTCAGCAGGAAAAAAAATATGAGGCAAAGAACATAGAACATAGAACAATCAGCCCCTGGCTTCCTATAAATATGACTTTTGGAATTGTTGCAGGGAACCCTCTAGGATGGCCTCACATGACCCCAACTCCTAGTATTCCCTGCCTAATATAATTCTAGTCAGTAGAATACGACAAGATTGAGGAGACGTACTTCTATGATTAGGTCACAGAAGATTATGCTCTCTTTCTTAATAGACTCTTCCTCTCTTATTCTCCTCCCCTCCCTTTCTCTTTGGCTTTGGTGAAGTAAGCCTGCATGTGGGAGAAGACCAGAAGAAACTGAGGGCAGTCATAAACACAAACAGTGCATAACTGAGGTCCACAGTCAAATAAATCTGGAGGAATTAAATTATGTTACAATCTTGTTAGTGAGCTGGGAGACAGATCCTTCCTCAGGTGAGCCTTCAGCTTCCCCTATAACCTCGTGGGAGAATATTTACTATACACAGAGTGATCCACCTAAGTTGTTCATGGAGTTTTGATCCACAGAAACTGAAATAACAGATGTGTAAAGTTTTAAGGCACTAAATTTTGAGGCAACTTGTAATGCAACAAAAGATAAGAATAGACTTATTATATGCATAAATAGGAATTTATCCCTACTGAAGAGGTCAGATAATGGTATAGCTAATCTACCAGGGACAAGTTCACTTCTAACTCAGTGCTTTTCATCCTTTTTTTCAACACTGCGTTCTACTGATTAGAAAGAAGTTACCCAACAGAAAGGAACTACATAAGCAGGGGATACCTGGGGGTTGGGATCATGTGAGGTCATCTTAGAGGTGTCTGCACAACAGCAAAAGTCACATTTTTAAATACTAGGGTTTTTTCAGGAACAATGGAGACTCATTTAAATGAAACAAGTATCATATTTGTAAAATGTTTTAATAGTTTTCATACTACTCATTTGATTTTGTTCAGCACTACTCTTTTTGAATACCACAGATTATTTTCCAGAGCAGGTGACTAGCACAATCAAAAGATAATGTTTTGCAGGTTATAGTAAACACATGTATTGTTCCCCCCTTTTGTCTTGGTATGACATTACATTTGCCTCTTTTTAACCTTGTAATCTTACTTGTGTTTTTACTCCACTTTATATTTTATTTTAAACGTTCTTTTTAAACTTCCCTCTGACAGATTTTACTTTAATTATATATAAATATATTTCGGCATACTTGTGAGAGGCCCATGGTGCTCCAGTGAACCCAGCACACCCAGCAAGAAGCACTCACTTTTCTTTCCCACATTCTTTCCTGCAGTTCCTTCAAAGGGAGCCCTAGGCACTCTGTTAAAAGAGAGTGATGTCCAATAGCTCAGACTTTGATTCCTGGTGCAGAATGTTGAAATGATGAATAATTCTTTAGGAGAACCAATGATTTTTTTTATGGGACATGGAGATATATGATGGTCACAGATGGGATGCCATGTAATGTATGCCCACATCTGCTCACTGTGAAACAAACTGTTCTGTCATTTTATGAGTCAATTTTATTTCTGGAAAAAATGAATGTTTAAGATACCTGGATTGCAAGAGTTTGATGTAAAATGAAACTTAACTCTGTTGGGGGAAAATAAAAGTAAGCCAGTAGAGATTCACAATGACACACATTGCTTATTTTCATGGTTGACTTCATCATTTCAAATATACAACTATAAACACACAAGATCCAGTAAAGCATAGAAACCATGGTAAGGGTTTCTAAGATCCTGAGTAAACACATTTCTGTCTCTGTCTTATTTAGTACATTGCTTATATTTCTAGAATTATTTGATCATGTATCCTTAGAGTGTGTGCTTTTCTGATAGTAAACTATTGAGAGATCAATAAATTTCTGTTGCTTTCATTTTAGTACATGAAACATTCTGATCAAAACGATTGTACACAATTCATGATTTATTTTCTGCATTTATCCTTATTTAAGATGATGTTTGAATCACTACAAAACATGCTGCTCATAGAAACTCATGCTTCCAAAACTATGCCAAATAAGATGTTCATAATAGAAACAAGAATAGTGAAGTTCAGAAGTAATTAACGATAATGGACAATTGTGTTACAAAGTCAATAGGAGTTGTCAAAGAGCAAGATTGAATCATAATGATGCTAATATTTAAGTGAGAACACACAGGTTAAATGCTAGAGCAATAAATAAAAATGGAATTCAGAAGATGGAAGGAAAAGAGAAACAGACACTGCATTTTAAATATATTAGGCCAGAAAAATCAAAAGACTTTTGTGTAAATATTTAACATATTGAGACTAATTACCTCAACTAATTCTACAGCATCAGACTATCCCAAGGGTCTGGATTAAAAAGTGATACTATATTTAACATAGAGGTGGAAATACCTTAGTTAATTATTAGATACTTGAGCTTTTTAAAATATACCAAAAATACTATTTTAATTTGGTAGAGAATTTTGAAAGATTCTCTGAAGTTAAAATGGTCCATAACTGTGTTGAATATGGGAATCCTGCTTCTAACACACCCAAATAGACATGTCAATAGGGTCAAGGAAAAGAGTCTCTAAAGTATGAGTCATTTTGAGCCTGAAAGTGCAAATGAATATGAATATAAGCCACTTTTTAACTGTATGACTCTGAATATAACAAAAAAGTAACATAATTATTGTCTTTTAAGGACAATACAGATATAGTGAATCAAATTATAACTTTAATGAGTTAAGATAACTAATTTGATCTGAAATAATCAGGTACTATGTTGATATTTATTTCATTTCTACAAAGAAGATGCACTCAGAATTAGGGTACCATCCAATACTCATAGAATTTGGAAGGAATGAAAGGATATTCTGCCTGCATAGTATCTATATTATATATTTCTCTCAACGTTAATATCATTGATGCATCTCATTGGTCACACTTCACGGTTAAAAAATTAGAGTTCCCTATTGACATGAAAATGTTTTAGGTAAAAACATGCCGAACGATTACCCAAAAAAAAAAAAAAGATCTAGTATCACAGGACCAAGAAGTGAAAAAGTACAGTTATTAAGGTAAGGAAGCACTTTTGAGAAACATGGGTATGGTGTTTGGTCTCGGGGTTCTACAGTGGGGTGATGATTTTAAAAAGACAACAGGGCAACATGACTACCAAGGGTCAAGAACTTATACATAGGTCATGAGATTCCCTGAAAACCTAATTAATCTACTGTACCTTTTGCTAAAGTATCTGAAAAGAAATTCCCAAGTAAGTGCTATATTCAACTTTTAATCCATATAATATTAACTATGCACTCTATGGGTTGTGTCTGTGGGAAGAACTAGCGTCTTTACTTAAGAGCATTTTTTTAGAACCAAAGTCTGCTTTGACATTTAGAGTAAGGGACCAAGGTGGTGACATAGGAGACTCTTGAACTTGCCTCCTCCCAAGGATGTAGCCAATGTACAACTACACACAGGGCAATTCCCTCAAGAGAATTTCAGAAACCAGCTGACTGACACCTGGACACTGAATGAATGAGAGAACATCCACATCAATGGGTAGGAAAGGCTGAGACACAATCTCACTATAAACCTCAACCCCAGACCAGTATCAAACAAACAGGAGACAGCCCCCAACTCCCAGCTTCTCCCTGAGGAACGAAGGGCTTGGATCACACATGTAGCACCCCATCTTTGAAGACTCCCATGGGAGAGATAAGCCCCCAAACACCTAGCTCTGAAAGCCAATGGGAACTGAGTGCAAAAGACCCAAGGGACTACAACAAATAAAAAAGTGATTCCTAATGGGTTTCTTCCTACCTATTCCCAGGACTTTGTGCACAGGGAGCAGGTAAATAAGCCCATCTCTCAGTCCTTCCCCATAAGGGGTTTGATTGCAACTTTACAAGCTGCTGCCTGAGGGTATGACATCTAATTAGAATGCATCTTGGTGCTGACCCTTACCCTTTCTGGAGCCTGAAAGAGCCAGTGTGCACTTCCCCCACCTTCTCCCTCCAGTTCTCTCCAATAATAAAACCAAATCACCAGTATCTTCCCTGAAGGAGCTTATCAACACATTAAGCCTCCCAAACTTTACAGATGTCACCTGAGGGATGAACCCCGAACACCTAGCTCTGATCATCAATGGGGCTTGTATTCATGAGTCCCACAGGACTATAACAAACAAAGAAGCAATTATAAGCAGATGCAGGACTATTCCCTCTCATCCTTCTGGCTGTATAATCATAACTTAATAGAAGTTACATTTCTCTAGATGATCACATGCTTAGGGCACAAACACATGCATACCAAGGCAAAAAAAAAATTAGCAAAGGTCAATGCAAAATGAGTTTCAAATAGCTTTGGAAAGTTACAATAAATATAATAGGATTTTTCACAAAAACTAGAACATGAACTGAAACCATTTTTTTCTGAACCTGAAGTATACTAAAAATTATTTGCACATATATCTATTCATCAATTGCCAAGGGTTTAAATTTATAATGTATGCTCTTATTAAGTTTAAATGAAAAATTAATTTCTCTAATATTTATGCTATTAAATACAGTTTTGTAAAAGGATTTATTTATTTATTTGTCAGGGAGAGAGAGAGAGAGAGCACACAAGCAGGGGGAGCTGCAGGCAGAGGGAGAAGCAGGCTCCCTGCTGAGCAAGGAGCCCAATGCAGGACTCGATCCCAGGATCCTGGGATCATGACCTGAGCCAAAGGCAGATGCTTAACTGACTGAGCTGCTCAGGCATCCTTTAAATACAGTTTTCAGTTAGAATTTGTGATGTAGGTATTTTGCTTATTTTCAATTAAGAGCAGAGGAAAACATCTTTTAATGTTAGCTTAAGTGTGACAAATAGCTAATTAACTAAATAGGAAATTAGAGTTCATCTACAAATTTGGGTGAATTTAACAATGTAAGGAAATAATATAACTTGCCATATTAATAGAATGAAAAAAAGCATGATTATTTCAACAGATACAGACATGAAAAAAGTTATAGAACTTAACACATTTTTATTATTTAGAAAACATGCAGAATTACTCTAAGAAATGGAGAATGCGTGTTATTTATAAGTATACTTGGAAAACACACCAAGACAGACCATATTCTGGGCCATATAACAATTCATACAATTTTTTAAAAATGAAGTAAAATAAAGAGTGTTCTCTGACCATAATGAAATCAAGTAAGAAATCAATAATGGAAATATAACTGGAAAACCCTCAAATACTTAGAAATTAAGCAACACAGTTCTAAGTAACACATACTAGCCTTTGGACTTAGCAGAAAAAAAAAATGAGCAGTGTGGAACTTGAAAAAGATCATATGTATTACTATTTGTAGATTAGTTTGTATACTTAGAAAATCTCAGAAATGAACTAAAAATGAGAAGTTTGGGGGATATAAGTATTATTTATGTGTACAAAACATACCACATTTAAAGTATTATGGTGGTAAATGTTCCATTTACAGTAGTAATTTAGAAAGAATCTCTAACCAAATTTAATAAAAAATGCAAAACCTATATGAAGAACATTTTTAAATAATCCTGAAAATGCATCTGGACAAATGGACGGTCTATCGTATTCTTGGAAGGGAAGATCCAACAAAAGAAAAATGTTAATGTTATTCTCCAGTAAACTATAAAATATATGATTCCAATATAAATACATCCACTAATTTTTCCTCTTAACCCTAGACAAATTTTTGTCTTAAAAGGCACAATTATAAATTTGAAGAAACAAAATAGCCTGGAAAGTTCTGAAAAATAAGAGCAAGGATATACTGAGATATACTAGTTCTATTAAATATTCAGTAGTCCACAAAACCTCATTAATGAAAACAAGATAGCATGAAAAGATAGTATGGCTAAACAGACTAATATATTCAATTAGAAACTCCAGAAATAGCACCTAATATATAGGAGAATTAAGTGTAAAATACAAATGTTATTTCAGTGGACTATTTCCCATCTATGCTTTTATGAAAACTATTAGTTATTATAAGAACAATTGTGCAATGTATTAATTCAAATTGGCATTAGAAGGAACTTGAAAAAAAATCCAGTCTAAAAATAGTGAATAAAAGATATTAACAGGCAGCTTATTCAAGGTGATGACCAAATGCATTATAGGTGTAAGAAAAGATGCTCAATTTCACTAGTCATTAGAAAATATTAAATATAAACAGTGGTGAGATACCACTTTACTATCTAGTAAAACTAAAAAAGATATTATCAATGGCTTAATAGGGAACTATTTTTATACACTATTGGTTTGAGTAAAATGTGTTGCAGTTGTTTTAGAGAACACTTCTGTTGATAAAATTCATAATGCTTTCATCATATCCTCACTCTTGCGTACATTGCCCAGAGAAACTGTAACTGCTCCTAGGGCACAGGGTCAATAGGAAGATGTTCATGTCAGGATCTCTTATAGTTAATAAGAAAGTAAATATATAATATAATGTAATATAATGTAATATAATGTAATATAATGTAATATAATGTAATATAGTATAATATAATATAATATAATAATATTATATAATAATGTGTTGCATGCATATATCAAATACCCTACAGTCATTAGGAGATCTGAAAACCCAGCATTGCACATCAGACCACTGGAGCAAATGTATTTGGGAGGGATATGTATTAGGCTCAGAAATGAGGGATAAATAAGAAGCAAGCTTTCACTTTCATTTTTCATACTATTGGAATAGTGTGTCATAAGGTGAGGAATACGATCACCTCAAATCTCTACATGTCAAGTAAATATAAAACTTTAAAAAAAACTTTAAAAAAATCCTGTGTATTGTGATGTTTGATTTGGCAAAAATATTTTGGTGTTTTTTTTTCTTCCTGAAATCTAATTGGTGCAATAGAGTAATATAAAAACAAGACACATTCATTGAAATCAAAAAGCTTGAAAGGGTATAACAAACTCATCAGGTCATTGGTAGGATCCAAAGCATCTGGGATCAAACTGAAAGAGAAAAAATTATATGAAATCAGACTGATGGAGAAAAGTACTATGGTTGTAGAATAGTAACACAAGAAGGGCAAAGCATAGTACTCCTGCAAAGCACAATTTCCTACCAAAACCTTGGACAAGTCACACAACCAGAGACAGCAGGGTCTAATAGGTCTTCAAATCAATCAATTTTAGACTTTGGGCAAGTTGTGTCATTATCATGGTATCATAGCTGTTAGATCTAGCCCTTGTCCTCAAGACAAGGCACAATGATAACTTACAAAATACACTAAAGATTTGCCATAGGGATTCACAGAATGGGCATTAGTGTCAGGCAAAGAAGCAAAACAAGATCTAGTTTTCACTTGGCTGCTTCAAAGGATAAACATATGCATTCCTAGAAAATACATTCCCCATTTATCTAAAGACAAGCCAACCTTGTTCACATATCCAAATGCCAACCCCTAACCACTGGCTTCCCATGTCAGTTCAGTCAGTGCAGCCTCTACCTTCTATGGAAATTTTGTATTTATTGTCAAAAAATGACAGTGATTAGGAAACACTTCTGCTATAAATATTTTGCAACTTAAGCTCTTGTCTCATGAAAATTAAGCAGGTACAAAAATCGCTGAATATTAGAATAAATCCAATAGCATGAAAGAAAATCACTAGACAGAAAAATCTCAAGAACTGAAACAGCAGTGTACTTTAATAAAAACAGTAACCTCAGTGGAATAAAAAGATACCACAAACTAAAAAAACATAATTGCTTGAGAAAAAGAAGCAAATGACTTAACATGAAGAAGTGAAAATAAAAAAAGAAGCAGAATGTAATGGAAAGATTGACTATCAGGAGTATGAAAATAGACTAAACAATGGACTGGAAGGAATTCTCAGGATTTCAAATAAAAGAAGATAATGTTAATGAGCACAAAGTTAAAGATTGTAGACATAGATTCTGGATAACCCTAACTGCCTAATTGGAGCTCCAAAATAAGAGACTAAGGAGAAGAGGAGAGAAAAACATACAGGAAGAACATTTCCCAGAGTCGAAGCAGGACCTGAATCAACAGCCAAAAAATTTTCTACTAGTTGCCTTATATGAAAATGTAAACAAGTCTGTACTTGACCATGGCCTGATAATGTGAGAAAAATGATTTAAAAAAAGAAGAAGAAGAAGAAAGCTCATGAGAATGCAAATCAAAAATAGGGGTAGAAGGGGCGCCTGGGTGGCTCAGTCATTAAGCGTCTGCCTTCGGCTCAGGGCGTGATCCCGGCGTTATGGGATCGAGCCCCACGTCAGGCTCCTCTGCTATGAGCCTGCTTCTTCCTCTCCCACTCCCCCTGCTTGTGTTCCCTCTCTTGCTGGCTGTCTCTCTCTGTCAAATAAATAAATAAAATCTTTAAAAAAGTAGGGATAGAGGGTCTCAACAGACATTTTTCTAAAGTAGGCATACGAACGTCCACCAGACCCATGAAAAGATGCTCCACATCACTGATCATCAGGGAAACGCAAATTAAAACCACAATGAGGTACAACTCACACCTGTCAGAATGGCTAAAATCAACAACATAAGAAACAACAACTGTTGGCCAGAGTGTGGAGAAAAAGGAATCCTTGTGCACTTTTGGTGTGAAAGCAAGCTGGTGCAGCTGCTGTGGAAAACAGTATGGAGTTTCCTCAAAAAATTAAAAATGGAACTACCCTAGGATCCAGTAATTCCACTACCAGGCATTTACCCAAAGAAAACAGAAACACTAATTTAAAAAGATACATGCATCCCCATGTTTACTGTAGCATTATTTATAATGCCGAGATATGGAAGCAACCCAAGTGTCCATTCATATGAATGGAAAAAGAATATGTGGTGTGTGTACACACACACACACACACACACACACACACACACATACAATGTACTCAGCCATACCCCCCCCCCCAAAAAAAGTGAGGTCATTCCATTTGCAACAGCAACGGTGGACATATAAGGTATAATGCAGGTAAATTAAGTCAGAGATAGAAAAACTAATACCACATGTTTCATTTATATGTGGATTTCAAGAAACAAAGAAAAAGAGAGAAAAACAGACATTTAGAGTTTTTATTTTAATTCCAGTTAGTTAGCATCCAATGTAATATTAGTTTCACGTGTACAATATAGAGATTCGACACTTCCTTACATCACTCAGTGCTCATCATGACAAGTGCACTGCTTAATCCCCATCACCTTTTAAACCCACCACTCCATCCCCCTTTTGGTAACCATCAGATTGTTCTCTATAATTAAGAGTCTGTCTCTTGCCTTGTCTATTATGTTTTCCCTTTGCTTATTTGTTTTGTCTCTTAAATTCCCCATAAGTGAAATCATATGGTATTTGTCTTTCTCTGACTTATTTCACTTGGCATTATACTCTTTAACTCCATCCAGGTCATTGCAAATGGCAAGATTTCATTCTTTTTTATGGCTGAATAATATTCCATTGTATATGGAATATATGTAATCTTTTTTTTTTTAAAGATTTTATTTATTTATTTATTTGACACAGAGAGAGAGAGCCCAAGCAGGGGGAACAGCAGACAGAGGGCGAAGCAGGCTTCCTGCCGAGCAGGGAGCCCAATGTGGGGCTTGATCCCCGGATCCTGGGATCATGACCTGAGCAGAAGGCAGTAGCTTAACCGACTGAGCCACCCAGGTGCCCCAGAATATATGTATTCTTTATCCATTTGTCAATGGGTGGACACTTGGGCTGCTTCATACTTTGGCTACTGTAAATGCTGCTGCTGCTGCTATAAACACAGGGGTGCATGTGTCCCTTTGAACTAGTGTTCTTGTATTCTTTGGGTGAATACCCAGTAGTGTAATTTCTGGATCATAAGCTAGTTCTATTTTTAACTTTTTGAGCAACCTACATAGTGTTTTCCAAGGTAGCTGCACCAGTTTGCATTCCCATCAACAGTGCACGAGCGGTCCTTTTCCTTCACATCCTTGTCAATACCTGCTGCTTCTTGTGGTATTGATTTTAGCCATTCTGACACTTGAGAAGTGATATCTTATTGAGGTTTTGATTTGCATTTCCCTGATGATCGGTGATGATGAGCATCATTTCACAGTCTGCTGGCCATCTCCAGGTCTTCTTTGGAAAAACATCTGTTCATGTCTTCCACTGATTCTTAATTGGATTATTTGGTTTATGGGTGTTGGGTTCAAGTTCTTGATATATTTTTGATACCAGCCCTTTATCAGATATGTCATTTGCAAATATCTTCTCCATCCCATAGGTTGTCTTTTAGTTTTCTTGGGTCCTTTGCTGTGCAGAAGCTTTTTATTTTGACGTAGTTCCAATGTTTATTTTTGCTCTTTTGTTTCCCTTGATTCAGGAGACATATCTAAGAAGAAGTTGCTACAACTGTCAAAGAATTTACTGTCTGTGCTCTCTTCTTAGATTTTATGGCTTCAGGTCTCACAATTAGGTCTTCAATTCATTTTGAATTGTTTTTTTGTGTATTGTGTAACAAAGTGGTCCAATTCATTCTTTTTCATGTTGCTGTCCAGTTTTTCCCAACACCATTTGTTGAAGGCTGTCTTTTTCCCATCGGATATTCTTTCCTCCTTTGTTGAAGATTAATTGACGATGTAATTGTGGGTTTATTTCTGGATTTTCTATTCTGTTCTATTGATCCAGGTGCCTATTTTTGTGCCAGTACCATACTTTTTTAATCACTGCAGTTTTGTGAAGTCCAGAATTATGATGTCTCCACTTTTGCTTTTTCAAGATTGCTTTGGCTATTTGGGGTCTTTTGTGGTTTCATACAAGTTTTAGGACTGTTTGCTCTAGCTCTGTGAAAAATGCTGTTGACATTTTAGCAGGGATTGCAGTAAATGTGTGGATCACTTTGGGTAATATAGACATTTTAATGATATTTGTTCTTCCAATCCATGAGCATGGAATGTCTTTCCAATTCTTTGTGTTATCTTGAATTTCTTTTATCAGTATTTTATAGTTTTCAGAGCACAGGTCTTTCACCTCTTTCATTAGGTTTATTCCTAGGTATCTTCTTATTTTGGGTACAATTATAGATGGGACTGTTTTCTTAATTTCTCTGTCTGTGGCTTCATTATTGGTGTATAGAAATGCAATAGATTTCTGTACATTTTGTATCCTGTGACTTCAATTAGTCTGTCAGTTCTAGCGTTTTTTGGTGGAGTCTTTAGGATTTTCTACGTATGGTATCATGTCATCTGCAAATACTGAAAGTTTTACTTCTTCCTGATTTTGATTCCTTTTATTTTTGTTGTCTGATTGTTGTGGTAAGACTTCCAATACTATGTGGAATAAAAGTGGACATCCTTGTCTCATTCCTAACCTTAGGAGAAAGGCTCTCCATTTTTCCCCATTAAGGAAGATATTAGCTGAGGGTTTTACACAGATGGATTTTATTATGTTGAGGTATGTTCCCCAAAACAGACTCTTAGAGAACTGGTGATTGCCAGAAAGGAGGTTATAAGGGGTTGGGTAAGTAGACAAAGGGAATTAAGAGTACACTATGATGATGAGCACTAACTAATGTATAGAATTGTTGAATCATTCTATTGTATGCCTGAAACTAATATAACATTGTGTGTTAATTTTACTTCAATTTTTAAAAATCTCAAAAAAAATGGAAATTGCTTGTTTCCAGTAGGGCTCTTCTCAGTATATCTATGGGGGAATTTCTCAATGAGATTAACAATTGAATCATTAAACTAAGTAAAGCAGATTGCTCTCCCAAATGTGCATTGGCCGCATCGAATCCATTGAGAATCTAAGTGATACAAAAAGGATAAGAGAATTTACTCTCTTTTAGTTGGGACATTGATCTTTTGCCTTTAGACTCAGACTGAAATCTATACCATCAACTGTCTTAATTCTCAGCCTTTTAGGCTCAGGCAAAAATCATACCATTGGCTCTTCTAGGTTTCCAGCTGGTGACAACACACACACACACACACACACACACACACACACACCCTACAAGTGTGATGGAATATAGCTATATCATTTATATCTTATTGGTTCTGTTTTTCAGGAGGACGCAGACTAATATGATGGTGGGGGAGTAAGAAAAATCCTGAGAAAAAATTGCTTTAATATCTAGTTTTGAATGAGCCCATCTATGTTAGATTTAGACATCTAAAAAGGTAGAAGTTTACAAACCAAATAGTTTTCTTTTGTCTTCTCTGCAAGCACTTAGAAAATGATTAAAACATGAACATAGTTCATTTCTTCAATGTTTATTAAGTATTGCTTATTGTTTATATTCTATAGTACACCGTAGTCAAGATTCCCATCCTGGTTGTTGATCTACTGACCCTCAAAATGTCTTGTACTGTATTCACTCTTCCTGTGATGAAGTGAGATGATAAAATGCCTGTGTGATGAAATGGAGTGAGGTGAATGACTAGGCACTGGGACTACGTTAGGCTACTATTAACCTTCTGACCACATATCAGAAGGAAGGTCATCTGCTTCCCGCCTTCAGTTGACCATGGGTAAGTGAAACCACAGATTGGGGGGTGGGGGGGACAGGACTATGGTAAAGTATAAACTTATAAAATAATCTGCTATAAGAATTACAGATTAATATACACAAACTGAGAAATGAAGCTTTTGAGATAAGCTAAAGCATATTAACATTCTATTTTGGAGAGAGAAACTATCTCTCTATACATGCACAGTATTCATTTTAATTAGAAATTTGAAGATAGTCATTGTTAGGTTTACAAAAAGAAATTGAAGTTTTCCTTTTGCTAGGCTACAAAGGATCTAAAAAGAAATTCTTGGCAGTATAGAACAATATATTAGTAATAAAATTTGAATTAAAATATAATGAAAATAGGAAATAGAAATAGCTACCAAGCCTCCTGCACATGAACCCCCTTCCCTCCCTAAGTAACCAGGGCAAAACGGTTCATGTGCAAGTTTTAGAAAATATTTAAAAAGATCCAGTGTTTATATTTAAAACCTTTAAAGCACGGAAATGGATGATACTGAATTGATTTTACAGGCTAACAAATAATAAAAACCTAGACACAGATAAGAAAGATAATCTATGTTTGCCTTTGTGAATATATTCACAAAAATCCAAATAAGCATGTTTTATGACATTCAAATGCACAAGATATTCAATGGACTCTTTTGTCTAACAGTAATTATTAGTGATAACTACATATTTATCAACAAGGAAAGTTAAGTAAACTAATTTTAAAAATCATAAACATTTTTAAAAATGAAGATTTGTGCTACTGGTATGAATATATTTAGAACACATATTTTGATGGGATACTCAAGGTATAAAACAGTATGTATGATATTATCCTCTTTTGATAAATATATCTGTGTATGTATGTGTATTACTTATTTACGCTAGAAATTCATATAAAATAGACCAAATATGATGGTTTCCTAATGAATTAGAAATGTATACTTCTTCCAAATTATTTCATTTTCAAACAAACATTTGTAAATTTCAACGTTGAAAATTGAACTTTTCACCAAAAGACTTTGTGTCAGAATAGCTATAGATGAGATAAAAAGCATCGAGTACATTTTCCTTCTCTTGGAATAAATTCAAATGCTTTAAAAATGTTTCAAGCTTATTCATATGAAAATATAAATCCCTTTGAGGGCATAACATTATTTCTGTACTTCCTTAATGCTAATGTCGGAGGCCTTCCTGTGTGTATGACTCTCACCCTTTTCAATATGAGCTGAAGCGTTTTGCTAACATTTCATCAACAATAGTGAAGCCAAGATTTGTTTCAAGGACTCTGATTTTGATGTTCTCAGCCTTGATATTAAGTCCACTGGAGGAAATAGAACTAAAATAATTATATTTTAGTTGATTAATACCTCAAAATTTACAAAAAATGATGCCTATTTTATTAAATATTATTAAAATGTCTAAACATAGCCACAGTGACCTGCTTGGAGTGATCCTAATACAAGTGTAACAATTACAGAAATACCACAGAATTGAGACATAAATTGAAAGAAGACATTTCCCTTAGCATTCTATGGGTCATGCAATATATTTTATTGATTTCATGAGAACTTAGGAAAAACCCTTTGCGGAGACTTTCTCTATAGTTTATGCTTTGACTTCAAAATGTAAAATGTTGTTCACCAACACTCCGGAGGTTTCCTAAAGAACAAAATCACTCTGGACATTGCCCATAAACTTTGTAATACACTGTGCTTCATTTCATCTAAGACCTTAGATTTACTGGTAGCTGTTCAGCCTTTATGCTTGATAGAGAAAAGAGTTTTGTAGACGACATAGCCATACCTTTACTTGGCCCTAGAGTGGCTTGGTAGTGTTCCAGAGTTTGTTGATAATCTTTCCTCCTCTATATCCTCTATGTCCTCACAGGGCCTAGAACATAAAATGGAAGAAATACTCCCTGAATATTAGGTCCCTTACAAAACAGAGGTTCATTTTGAATAGAAGAATTGGTAATAGCAAAATATGTTTTTTTCCTCCCTAAAAATACATGATTTGTGAACAAAAATTATAAAAGGATTTTAATTTTTACATTTTAAAACCTAAAACAAGTGTAAATTAAAACAGCTTTGGGGCACCTGGGTGGCACCGTAGTTAAGCGTCTGCCTTCGGCTCAGGGTGTGATCCCAGCGTTCTGGGATCGAGCCCCACATCAGTCTCCTCTGCTAAGAGCCTGCTTCTTCCTCTCCCACTCCCCCTGCTTGTGCTCCCTCTCTTGCTGGCTGTCTTTCTCTAAATAAATAAATAAATAAAATCTTTAAAAATTAAAAAAAAATAAAAATAAAAAAATAAAACAGCTTTGTGTGGACAAATCATTTTGGCTAAAAGTTAATAAAGGTAATAAGATGGTAACGACTTATAACCTGTATTTGTGTGCTCTTCACAACAGATCCAGCTTTGTCCACGCAGGCACGAATCTGTGCGTTCGAGGAATCATGCATTTTCTTACTCTTCTGCTCATAAGCTGGCATCGGTAAGCTATATTCTAAGTGAAGAAATGCAAAATCTTTTTTTGATATTTTTATTACATTTTAATGACAGATTTCCCATGAAACTAATTAACCATTCACTTTAGGGGCCCTCACCTTCACAGACTCCCTTTCCAAGTTGGCAGTGACTTACAATGTGTTCCTAAGGTCATATGTTCCTGAAAATCTGAAAAAATTAAATAGTTTACTGTAATCAGTAAAGGCCAGTGCTCTGCTCCATGCAATTCCCTCCATCACACGTCCTTTCCAATGCTATTGGAGGGGCCGTGGGTCTTTCGAATATACAGATAGGAGAAGTTAGTTAGGGATCTATTTGGTTTGGATTCAGAAGGACATAGTGACGGGCTACACAGCCACTGCTATGTACCATTGAGTTACTCATAGCTGTTTCAGTGTGCAAATGACTCCCAAGAAATCCACCATCTCCCACTGTGTCAACTCACAAAGACTGGGACAAAAAGAGGCAGGATCATACATTACCTTGTGACTTAAATGTGCTCTAAGGCATGAATTAGTGGAAGTATTGGGTATTGAAGGAGAAATAAGGACTGGACTATGTGAAGCCGAACACTAGCCTGTGGAAAATTCTTCCAGCCATCACAAGGGATAACTGTATGTGCAGGACTTGGTGGTCTTGGACACCTAATCAAAACTGAAGTTATCTCCCAACAACACATACTAAAACAATATAGCATATACAATTAAAAATGTGTCATAAAAATAGACTTTCCAAGAATCCTTGTATTTGTATGGCACAGATCCATAGCAGTATTACAAATAACATTGTAAGCATTAGGCATCTCAAGTGTCCATCATAATCCATTTACATCAGCCAAACTAAATGAAAGACTGATACTCTAATTCCATGGAAAATATTATAAAATTATTAGCATATAAATAAGCGAACATTTCATTGCACGAATACCAAATCATTGAACTTTCTTCACTTTTCAGTCCTCCATCTCAAATTATTCCACTCCAGTGGGAACACTGATCTCCAAATTCAGCCCCATATGGTCGTTTGTTCTTGCCAGCTAAATTTAGCCCTAAGTGACGAAGGGGAGTTTGGGCATATGGCTTAGGCCTGTCCAATAGAATTTTACAGTGGGTCTCTTTCTTCTCATTTGTGGTGAAAGATCCAAGACAAGAGGTGTCAACTCTCCCAAATTTCAAAATGAGGGGCTATAGTAATATAAATGCTAGAGAGGAAGTTCTAAAAATCAGTTTGTGTCACTAATCAAGCATCCTCAGACAATATAAGTAAAGGTGAATAATTCAGCTATGGAGTTCAGAAATTAAGAAAAAATGCAGATGAAGAATTCTATTGGAGTGCTGTGGCATTTTCTCAACATATCCTTCAAGAGTGTGAGGAGAGAATTCTTCTCCCTCACCCATTTTAAAGCCAGAGACGTTTTAAGGGGTAACACAATATACGTCTCCAGAAGTTTGGAAGCTTCATTTTCTGTTATAACCCACATCTACAACATTGCAAAATCATACATATATATAAACTATATACAGGAGAGAATGAAGATGCTGATCAATTGATTCTGGCCAATGTAAGCAGAACATTACAATGAAAATTAAGAGCCACCAGGATTATAAAATGATCACCTGATAACAATGCATGCAAATGCACATGTTTTCGCTTAACAATTACAGGATACATAACTTTTCAGGCCACCATGGCCCTCTAACCTAACCCCAAAAACCGGATAATCACTGGAGCAAAAGTTACTATAGGGGACATCAGGAATATATACGTAAAAGGAAGTGGTCAATTTTATTCAGACAAGTGTAGAGGCCTATTTATCACAATGAGCAAATGATTGGAGTCCACATATCCAGTGGCTTTGTCCAGCCTTATTGTCAAGAGACAGACTTGCCTCTGGCTAAAAGTGCCGAAGCGCCTTACTTATTGGAACAAAACATTATGATTATATATAACCGGCAATAGGATACTCTGACTTTCCATATAGAAAATGGTGAGAAAATAAAAATTTGGCCTCTACTACTATCAGTCAGATTATAAAAGGTTATTCTTATGTGCTGCAAAGTACAATCCATTATTGGCTCATAAAATCAATTTCATCGTTAATCATCAGTATTTTCTTAATTACTCATAGAAAATGATTAAGTATACTTTTGTAATCTTACTCATTTTATATATGTGTATGTTTCTGTATATTCTGGCTTGTGACAAATAAAAGTACTTTGGACTATGAGTAGCAGTCAAAAATTTGAAAGGTCATTGACCCAAGCTACTCAAAGACCAAAGCTGTCAATTGAATTTCTGTAAGTAGTATTTTAAATTTTTTCAATAACTGTAATTATAGGCTATATATATATATATATATATATATCATGAGCCTCAACCAAGAAACTAAAAGACAATAAAGAGCTATTAACTCCAATTGAATCAGGGGCCAGAGAGTAAAATATGTGGGAAAAATATGAATAAACTTATTGGCACAAGACTAAGGAAAAAACTAAGGCATTTATTATCTCAACCTGTTTAGGGAAAATTAAGTAAAAGCCACAACATGCTTCAAATTTAGCACTTCTGTAACACTTGCTTACAACTGAGCAAATTTTAATGATGTTAATTTATTTGTATCTTTTGATTTAACTGCTCTCATGAAATTAAAATCTTTTTTTTCTACAAATCTTTCAGGTTGTTTTCACTACTATAATTTTCAAGATTACAAATCTATTCTTAAAGTGATCAGAGGTGTCTATTTTTATTGACGTGCCTGTAAAATCTAAGTAGTCAAGAGGAAAAATAACACTGAGGCACTTCACTCCAAGTCAGTATTATTACATGGTGAAACGGCCAACAGAAGCAATATCAAATCCTCTAATTAAAGGACTTTTCCTCAAGTGCCTAGATTATTGGATAATATATCTTATTTTCTTAAATAAGTCCTTGATTTAACATTCATTGAGAGCCTATACTTTTCCAGACATTGCAGTAAGAGGTAAGAATTCTGAGATAAGCATTCCCACTCTCAAAATACTCGATCTCAGGGGCACCTGGGTGGCTGAGTCGGTTAAGTGTCTGCCTTTGGCTCAGGTCATGATCTCAGAGTCCTGGGATTGAGCCTCCTGGGGGTGGGGAGGTCCCTGTTCAGCAGGGAGCCTGTTTCTTCCTCTCCTCCTCCCTTGCCTCTCCCCATGCCTGCTCTTGCTCTCAAACAAAAGTAAAATCTTGAAAAAAAAAAAAAAGATACTCTTGATTTCAGTGATACAGATATGAAAATTTATACTTTCGGTATTGTATATTAAGCATACAATAGCAATAAGCAAAAACTTTCATTTTTATTCTGTATTAATAAAGTAGTAAAATTGTCAAGAAAGAAAGAGGGAGAAAAAAAGAGGATCAACGGGTGGTGATGCTTGGAAGAAAGATTACAAGGTGTTCTATAGGCTATTATATATGGTCTTAAGATGTTTGAACTTCATTTCAAAAACTAGAGAACAGTAAAGTCTTTAAACAGAGGGATGATTTAATCAAATTTTATTTTGGGAAGTCCACCTGGGCTACAATTTATAAGAATGGAGTCAAAGGGTCAATGTTTAGCATTGAAGAAACCCATTGTTATACCACTGTAGAGATTTCAGTGCAAATAATGTAATTATCACCTATGACACTGATGGTGGTGATAGAACAATTGTTGAATGATTCCATATATTTTGAGGATTATAATTACCAACCTTCATGACTAATTTGATCCTTGTTATTAGGGACAACTTTTTAAAAAAATTTAAACATCTAATTCTTTTGGCTTGGAGGACTATGACAATGGTAGCTTTGACATTAAAAATAAGGGGCACCTGGGTGGCTCAGTTCATTAAGCATCTGCCTTCAACTCAGGTCAGTATCCTGGGGTTCTGGGATCCAGCCTTTCATAGAGATCCCTGCTCATAGGGGAGCCTGCTTCTCCCTCTCCCCGCCACCCCTTCTGCCACTCATGCTCTCTCTCTCCCCCTCTCTCAAGTAAAATCTTTAAAAAATAAATTAAAAAAGAGAAAAAAAAGAATAGGTGTCAGGATGGAATAAAAAATAATGAATTGAACTTTGATATTTTAAGGTTAAGGGCGGAATGCCCAACTGTCAGTTTACAATATGGAGCTTAAGAAGAAAAATATGTCCTAGGCAGAAAAGATAGAGTTATCAATGTGTAGCTCTCAGGTGAAAAAGATAGATGTACTGAATAAAAAGAATAAAAGTTTGGGCACAGAACAGTGAGGAAAATTCATATTTAAAGGATTAATGGAAGAAAATGTTAAGCCAGAGAATGCTAAAATTTTTTAGAGAATTATGGAAGAAAAATCAGGAAAGAATGATATGGAAGTCATTTTCTTCTGAGAGCCTGTTACTCTCAACACTGTAAGTTTCATTTACTTGAAGATCCCCAGAATGAAAAACAGCAGTCCTCAAAAAAAGATACAAATAGAAGTAGATTAATCTGGGAATACTCTTTAAGCCTTAAATTCATGCAGAGACAGAATATGAATCCTAAAGAAGAATTCTATGAGCAGCCACTGGAGAACACGGAAGAGAATAAGGATCAGTGAAGTCTAATATTTGATGATTTTCTATAACTTTGCATAGGGACAATGTTATTTTTAGTAATGCTATAATTTTCATGTATTATCCCTAATTTGCATGGTCAAACTATCTTCTATATCCATGTTTATCAGTATTTTTGCTAGGTTGACATATGAAGGTGGCCAACATTATAGTTGCTCAGAGACCTTATTTTTATCCCAATGTGTCTCGAACTTTGGAGCATTCCTATAATCATTCCCTGTTTTCAGCATTTTTAAACAATTCAGTCATGAGTTTTATCAGAGTAGACAAGCATGAAATGAATTTTCTATCATGGTTTATGAATGCCAGGAGAGCTCAGAGATCAGTAACATTAGAAGATATTGATGCTTGATGTTTAACTTTTCCTTTTTGTTTAAGTAGGCAAATCCCTTCAAGCATCATCTTGAAATACCAAGGACAGTGGTTGTTCTAATTTTAGAATAGTGTATTTTCTCTCCTCTAAACAGAGGACTTTCTTGTATAGTAGTTCTTGCTATTGGAAATTCTGCACCTAAGTTCTGGGATGACACTTAGCTATTATGCCATTTGTATGTATCTCAATAGAATGATGAATAATCTAGTACCAATTCTGAAAACTATTTCATTGTTTAATATTTGTAATACTTTCGTTAGTTAACTAATTTAAAAGGTAATGTATCTCATCAGATCATTAATTGGAAAATATGGAAACAAGATTCTGTATTAAAAATTGAATAAAGCCAGCGGATAAATATCTGCAAACATTTTTCATTCCGTTAAATTTACAAATAAGTATCATACTTGAAGAATGAATAATTGATTGGCCTACATCTCTCAGTTGCTAAAATATAATAAGATTGTCAAACTGAATATCAGAAGTTACACCCTGCTACTTCTTTGGCATTTATATACTCACATTAAACACTCAGGACTTACTTGTCTTGGAGGATTTAAATTCAAAATATTTTCTGTTAAAAACTTACAAAGAGAAATTTTGTTTTTATTCCTCATTCTGATTTTCAAGAGCACTTAGAAGAATTTGGGGGCCTTGAATATAAGGAATCATTCCTTTGAAGGTTCTGGAAAGGGTGGGCAGACTGGTCAGTGGGCATAATTTTTTGCAGTAGTCCCTAAACTATTTCCTACTCCAATTGGTCTGAGAGATTACTTTTAGTTTCATTATTATTGTATCTTTTGTAAATGCTCACTTACTTTCTGTCATGGTGCAGTATCAGCCCCCTTCCCATTGTGTACCATTTTCTTCAGTTTCTAGAAGATAAAGAGAATTGTTGTGAAAGTCTGTAGACCCGCGGCAAATTCTCTACCCATCCAATTCAACTGCTACTACCTGGTCGGAAAAACCTGGTGCAGAGAGAAACCAAACAGCTTAAGGCACATCTTCTGTGAAAGGATTCTGTATATGAAGCTTGAATGTGTCCGGATCAGTTTCCTTGTCTCTTCTATAGCAATGCACAGCTATCCCCTCCTTATCTGCTTTTTAATTGCTCCTTACCCATTTTATTATGTTTCTAAAACAAGATTTTTAAATTCAGGGAAGATAGCATGGTCTCATTTTCTGTCTGCTAGAATTCTAGAGCAAAAAAAAAAAAAAAAAAAACTGTGGTAAAGGCTTCTTATTTGGATAATGATTGTCTATTTAATGTATGGTCAGCCAAAATTCTAGAACAGTGTGGCTTCAACATTCTGCAGCTAAAATCCCTGTTTTAGTATCTGCTTTTGAATGGCATACATTCAAAAGTACACGAAACAGTCTCTCCCAACTACCTAAGATGAAAACCAACACAATACAAAACCAGGACAGAGAAATCTGAGGAGGGGCTGGGAGAGATGGCTCATAGAATTACTTAGGAAACAATGTTCAGATGAAGGAAATCAATGTTGTTTTCCCTCAGGGCATCCAGATAGTCTTCATGGAAGAGAAACCGCTAAAAAAAAATAACACGAAAGTTGGAAAGGTATGAAATCTACCTCATGCTTCAAAAACCAAAGTTGACAGGAAATGGGAAAGGTAATCCCTTAACCTGTGTGACCCTGTTTTTTGGTACCACCAGCTTCTCAGAAACCACTAGTGAACAACTGAGAAGGAAGTACCATGTGTAGTACTGGCTGAGGTGGGGGTAGATAGAAAGGGCACTTTTTTTGCTTATCCACGTGAAATTATACATATAATGTTTTACATTGTATAAAACACAAAGAAATTAGGCAACATTGTTTCTTTCCTAGGGACTTAACATGTATATACCAGAAAGAAGGCATAGGAGTCTATCCCCCTCACTAACAGTGAAGCAACAACAGCTCCTCTCAGAGTCGACTTTAATTTTTGCAATGAAATTTTGAAGCTGAGCCATCTTTTACCAACTTTTGATAGGATCTCTAAAACCCTGCCATCAAAAAATTTTATCTATAGTTTGCCTTTCTTTCGCCAGGATAAATAATATTACATAACAAATATTTTGCTTTCATCTTTCAACTCAAGTTCTGCATAATTTTTTAATTCTAAGTCCCAGGACTACCTGCTGTGTCTTAAATATGTATTTTTTCCAACTCCTAGTCTAGTAGGCTACATTAGTAATAAAAATTCTCATGATATTTTAAAGTATTAGTTCTAAAATAAACATGCACTTCTAGTTTTGTAAGATGCTAAAAAACTAAACCAAACTAAACCACAAACAAGACACCAAGAGACAGCAAAGTTTTGGCATAAGAATGAAAACACTAGATAAGTTTTATTTCTGATACCAGAGCCACACTGAGGAGCTTTCTCCTACAAAAGCACAGTGACTTTTGTTGACTCAGTGTATTTCAAATTATTTGCCACATAAACTCACTAAATTAGAGAACATTCAACTATATGTAATAGAAAAAAAATAGAAGGATAGGATCTAAAAGAATTAGGACAACTATTTCTGGGCATTAGAATTCTGACTTAGTAGACTCCTTTTTGCTTGTCCATACTTCAACATATTCTGAACATTCCAAAATTTCTCTTAGAAGCACGTATGAATTGAAAGTATATATTTTTTAAAAAGTATGAATTTTTGTTCTTAAAAACAAGATATTAAATTTAGTTTAGCACAGAAAACCAGCGCTGTGTCAGTGACTGGAGATGGAGGTAGGATGATTATTTGTGGCTATGGAGGTTTGAAACTATTCTTGAACTAGACAGACTGAGCAGAGTGGTGACCGGGTAAATCAGCAGGAGAGCTAACTAGTAGGAAAGAGCATTTGGTAGAAAAGGTGGCAACAGATTTAAGAGCCTCATAAAAGCTTGCATTTGGCATGAGGGTAATTAACTGTTATTGCATATACTTGAGAGAACTAAGCAGGTGAAACTGGCCTTTAGAGTAAGACAATGATGGAATGCATGTATGAATAAGGCTATACCTAATTTTTTTTAATCTTTCTCATGCTCAGATTGCCTGGGGACTTGCTGTAAAAACAAGTTAAATGTGATACGTGCATTTTCTATGTTTTTTCTGTCAGGGGCCTGAATTCGCTTCTTACCCATACCTTGCTCTGATTCTATAAAACCAATGCAATTTAAGACCTAGTATATCAAATAAAAGGATGCCTTTTCTGATTTTAAATTTTCAGGTTATTTTTAATATGTGCATTTATACTTTTTAAATATATTTTTTTTTTCTCGCATAACAGATTTCTTTTGCATGGGTATGCAGTACATAGTACCACCCGTGCTAATGTCAAAAGAAGGGTGTTGATTAAAATGCCCCTTTGTTCAAGATGGTAATTTCTGGATTGAAATTCATTAAATCCCTTAGCATATTTAAGTTTAATTTTTATATTTCACATTTCACAATGGATCCAATCATACACTACCAGCTTTCTACTGCTACAATGATGTTACACAATGGTCATTTTTATATATCCCACAGCAAAGGTAACAATTCATAAGCTCTATGGATAAGAATACATACTCTAATAGGACATATACTCTAATAGGACATATATATTTGTATGCATATTTTTTGTGAGGGTTCAATTTTCCTGGGATTTCTTGATAAATTTAAGTTTACTTAGGTTCTTTCTCCACATTGTAGTTGGTGTCCTCTCTTTCACTACATCCCTATCCTCTTTTCTTCTGCTTCCTGCTGTTCTATCCACGTTCATTTACAGGTGGTGCATCTAGTTAGCTAGCTTTTAGCAGGAATTTGCTTGGAAGCACCAA
This sequence comes from Ailuropoda melanoleuca, assembly GCF_002007445.2. NCBI lineage: Eukaryota > Metazoa > Chordata > Mammalia > Carnivora > Ursidae > Ailuropoda > Ailuropoda melanoleuca. The sequence goes on along the minus strand of NC_048235.1, from coordinate 21,835,810 downwards.
ATCTGCCTCAAAGTTGCTACAGTACACAATGGCCTCTATACTGGAAGAAACTCAGGTCTTACTAATATGAGCACAGCAAATATCCACACTGATCATAACCAAAGACATAATTCTTGCATCAAATGCCATCCTCACTATCTTGACACTTATAATTATTGTGGTGTCCATCATTCTTGAGCAGCATGGGAAAGTTTTCATACACATCTCATGTAACATATGAAAGTCAACATTTATGTTTAAAAGGCTGTCGGTTTAATTCTATTTGTCCGTCAGAAAAAAACCCACCAAAGCAAAAACCATTAAGATGATTACTCTGTGTAAATTTAGTCAATAATTTTCTGAGCCCATTTGTTCAGTGTCACCTAAAAATGGTGCTGCTGTCATGGCTTTGTCATAGTTATTTGAGATTTATGTAAATTTTTTTATCTTGAGAAATATACATTTTGTTTTATAAGAACCTAAAAGTGGTTGGATTAATACAATGTTAGCTCATGTTAATTAGAAACATTTCTAAATAACATTTCAACTGATAAAATTAACTGAACGTTTTTCCTTGGAGTTAGAATCTATTGAAAAAGCATATGATACCATCTAATTCTTAAGGGCCCTCCAGAATTATCAATTGATATGAATATGACTTAAATATTGAACATATTTCTAATGACATGCATATATAGATATTAAAAGGCAAATGGGGATTTCCTTTTAGCATATTAAAGCAGAGCAAAGAGATTAATATTAAATAAAAAAATACTAAATATTTCAAGAAAAATAGTCATTGAAACTCATGCTAACATTCCAAACTTTAAATTCTCAACATAGCTTTTTTTCACTACAGATCAAATTCTTTAGATATTACTAAAACATTTTCGACATACCAGTCAGTGTCCATCATAGTTGAGGTCAAAGGCAGACTTTTCACCATGGCTTTCAAAGGTTCTCAACACTGTCATTACTGTGGGTACTTATTTCTTGATCTAAATCACTAGTCCTAAAAGCACTTCAGGAAAACTGTGATGTAGGAAAAGTAGCCTTTAAAACTTCTTTATTGCAATATCTTCTGTGGGACAGTCACCCCTGTCAAATGTACCCCAACTGTCCCCATATGTCAACTCCTGACCAGTGAATCCACTCAGTTCAATCCTTCGTTACGACCCACACACAGCAGGTCTTACCTTATCCACAGGACGCCTTGCTGGTCACCAACCACGTTAACCTCTTCTGTGTTCCACGCAACTGACCTACATTATATACCACTCTAATTGTTGAATTGGCTTTTTCTGAGAGGAAAATGGCTGCTAATTCATCTCAAAACACACCTGCAGGGGGGGAAGATGGCAGAGGAGTAGGGGACCCTTTTTTCAGCTGGTCCCCTGAGTCAAGCTGGATATCTACCAGACCATCCTGAACACCCACAAAATCAGCCTGAGACGCAGGAAGATACATCTGGATCTCTACAAATGAACATCTCCAGTGCTGAGTATTGAGATACGAAGCGGGGACCCGTGAATCCCCGCACAGATATCAGAAGATAAATGGAAGAGGGAGGGAGCTGCCACGCTTAGGCTCCGGGAAGCGGTAGCCACCTGCACTGTGGAGCAGGCCGGACTCAGGGACCAGCACCAGCAAGAGAGCAGACTGAGACCAGGAGCACGGAAACGTGTGCATAACCAAACTAAAAACTGGAGCGCACACTCGAACGAGACTGAAACCCGGTGCTTGGGAGCACACGCACAACCAGACAGAAAACTGGCACTCCAGAGCGCGCCGGAACCACACTGAAACAGGGAGCTTGGGAGCGCATGAGCACGTGCCTGCGTGCACGTGGGTGCCGGGGGCAGCTGGCAGTGTTAGAAGCACAAAGGACAGAGACGTGCTGGCCGTGGAAGCCAGGGCTGGGAGAGGGGCCGTGGGGCACACATCCTGGGACTCTGTGGGGTTTTTAGTGGCACTGACAGAGACTTAAAGTGGCCAGGAGAGCTCAGTGGAGAGCAGTCTGTGATCTCTCTGTTCTGAGACAGAGGCTAGGATACGGCCACTGCTGCTCTAACTCTCAGAAGAGTCACAGAAAACCACCAGGGAAATACCAGCTCACATTGTGCCCTGCCCCAACCCCCCTCACAGGGGACATGGAGACTCTACCCAAACAGGGTTGCCTGAGTATCAGCGCAGCAGGCCCTCATCAAGAAGCCCACATCCCTAAGGTCCCTATAAAACAAGTGCACACTGCCTGGGTCCTGATAAATAATTTGGGCTCTGTGCATCCCCGCTGCCTCTCCTCATCAGAAAGAAGAAAAGGAGAAACCCTCAGCAAATAAAGGACACAGAGACTGTGGCCTCTGCCACAGAACTGATGGATATGGATATGACCAAATTGTCAGAAATAGAGTTCATAGTAACAATGGTCAAGATGATGTGTAGGCTTGAAAAAAATATTAATGAAAATATTAACAAAAATATAGAATCTCTAAGGGTGGAAATGAGAGCGAATCTGGCAGAAATTAAAAATGCTATGAACCCAATGCAGCCAAAACTAGATGCTCTGACGGCCAGGGTGAATGAGGCAGAAGAACGAGTTAGTGAATTGGAGGACGGGATGGTAGTGGAGAAAGTTAAAACAGAAACTTGGCTCAAAAAAATCCAATCTCAAGAATGTAGATTATGGGAGATTATTAACTCAATGAAATGTTCCAATGTCAATCATAGGCATCCCCGAGGGGGTGGAGAAAGAGAGAGGTCTAGAAGAGATATTTGAATGAATTGTAGCTGAGAACTTCCCTAATCTGGCAAAGGAAACAAGCGTTCGTGTCCAAGAGGCAGAGAGGACCCCATCCAAGCTCAACCAGGACAAACCTACGCCACGGCATGTCATAGTGCAATTCGCAAATATTAGATCCAAGGATACAGTATTGAAAGCGGCCAGGCAGAAGAAAATCCTTACGTACAGAGGGAAGAATATCAGAATAATGTCGGACCTGTCTACAGAGACCTGGCAGACCAGGAAGGGTTGGCAAGGTATTTTCAAAGCTCTAACTGAGAAGAACATGCAGCCAAGGATCCTTTATCCAGCAAGGCTGTCATTCAGAATTGATGGATAGATAAGGACCTTCCAAGACCTGCAGAAACTGAGGAATTTGTGACCACCAAACCAGCCCTTTTCTGTAAAAGTAAAAAGGCCCCAAGAGTGATACAGAAGTTTACAATCAAAAGAAACAAAGACTTCACAGGCAACATGACATCATTAAAATCATGTTTCAAGAGTGATACAGAGCAGCAAGTCACAACCGATACAAAGACTTTAAAGAGAAATGGCATCATTAAAATCATATCTGTCAATAATCTCTATCAATCTAAATGGCTTAAACTCTCCCATAAAACGCCACAGGGTTGCAGATTGGATAAAAAGACATGACCCATCCATTTGCTGTCTACAAGAGACTCATTTTGAATCCAAAGATACATCAAGACTGAAAGTGAAGGGATGGAAAACAATTTGTCATGCCAATGGACATCAAAAGAAAGCTGGGGTAGCAATTTACATATCAGACAGATTAGATTTTAAACTAAAGACTGTAGTTAGAGATAGAGAAGAACACTATATTATTCTTAAAGGATGTATCCAACAAGTGGATATGACAATTATAAATATCTATGCCCCCAACAGGGGAGCAGCTAGATACACAAGCCAACTCTTAACCAAAATAAAGAGACATATAGATAAGAACACAGTAATAGTAGNTTAATAGTAGGGGACCTCAACACTCCACTATCAGAAATAGACAGATCACCTAAGCAGAAAATCAACAAAGAAACAAGAGCTTTGAATGATATACTGGACCAGATGAACCTCATAGATATATACAGAACACTACACCCCAGAACAGCAGAATATTCATTCTTTTCAAATGCACATGGAACTTTCTCCAGAATAGACCATATATTGGGTCACAAAACAGGTCTCAAACAATACCAAAAGACTGAGATTATTCCCTGCATATTCTCAGACCACAATGCNAGAATAGATCATGCTCTGGGACACAAAACAGGTCTCAGCCAATACCAAAAGATTGAAATTATCCCCTGCATATTCTCAGACCACAACGCTCTGAAATTGGAACTCAACCACAAGGAAAAACCTGGAAGAAACTCAAACACTTGGAGGCTAAGAACCATCCTGCTCAAGAATGATTGGGTAAACCAGGGAATTAAGAAGGAGATTAAACAATTTTTGGAGACCAACGAAAACAAAAACACATCGGTCCAAAACCTATGGGACACTGTTAAGGCAATCCTAAGGGGAAAATACATAAGCAACCAAGCCTCACTCAAAATAATAGAAAAATTTTAAATGCAGTTTTTATATTTTCACCTCCAGAAGCTGGAGCTGGAACAGAAGAACAGGACGAACCCACACACAAGAAGACAGTTGATCAAGATTAGAGCAGAGATCAATGAATTAGAAACCAGGANAACAGAAGAACAGGCCTAACCCATGCATGAGAAGGCAGTTGATCAAGATTAGAGCAGAGATCAATGAATTAGAAACCAGGAGCACAGTAGAGCAGATCAACAGAACTAGAAGCTGGTTCTTTGAAAGAATAAATAAGATCGATAAGCCACTGGCCAGACTTATTCAAAAGAATAGAAAAAGGACTCAAATTAATAAAATTATGAATGAAAGGGGAGAGATCACAACCAACACCAATGAAATAGGAAGGATCATTAGAAACTTTTATCAACAGCTTTATGTCAATAAATTAAACAACCTGGAAGAAATGGATGCCTTCGTGGAAACGTACAAACGAACAAGACTGAAACAGGAAGAAATTGATTTTTTAAACAGACCGATTAGTTATGAAGAGATTGAAGCAGTGATCAAAACCTCCCAAAAAAGAAGAGTCCAGGGCCTGACGGATTCCCCAG
>NC_048235.1:21755836-21830728 GCF_002007445.2 Ailuropoda melanoleuca | reverse complement strand
CTACCAAACTCATTCTATGAGGCCAGTATTACCTTGATCCCCAAACCAGGCAAAGACCCCATCAAAAGGAGACTTATAGACCGATATCCCTGATGAATATGGACGCCAAAATTCTCAACAAAATCCTAGTTAATAGGAGCCAACAGTACGTTAAAAGGATTATCCATCATGACCAAGTGGGATTCATCCCTGGGATGCAAGGGTGGTTCAACATTCACAAATCTATCAGTGTGATACATCACATCAACAAGAAAAGAGTCAAGAACCATATGATCCTCTCGATGCAGAAAAAGCATTTGACAAAATACAGCATCCTTTCCTGATTAAAACCCTTCAGAGTGTAGGGATAGAGGGTACATTCCTCAATTTCATAAAAACCATCTATAAAAAGCCTACAGCAAATATCATTCTCAATGGGGAAAAGCTGAAAGCCTTTCCCTTAAGATNAAGCCTTTCCCCCTTAAGATCAGGAACACGACAAGGATGCCCACTCTCGCCATTATTATTCAACATAGTACTAGAAGTCCTGTTCAGCAATCAGACAACAAAAAGGGATAAAAGGTATCTAAATCGGCCAAGAAGTCAAACAGTCTCTCTTCGCAGATGACATTATACTCTATATGGAAAACCCAAAAGAATCCACTCCCAAACTACTAGAAGTTATAGAGCAATTCAGTAATGTGGCGGGATACAAAATCAATGCTCAGAAATCAGTTGCATTTCTATACACGAACAATGAGACTGAAGAAAGAGAAATTAGGGAATCCATTCCATTTACAATAGCACCAAAAATCATACATTATCTAGGAATTAACTTAACCAGAAACATAAAGGATCTACATTCTAGAAACTACAAGTCACTCTTGAAAGACATTGAAGAAGACACAAGATGGAAAAATATTCCATGCTCATGGATCGGAAGAATAAACATAGTTAAAATGTCTATGCTACCCAGAGCAATCTACACTTTCAATGCCATCCCAGTCAAAATACCAATGACATTTTTCAAAGAACTGGAACAAACAGCCCTTAAATTTGTGTGGAACCAGAAAAGGTCCCGAATCACCAAGGAATTGTTAAAAAGGAAAAACAAAGCTGGGGGCATCACGTTGCCGGATTTCAAGCTGTACTACAAAGCTGTGATCACAAAGACAGTATGGTACTGACACAAAAACAGAGANGTACTGGCACAAAAACAGACCCATAGACCAATGGAACAGAATAGAGAACCCAGAAATGGACCCTCGGCTCTTTGGGCAACTAATCTTTGATAAAGCAGGAAAAAACATCCAGTGGAAAAAAGACAGTCTCTTCAATAAATGGTGCTGGGAAAATTGGACAGCTACATGCAAAAGAATGAAACTTGACCACTCACACCATACACAAAGATAAACTCCAAATGGATGAAAGACCTCGATGTGAGACAGGAACCCATCAAAATCCTAGACGAGAACATAGGCTGCAATCTCTTTGACATCAGCCACAGCAAGTTTTTTCATGACACATCTCCAAAGGCAAGAGAAACGAAGGAAAAAATGAACTTGTGGGACTTCATCAAGATAAAAAGCTTCTGCACAGCCAAGGAAACAGTCAAAAAAACTAAGAGGAAGCTCACGGAACGGGAGAAGATATTTGCAAATGACACTGCAGATAAAAGACTCATATCCAAGATCTACAAAGAACTTCTCAAACTCAACACACGAGAAACAAATAAAGAAATCAAAAAATGGGCAGAAGATATGAACAGACACTTTTCCAAGAAGACATACAAATGGCCAACAGACACATGAAAATGAAAAAATGTTCAACATCATTAGCCATCAGGGAAATTCAAATCAAAACCACATTAAGATACCACCTTACGCCAGTTAGAATGGCAAAAATTGACAAGGCAGGAAACAACAAATGTTGGAGAGGATGTGGAGAAAGGGGATCCCTCTTACACTATTGGTGGGAATGCAAGTTGGTACAGCCACTTTGGAAAACAGTGTGGAGGTCCCTTAAAAATATAAAAATTGAGCTACCCTATGATCCAGCCATTGAACTACTGGGTATTTACCCAAAGACACAGATGTAGTGAAGAGAAGGGCCATATGCACCCCAATGTTCATAGCAGCATTGTCCACAATATCTAAATTGTGGAAAGATTCGAGATGCCCTTCAACAGATGACTGGATTAAGAAGATGTTGTCCATATATACAATGGAATATTGCTCAGCCATCAGAAAGAATGGTTACACAACTATGCAGCAACATGGAGGGGACTGGAGGAGATTATGCTAAGTGAAATAAGTCAAGCAGAGAAAGGCAATTATCATATGGTTTCACTCATTTATGGAACATAAGAAATAGCAGGAAGATTGGTAGGAGAAGGAAGGGAAGAATGAAGGGGGGGTAAACAGAAAGGGGGAATGAACCATGAGAGACTATGGACTCTGGGAAACAAACTGAGGGCTTCAGAGGGGAGGGGGTTGGGGGACTGGGATAGGCTGGTGATGGCTATTAAGGAGGGCACATATTGCATGGTGCACTGGGTGTTATACGCAAACAATGAATCATGGAACATTACATGAAAAACTAAGGATATACTGTGTGGTGACTAAGATAACATAGTAAAAAAAATATATATTAAAAAAAAAAGAAAAAAACCACACCTGCATGTTATTAGGGAGTTTTATGGTATGGGTGAATGTTCCAGTTTGTCAGAGGAGATATTCTGTGGAGAGGAGAAGAGCTCTTTGGAAATCTGTCAGTTTAAGTCCTCCAGGAATCAGATGCCAAGGAGTCAGAAGTGCAGATTTACTGCCAAGAATGTCTGCAAAAGACAAAAGGGAGGGGAGCAGAGTAGTCAAGAACTTGAAGCCATTGATGCAGGTCTGACACTAGTGGAAGGAGAAGGGAGAACGAGGGTTGAGTAACAGAGCCCCGGGACTGGGGATGCAGCCCCGGGAATCTGCCTGAGGTCGAGATAAAGCGCAAAGATTAGACAGAAATGGCCAAGCCTCAGCCAGTCCACTGTGCTTGGTCATTAGCTAGAAACTGCCAAGGAAGCTACCCTTTGCCTGAACACCATAGATCCCCAATGCATTGTGGCTGGATGTGCTAGTCCTGGCAGATTCATATCGGGAGGGGGAGTTCTTACATGGAAGGAAGTGGCTGCTGCAAATCCTCATGGAACACACTCATCTAAAAGTTGCAGTGCTCTAACCCAGTATTTTTCTTCTGTACTGTCACTTTATTACGAATCTGTACATATTTGTCCACTATTTCATGTCTGTACTTTTGCCTGTTTTGACAAAAGTATGAAATGACTTTTATCTTTATCCTTGTTGCTCCCTTCCAGTCATTTTTAATTTTATTCGGTTCTGTAAGTTATTTACTTCTCTACTTTTGTTCATTATTTACTTACTTATATATATTTAGGCAGCTCATCATACCCATCTAAGGTACATTAGTTATTCGAATAGGTGATATATGCACTTTGCAGAAAAATCAAAGTGTACCCCCACTTTTATCTATAGCCTGAGACCCAACTCCTTAAGGGATCTTTCATTGGTTATTCCTACAGATCTACAAACTTCTAGCACATGCTGTGGTCCCCCTGCTATACTGCAAAGCATCCTTGTAATACCTACATTGTTTCTCATGTGTTAAAACCCAAATATAGGGGCACCTGGGTGGCTCAGTCAGTTAAGCGTCTGCCTTCCACTCAGGTCATGATCCCAGGATCCTGGGATTGAGCCCTGCACCTGCTCAGCGGGGAGCCTGCTTCTCCCTCTCCCTCCTGCTTGTGCTCTCTCTCCATCAAATAAATAAAATCTTAAAAAAAAACACAATATAGTAAGAATCCTTTCTGTGTGGTTTTTATATATCTTAGTGCAAACAGTTCTCGGTGAGAAAAACATATTCATGTAGAACAAGCAACAAAATACAGCTGACATGGTCGTTGTTGGCCTGTTCTAATAAAAATGTAGTAATTCCCTATGATTTCAGTCCTATGTGGAAGTTAAGAAACAAAAAAAACCAGCAAAGGAAGAAAAAGAGAGAGAGAAAGACAAACCAAGAAACAGGCTCTTAACTATAGAGAACAAGCTGATGGTTACCAGAGGGGATGGGGGGAATGGGTGAAACAGATGACGGAGATAAGGAGGGCACTTGCTAATGACAGGCACGGGGTGTTGTATGGAAGCGTTGAATCCCTATATCGTACACCTGAAACGAATACAACTGCATTTTAACTAGGATTAAAATTAAAACTTTATTTTTATTTTTTTTATTATGTTATGTTAGTCACCATACAGTACATCATTAGTTTTTGATGTAGTGTTCCATGATTTATTAGTTGCGTAAAAAGTAAAAACAAACATACACACACCCGAAATGCTGTAATTTCTATGACTGAAATGCTTGATGAGCACAGCCTATGCTTGGCATGGTTCCCATACTCCCAATGGTGGTTGGTGATTAGTTTCAGGTGCACATATATAATATAATATAATATAATATAATATAATATAATATAATATAATATAATCCCACCTATGTAATAGGTGTGTAATATAAACCCACTCATGATTTTTAAAAATTCTAGAGAAAGAGAATGTGAATTTGGGATCTCTAAGGGTTAAGACAACAGAATAAAGAGAATTCCCTGCTAAAAGATGCCTGTCTTTCTGGAGTCTTACCACTCAGCAGGGATTATTATGACCCAGAGGAGCAGAGGCTGAAATGTGATCGAGGGTGCAGGGTGATTGTCAGCTTACAACCCAGAAGGGGCTCCAACTGGACTGTCCAGGAGCCGGTGTAACCTGCCCAGCAGGGGACAAGCTTTCCTGGAAAGCTGAGAAAAATCGTATGCATTGTACTAGACAACAATGACAGCAAGGAGAATAAACAGGGAGGCAGACAAAAAGGATCTAAAAAGAGGGTGGCCACATGGAGAACAGATTGAACATATCATGAAACAGAGCCACACAAGAGCAATAGACTCAGGCTCAGTTCTGGCCTCTAAGAAGTAAACAATTATCTTCACATTAACGCTCTATTGATGAACGTCTTGGGGAGGTCACTTTGCTTTGCGCACACTGACTATGATTGTCTTTTTAATTATACATGATAATACAGGTAAGACACTTGGGGCGGTGCATGGTATATGGCAAGCATCCTAAAAATGTCATCCCCTAGTAAGTACAGAAATGCGAAATGTGCAGCAGGTGATATGGCTCAAGGATCGGGGGGGTTCACTCGAAACTAGTGCAGTGCCTCCCCACCATTTTCACATCAGAGTGTCTACACATGCGTGTGCACGCACACACACACACACACACACGCACAGGCACACACTATACGGTTTGTATGACTCCCTGGAGTAACTCGGAAGAGACTCAGAGCCCCAGATGAGGTTACTGGTAGATGTAGACAACAGGTTAGGGGTTCCAGCCACTCTAAGTCTCTTCTGGAATTCTGAGGCTGAAGGGATGTGTCCATCACAAAAACCAGTGTGCTGTGGACATCACTTGAGAAGCTCTGCAGTCATGGTACATTGACAAGCTGAGTCACTTGGCTCTCTGCAGTGTAGGTCTCACCCAGCAGCTCAATGATGTCCTCACACCATCATTTTCTGCTTGTCTTCATCTCTTCTCACCATGAACACACCTACCAACTGGTTTCAAGCCACCAGGAACTCCTGCCTGGATTATTTCTGTGTCTTGTGGCTGCCCCCGTTTTCCTGGGGTCTGTAATTACCAAGGCAGACAGGAGGTAAAACGAAGTCAGAGGATGTGCCCAACTGTTCCCATCTCACTAAGATAAAAGTCAATATTACAATGGTGCAAAGACACACAGGATCAGCCCCTCTCTGAACTGATCTCCACTACTGTGCTCCCACCCAAAGTGGACTTGATTGCTCTTTCCCTAGAAAACTACATCTCGGCCCAGCTCTCCCTATCTAATTAGGGTTTGCACATTCTCTTATTTACAGTTTGTGTTGCTTAATTTTATTGTTAACATGCCTAGGCTGGCATGACCAGCTGCTTGATGAAACATCAGTGTAGATGCTGTGAAGGATTCTTTTTAGAATCAGTAGATCCTGAGGAAAGCAAATTACCCTCTCTAAGGTGGGTGGGCCTCATCTAAGCAGTTGAAGACCTTAAGAGAAAAGACTGGCTTTCCCTAAAGAGGAAGAAATTCGGCCTCTAGACTGCCTTGGGACCCAAGACTACAACCTCAGTTCTTCTGGGAATTTCCAGCCTGCCCTGCAAATTTCTGACTTTCTGGTCCCTACAATCTCTGCTCCTATGCAGATACATCCTACTGGTTCTGTTTCTCTGGAGAACTTTCATACGCATTTATTCAAAACAGCACTGGCACACTCTGTCCCCTTTCACTGATAATTTTTGTGTGTATTGATTGTCTGTCTTCTCCCACTAGAATACAAGCCACCTTTGGGCAAGATTTTCTCCCTCACAGCTTTAGAATAGTGCCTGGCACATACTTTCTCAATAAAGAGGTGTTGAATAAATATAAAAAAATAAATCCTCATGCTCTCTGGCTCCATCCAAACCCTTCATTACCTCCTCCACGTAAGGGCATAGAGATGAACAAATTGACAATGAGGAAGTAGAAAGAAAGAGCAAGAGAAATCCAAGGAGCATACAGGTGTGGAAACAGCATTTAGAGATAAGCAGAGGGGGAGTAGCCAGTAAATTCTGAGTCATGTGTGATCCAGAAAGCAGATGTTTCATAGACAAAAGGAAAATGAGAATGTAAAGAATTCCCAGGTGTATTAATTTTTCATCAAATCCAGCAGAAAAAAAAATGATTAAAAATTTAGAATTGCTCTGGAATTAGAAGAATATGGGTTTTTTTTTAAAGAGGAGTTTCATTAAAAATGAAAAAGAATGCCTCTAAAAATCAGCTTAAAAAGCACAGCTTTGAAAAGACATAAATTGATGTGGTGAAAAGTTCTGTTAAGTGTAGAATTAGGAGACTTGACTTCTACTAATTAGCTGTCTGAACATATAAAATGCGCTCAGCATTTAGCATTTCCCTCAGATCTAATATGAGGATATGATGTGTTTCACTTCCTTAGCAGAGCATTTTGCCCCCTAGACTGAATCAAATGACAGATATAAAAACCATAAAAAATTAAATAAATAAAGCTATAAGTTACTGTTGTAGGCATGTTTATAAAAATAACAATGGCAAGATAATGATTTTGACAGGGTATGCTTAATAAAACACCTAGATATAAGTTAACCAAAATATTGAAATAAAAAAATTAATTGTCAAAGTAAAAGGTCAAAATAGTGATGAAGTGGCATAGCATAGTTTGAGGACTTTAGCAAAGAATTTAATTTCTCAGAGAGAAAGGGACAGAGAATTCCCTATATTTGTGCCAAACACCTAGAGAAACTGATACCCTCCAGCACTTTGGAGAAAATTGGACAGAAAACGGTAAGTGTAGTTTCTCACTCTTTCTTACTCTTATAAAAATACATTATTTAAGGTTATTGCACAGTTGTTTCCCCTCGGGATGTGTTAAAGTAAACAGTGTTATCTTAAATGTGTTATTCTGTCTCCACAGTTTTGGAGGTAAACTTGACTTGAATCAGACTGTTCTCCATAGTGTTATTTCCCTCCTAAAAAAGCCACATCACTCTCTAATTTTAAAAATGAATCAATATGATTCTTGACAAACCACACAATTTATAACTGTACATTGAGTATAAACTCTGTAATTCTTTTGTCCCTGTACACTTTTATTTAAGGAATTCAAAAGCACTGACAAATATTAAACATCACAGTGAATGTGTGAAAGAAGAATATTGAATACTGAAAGGTTAGTGAGACAAAGCTGGGGAGAGTAAATATTTTGTTCATGGTTTTGGAGCAAAATATAGGTTGTTTTCATGACAACAAAAAATTCAGACTCTATTGCGGTTTGATGTTTACTAAACTTAAATCGCCAACCAGTTCTTAAAGATTTTCTGAGTCAATCTGTTCTTTTCTGTTTAATATCAGCCACCTACATCTTAACTATAATTGTAAGTTTATCAAATCTTAACTATAGTTCAGGAATCTGTCAAATCTATCAATAGATATTGTATCTTTTCTTGTGTATTTAGAATTCTCAAAGACATTTTGTAGATGTATTACTATTTGGCTTGATAAGCAAACATTGTCTACAAATAAGCTTGGTCTTTTGTGACCAAGTTTGTATCCCAAATAGCCATACAATAGAGTAAAATGTCTGCAGCTGATACAAAGGGTAATAGAACATTGGGGTGCTTGGGTGGCTCAGATGGTTAGCCGTCCTACTCTTGATTTTGTCTCAGGTCATGATCTCGGGGTCCTTTGGACCCCAGTGTCAGGCTCTGCACTCAGCAGGGATTCTGCTTAAGGATTCTCTCTCCCTTTCCCTCTGCCCCCTTCCCCTGCTCGCGTGTGCTCTCTCTCTCTCAAATAAATAAATTAGTCTTAAAAAAAAATAAAACCAAACACCAAACTAATAGAATGTTAATCTGGGAATGAGTCATATTTTACCCTATCTGCACCAGATCTAGCATCTAGTTAGGCTGTTCACACTGAGAGCTGTACTTTTGTGAGCTAAAGTCACTACAATTACTGGAAATTTGGTCCAGAGCAGAACATCCCAACAGTAGAATATTTGTGTTTAGGAAGGAGATATGCAATCAAAGGAGGATAGGATGGGATTTTAGGAATATGCTTACTGTGTCTCTGACTGCACACTGGCATATGTATTGAAGGAGCCATAACACTCAACAAGCTGGGCTTTTTTTTTTAAGGTTTTTTATTTATTCATTTGAGAGAGAGAGAGTGAGCAAGAGCACAAGCAGGGGAAGGAGCAGAGGGAGAAGGACAAGCAGACTCCCCGCTGAGCAGGGAGCCCCATGGGCTCCATCCCAGGACCCTGGGATCGTGACCTGAGCCAAAGGCAAATGCCCAAATGTCTGAGTCACCCAGGTGCCCCAACAAGTTGGGCTTTTACATTCATTTTAGAAGAATAGGCAAGTACAGAACTGAGAGTATGCAGTTGAGTGGTATTGCATGTTAATAACTTCTGTGATGGGATAGTTGGAATAAGAATTGTCATACCTACATCTTCCATTGTTCATGAGAACAGAATAGTTAGATATAGCTTAGAAAGCTCTTCCTGTAATACTGCTTTTCAAACGTCTGACAAGATCCTAACCTCCAACAATTTCATCATAGAAAGGAAAGTTGTCCCAGGGTTAAGTCCATGCAGCAAAGTGTTCTGGATGATTCAGGTTGGATACGGCAACAAAGAAGGGCCATGGGGAGAAGAGTAGGTGAGTAACTTTGCATTTGGGAGAATTCCACAGCACAAGCAGGTGCAGAAAGGTGACCACCTAGGATGGCAGCATATACTCAAGAAGAGTTATCCAGCTCTTACTAATTATTCTGTGGCTTGGGATGCCTGGGTGGCTTTGTTGGTTAAGTGCCTGCCTTCGGCTCAGGTCATGATCCTGGGGTCTTGGGATCGAGTCCTGCATCAGGCTCCCTGCTCAGTGGGGAGCCTGATTTTCTTCTGTCTGTTGCTCCCCCTGCTTGTGCTCCCTCTCCCTCTCTCTGATAAATAAATAAATAAAAATCCTTTAAAAAAATTATTTTGTGGCTCAATTTGGGATGAAAGTTCACATCTGGGAGTTAACGGTTAGGAAAGCTTGTAGAGAATACAGATTCACCAAGGGAGTAGGGATTGAGATGAAGAGAAGAGGACACAGTTTGTTCTAGTTTAGAATGAAACCATTTTCCCCACTAATTAGGCTCAAAGGAGAGACTAAAGATTACTTTTTAAAAATAATTGCTGACTATGTATACAAATATTTTTACTTAAGAGTAAAAGTCAATTTTAGAATGACGGTCCTCTTACTTCATTAAAAAACATTCACAGAGAGCATTGACAGGTTTTCTAGCATTTTAGACATCTCTCACATCACCCACATTGTGGCTCTGTGTATTCAGAAGGGAGTTACAACTGAATTGTAATTTCAATCCAATATCAAGTTTAATTTCAGCACTAATGTCACAGTTCTCAAATATTTGCCTCATCAGAACACTTAAGGCTGCAGTAGCATGCTCAAAATGATGCTGAATTCCTTCCTCTCTGTCAAGCTTCTGTAGAAAACACCTTTCAAGTTTGCCGGGTCAAACGTGATGAGAATGGCTGACACCTGAGAACCAAACCAACTCTGTTCTCAGCATCGAGCCAGAAAGGCACAGAAGATATTTTTAAACTTCCTTAAGATGGCCTTAAAGTTGAATAGTTGGAGGAGATATAAAATAAGGACTAAATAAAATAGAATATATACACTACTTTTGGAAAAATAGAACTATTTCAGTTTTTGTATTTTCAAGAGCAAGAGGAAAGAAGGAATAGCAAGAAGGCATGATGAATCATACTTAAAATATAGTTTCTGGGCTAAATTCATTAGAAGAGATTTTTACTAAATGTATTTTATTGAACCTTGGTCAGCCTATAGACTAACCTGAGTTTTGTTGTTGTTTTTTAAAGATTTTATTTATTTATTTGAGAGAGAGGGAGAGAGAGAGCAAGCAGAGAGGGAGATTGAGAGCAAGCAGAGAGGGAGATTGAGAGGAAGAAGCAGACTTCCTCCTGAGCAGAGAGCCCAACGAGGGGCTCGATCCCAGGACTCTGAGATCACAACCTGAGCTGAAGGCAGACGCTTAACTGACTGAGCCACCCAGGTGCCCCTAGACTAACCTGAATTTTTTAAAAAAGAGTAAGTCTTACTAGAGTAAAATTTCACATATCTGGCTTTCTCAAAGAATAAGAAATTTGGATGCATGCACATTCCAAGCACTGACTTTTTAAAATGAGGACAATATAATTGCAGCAGAAGCCGCCATTACCAAAAATATGGCTACCCCTTCCTTTGGGTAGGTTTCTTGCTGAGTAATGGCTTCTCAGCCAAAAACTACACATTCAGATCTCCTTTGACAAAAGGTGTGGCTATGTGATGTAATTCTAGCCACAAAATATTGACAGAAATTACATACTGCCTTTTCCCATCCATGTGGTTACTGGAGTATGAACACATAGCTTGGAGATTAAATAGCCATTTTAGTGTTTTCTGCAATGATTATGAGTAAACTATTGGGGAATAAAGTTGGATTTCATTGGTATAGAGGGAGGGGTTCAAATGATGAGAGTAGGAGAGACCACTCACAGAGAGTACAGAGAACAAACAGTACTGGGTGTGGTGGGTGAAGGACGGAAGTGAAGGACAGAAGATACACCAATGCTTGGGAAGTAAGAAGGGGGAGTAAGAATGCTCAAATAAGTTACAAGTGAATGGTGAAAGCCCTTAAGTAGAGACAAACTGGCCAGAGAACGGGAAGAGAATGTGGTAGTCACAGGGAATAGAGAGTTTTAAGGAGGCAATGAGCGGTTTACCTTTAGCATGTAACCAATGAGATAGGGACAAAAAATGTACCCATTCATTTTGAAACGTGGGAATTTTAGCAGCAATTTGGGAAGAACATCTTCAAATAGGTGGAGAATTAAAATCCTGACTGTGTCATTTGAATAAGAAAGAAGCAGTGAGGAAGCCAACCAGCACAAGTAAGCTCCTCTATGGACTGGACGGTTGAATGGAAAGGGAGAAATGGGGCTTACATAGCAAGAACACTGAGTCAAAGGAGGGACATATTTGTAGAGCAGGGAATGAAGTCAATAGAGGGAGATCAGTCTGGTCCTGAAGACTGCAGGAGATAGGATTAAGAATGCTGGTGAAGGAACTGGATTTAAACAGGAAAGGAGCGTGTCTGTGTCCTTAGATGAAAAGGAATTAAGTGCGCTTGCAGATGCTGGCTAATTTTCAGTTAGAAAGGGGTGAACTGGAGCATATCCCCTTACAATGCTCTTCTAGCCCCCATGCAGTGAAAAATCTCAAGACAGATTGGTGGTCCTGTTGCTTGCATCAACTCTAATCATTCAATTAACTAAATAATCAATCCACAAAATATTAATCTAGTATTTGCTATGTTCTAGGAGCTTTAAGAAATGTAGCAGCAAACAAAACATATTCACTGCTCTGCTCTCTCTTTACAGAGATCGTGATGTAGTAGGAAATTTTTACTAAATTTCAGTTGATTAAAATGTATCTCTTTAGAAAATATGATAGCAGGAGTGAAGAGTGTTTGTGAGATTGTTTCTTATTAAATTGTTAAACAAATATGAAGGCTCTACCACCAGTAAATGAGTAGACCAATTTACAGTTTGTGTTTTCTATTTATCTTCATTTACCATCAAATTAATAGTAAACTTGAAAATTGAAATGCATGACAGAAGTAGCAATACTAGGACTTTCTTTAAATCATTAAAATCATTTAATCATTAAAAAATACATTGTCAGGAATAAATATAATTGAAATGTTCATCCTCAGCTGCTTAGAAGAATTATGATCTATACCAAAGGTCTTTTGGAAGCTTCAAAGTATTGTGATAAAAATAGTAGTTCTTTTATTGCTAAAATAAAATTAAATATTTAAGTCAAATTTTTATTATTTGTGTTCTCTCTCTTTCTCCCACCTCCTCCCTCCCTCTCTTTCTCTCCCTCTCTCAATACTCTACAGACCTATGTACATATTCTTTAGCTATGTCAGGGAGGGTAAATTTGTTGCCTTAAATCTCCATTATTGACTCATTATTGAATCAATCATCCCCACCTCAGGTATAAATGATCTAAGATTAAAAGTTTCTTTATGAATTTGCCAGCTAATTTCTAAAAATTCTTAACTCTGTCTTTGTGTTTAAAATAAAACACTAAATAACTTAGATTTTGTTGAAAAAACATGTATAAAATTAGAATACCTTCTGATCATAATTTACATTTTCTATTACAGACGTTCAATCACTAGAAACACAAGAAAGTGTTTATTATAACCATGTTCACGATGACTGCGCTAAATTAGTTTACAGGGCAAAATCTTGGGAGCTGGTAAATGTAGGTAATCATCCAATGAGAATCTCCTCTTCAGTAAAGGATTTTTTTGGCTTTGTTTGTGCTGTAGGTGCAAGAAATGTTTATTCTAAAATGAGTATCATGCCAGGAAGTAGTCTTCTTGGCAGGAGAGATGGAACTCCTAATGTATCCTCCTTCCCTGATCAAAATATCCTTCATCTGGAAATACTCACTTCTCTTACAAATTCTTCAGCCGTCTGCTAAGTCCTTTCTGACACAGCCTTACCTGATGAGATGGTAACATAATCTGGTGTATGTTCCCGTGTGTCACTGACAAGCTCTTTTCGGTTTGTCCTGTCTTCCTAAGAAGTGTGTTCTTTCATGGCAAGTCAGCTAATCTGTTTTCCTTTTCTACAGTGCCTGGCACAATACTGGGTATTAGGCAAGTAAATATTTGTTTTTTGAATGCTTCAAAGTAATAATCTGCAAGATTCATTCCAGAAAACCACAGCAGTGTTATTTTGATGACTTCAGTTATATTTCAAATCATTGCTAAAATGCACTAATTACGGAATAATTATGATATTCCATAATTTTATATATTTGGAATAACTATAATATAATGGAATAATCACAACTTTTAGGTGTTTTTCTAAGTTACTTTCTTGTTTCCCATCTTTGTATGATGCAGTTAGACAAAATAAATGTTATTCAATATCTCATTTTGAAGTTTGTTTGTTTGTTTCTTTCTTTACTTAAGTGACCTCTACACCCAACGTGGGGCTCTAACTCATGACCCTGAGATCAGGAGTCACATGCTTTTCCAACTGACCCAGCCGGGCACCTCTCAATATCTCATTTTGAACAAGAGAAAGAAATATAACTTGGTATTCACTTAAATTACAAATGACATCTAGATGTCACTATTTTCCAGTTCCAGAAGACGTTTGAGAATTACAATAAGTAATGATATCTGTAAAGTGCTTTACAGTTTATAAAATATTTTCATCTACCTAAATCATTAAAAATTTGTTTTGCTCATAAACTAGAGCTGCTAACAACCTAGGAATGCTTTTTATTTGATGCAAGAAATATTCCGATAATGAAACTATGCTGCCCCAGATTTGCAGTGAGCAAAACTAAAAAGCAAATCAAGCTTTCCAGGGAATAGCCAATGGTTTGATGCTTCTGGGGGAAGGAAAAAAAAAAAAAAGAAAGAAAGAAAAGAAATGAAAAGAAAAGAAAAAAGAAAGCTTACATAGTAAAGGTCTAGAGGGAAGGCTGGGAAACACTAGAGAAGGGTCCTCACTGATTTCAGGAGGATTAGAATCTGGCCACTACTGGGGCGCCTGTGTGGCACAGCGGTTAAGCGTCCGCCTTCGGCTCAGGGCGTGATCCCGGCGTTCTTCTGCTATGAGCCTGCTTCTTCCTCTCCCACTCCCCCTGCTTGTGTTCCCTCTCTCGCTGTCTGTCTCTATCTCTGTCAAATAAATAAAAAAATAAAATAAAGTAAAAAATAAAAAAATAAAAAAGAATCTGGCTACTACTAAAACAGAAACTGACTATTGAAAGCCTCTTTCAAATCCATGGCTTCCGGCTAGCAAATATTTTAATTACATTGTGAACATTTCAAAGAAAGGAATGGGTGACATCATCCAAAATCTCTTTAAAAAGCAATTGTTGATTTTTTTTCCCTTAAGTTTACATTTTACAGAGGAGCTGAAAATATTAAAATCACCGTGGAAACTGAAATTTTTATTATAGTGTTCAGAGCTTGAGTAACTTAAATGAGGTAATGACAGCAATTAAATGTAGAACAGGTGGGACATGTCCAGCATATATGTCAGATAGATAAATTAATAATCACCCAAGAACTTGAAATACTATGTGTTGAGTTTTAACATATTTGAAATTGATGTCTACGTTTATATTAGGAGAGCTTATGATATATTGCTGATAATGAACTATCTTAGGAAAAGACAAAAACAAAAAACCAAAAAACAACAGCAACCTTCTAGCATGTTCTCCCAGTGAAATCTAAGACACAGGAAGAGAATGGAGAGCCTGTGCTGGGTGCCGGTTCTCTAGACTTCTAGGCGTACATACAGGAAGCGGGATCATCAGTATCAAGCCCCAAGAGGTATTGCACAAATGGAAAAAATGACCTTTCAAAAAAAGTCCTCCAACCAGATCTGCCTAATGGGTAAAACAGATGGTAGAGGCCTAAACACATATTTAATTTCATATTAAATATGTATGGCAGTAATTGTTTTTCCAAAGTCAGCAGAAGAAAAATTGCCTGCATTGTATTTCATAGAGGACATTGACAAAAGTTCTCTACGTTCTAGAATACTTTGACCATCAGTTTAGAAATTCCTTTTACCCAAGATGAATTATGTTCTCCAGGAGTCTTGTTTTAGTATATAAACTTTAGAAGAGGGTATACAGAGTATGTGAGGAAAAGGTAACCAATAAACAAGCAAAGAAAACCTGTTAGAGGTGTAAGGGTGGGAACAGGGGTAGAAGGGACCACTTAGCATCTAGATAGCCGCTTAATGATTCTGGGACCTGAGGAAGGACCTGTACTAAAACTGGGAAGGGAAATACAGAAGTCTCCACATCAATCTTCTATTTTGCTGTTTTGGTTAGCCTCATGCTCCAAACCAAATCCAGCCAAGCCACTTTTCTTTTGTAATTAAAGTTCTATCAAAGCAGAGCCACACTAATTCATATATGTACGGTCTATGGCTGCTTTGGGGCTACAAATGGGAGAAGTGGGAAGTTGTGACAAAGATGCAATGGCTAAAAAAGACTAAAACTAATTTGGTGTTTGCTCCTGTACAGGACAAGTTTGTTGAACCTTGCAGTAAAACAAAACCGTTCTCTGGTTACTCTACTTAAAAAATAGTGGAACTCTAACTAAATAAAAAGGAGGCCTGTATCTATTTGTATCCCTCATACTGTACCAGGTCCTCATTTATATTCCCAGTGTAAGTGGTGTCTTTCTCAGTCTCTGTAGTCAGTTTCTCAGCTTATTCAAGTAGATCCAAGGATTTGCTGAACGCTTAAATGATTATCATTTTCAAATGTTATGATGCATTTATATGATGTTTCCTACTAGTAGCAGAAACAATTACATAATGAAAAAATCTACAGACTGGAATATTTCTATTTTAAATTTAATGAAAGCCATAGCTAAATTTTATTCTTGAGCTAAAAATTTGAAAATAAAAATTCAATTTGATATCTGCTATTGCTAAATTAATCTTAGGGTATTTTGTTGTTGCTGTTGCTGGAAAAGAGTGAGGGAGAAATTTCTTTCTGGTGCCAGCAGTCAGGGAAGGTGGCAGGTTCCAGCCTCAACAACTGACCTATTCACCTGCAAGATGAAGTGTTATAGGAGTCTTATAAGGAGCAGTGGGGGGGTGCAAGAGAGCAGGCAGGGAACACATGATCATGGATGGGGGTGGGGTATGTGTTCAGCTCCTGATCATGGGCAGAGAAGGGGATGTGGTCTTCTGGACATCCTGTTGCTATCCAGGCTTTTCTGGCCTTGGGATTGGAATGTTTTAGTCATTGCCAAACATCTTTGTCAGTGCCTCCAGAAAGTGTGATAAGAAATAAGAACTTATTTCAGGGGCACCTGGGTGTCTCAGTCTTGATTTCGGTTTAGGTCATGATCTCATAGTGGTGAAATCAAGCCCCATGATGGGCTCCATGCTCAGTGTAGATTCTGCGTAAGATTCTCTCCCTCTGCTTCTGCCCCTCTCACCCACACACGTACACTTGCTCTCTCTCTCAAAATGAATAAATAAATACATAAATGAATAAATAAAAAAATAAATAACAATGGTAGGTTTCCGAGCATGAGTTAAGCAGTCTTTTCTATTTGTGGTTTTAACTGTTAATCTTAGGCTATTTTAAAATCTGTTACAAAATTATTCATTGAAAGTAATTCATGTGCAAGAATATAGGCTGGTAGAACATTCCTTTGTTTATGCTGCCAATCATTGATTGAGGTGGGCAGGTACTGGGCTAGAGATGAAGACACAAGCCTTCCCCATAAGATAGTCATAGGAGAGTGCATAGAGATGGACATTCAGAAATAACCATAACAAGGTCTGCCTGTCCACCTCAAAGGCCTGGACCTTTTGTAGAGCAAGTGAACCCTGTGGTGTGGATGGACTAGGAATAAATATCCTTGGCTCTTTGGTCAGAAAGTTGTGTGT
Organism: Ailuropoda melanoleuca; assembly: GCF_002007445.2. Classification (NCBI taxonomy): domain Eukaryota; kingdom Metazoa; phylum Chordata; class Mammalia; order Carnivora; family Ursidae; genus Ailuropoda; species Ailuropoda melanoleuca. The sequence goes on along the minus strand of NC_048235.1, from coordinate 21,813,528 downwards.
TTGAATCTTGCCCCTGCCACTTTCAGATGTGTAACTTTGGGCAAGTTTCTTAATTTCTCTTGTTTCTTCATGTATGAAATGTGGCTAATATACGATTGTGAAAATTAAATATAACACTGGACTTAAGGAGTTTAGCGCATGAATTAGATTCATAACTAAATTAGATTAAAACTTCAAAACAAGTAGTCTGTTTATGAATATAATTTTTATTATTGCTAAACATTAGACTTCTCACTTTTTTAGATCTCTTAGTGGGCATTAAATAGTTAATACATCACCATCTGCCTCTACTTAGTATTATAAGAACCAGATATAACAGTGAATATGACAACCTGAGTTTTTGTTTTGTTTTGTTTTTAGGGATTTCTTAATATTGAACAAATTGAAAAAAGTCTTGATTCATAGTCCATACCTGGAAAAGACTGTACTCGAAGAGCTCACTGACAGCCAAAGCTATCATAGCCCATGATTTGACCACTGTCCAGTTATTAATACAGGAAAAAAGAAACTGACAAAAACCCGTGTCTTAATAAACCAATACATCACTGTCAAAGAGCATATGGAAAACCGTATCAATAAGGCCACTAGAATCAGAACAAATTGAAACCTATTAAAAAATGTGTTGCCTAAAACTTGTCATCATTTATTATCTTTATGTGTAGAATGGGCAGCATGGTGTGTTTAAAAAAAGCAGATTTTACTGTAGATGCCATCCGTATAACTTACTAATATGATCCTGAAAGAGTTAATATTTGTGATTTCAGTTTTGCCCAGAATTGCCTCCTCCATGGCCCTCATGCGGTAATCAATTATGTAACCCATCCTCTCACAGCACCAGTAATGAGACCTAAACCCATTTTCTTCCTGATTGGTTCAGGGATGTGCATGTGACCAAATCAGAACCAATTAGTCCTTCCTGGGATTGTCCCATAGGCTTTGAGAAAAGAGAAGTTTTCTTTCTTTCTGAAATAGGAGGATTACATGTTTATAGCAATCGTGTCTCTATGAGGAATAAAGCCAGGCAACAACCAGCAGAGATAAGTGCTAGAGATAGGACCCTAATGCATACTGTGAGCCCATGGATGGGGCCCCAGAAGAAATTCAGCCCTGAAAAAACAGAACAGAGAGAGAAACAGAGAGACACAATAAAGCCATCCATGCAAGATTAACTCCAAAGACATGGGATTTAGATAACATTAATAGTTAAGTCACAGGGTGGGTTCAAGACAGCTTGAGATTTTGCCATTTGTCCCATATAATTACAATAGTGCCCCATTCCCTCTTATATATGACTTGGTTTGGAATAATTTCTCCCTGCTCATAGCTCAGTGTCTATACTTCACCCACACTGAATATACTATTAACATCTTTTTCTGCACCTGTTCAGGTTAGGCTTGATGTAAGGGACAGCCAGGAATATTGTAAGGAAACTTATAGGGAGGATTAAGTGGTGTGAAGTTGTGGATTCTCATTAATGTTATTCCTTTCCAACAGTAGGGCGATCCTGTCTAAATTGAATAGAAACTTTCTTTTAGTTTTTACATTTATCAAAGCAGAATTAACAGAAGAGGAAGAATATACCTAACACTTCCCATACAAGAAGATAAATTACACCCTCAATAGCCTTACGCAAACATCATCATGTTTTATGAGATGTGAGAAGTGCTGCAAGGAATTACTTTTGATAATATTTCATATGTTAATATTGTCAAAGCACTTGCTTTAAAATAAATTACATATATTGTTTTACTTAAAACAATTCTACCCTCACCTGTACTCTGGCGTGCTTTCCAGAGCAGGAAGGGTGTATCTACGCAGCGAAGGCATCTGGGTAAGAAAACGCCTGAAGGTTGTAGCCTGTAGGGGTTGCTTGTAAGAGTGTTCAAGAAAAGAAGCAAGTAAATTGCCCTAAAAAGTCATCATATTGATTCAAAATCCACATTTGTCTTTATTTATTAGTAGCTAAGGTGCATATATTTGTTTTGGACTTTGAGTATCGTAAACAGCACACGATTTTATGTAGGTGCTATGATTAGGGAGGTCTTGGATTATTTGAGGAGAGAAAACATGTAGTTTTAATCTAATCTTTCAAGAAATGATGACCCATATAAGAAGGAAACCAATGTGTGTAAGCGCACCCACTGACCAAGGTCGCTTCCCGTGGCTGGTCGGCACACTGCCACAGTCTCTGTATGAGTCAATTTCAAAGTGCATCTATTTCAGAACAGGTTTGCCACTTACAAATTTTGAGCATTCCCTATCCAGGTATGAAACTAGATGGATGAAATATCTCCTAGTATAATAGTCAGTTTTGTTTCAAGAGTGACACACTATGAGAATTCTCATTTTCTTCTATAGCTTTTATTTTTTTTTCCTTGAAGTAGGCTCCACACCCAGCATGGAGCCCAATGCAGGGCTTGAACTCACGAGCCCGAGGTCAAGACCGACCCTGAGATCAAGACCTGAGCTGAGATCCAGAGCCAGATGCCTAACTGACTGAGTTACCCAAGCACCCCTCTTTCTTAGCTTTTCATTAAACTTCCCGAGTAAGCGGTGGTCTTGTTTTAAATGAAATCTTCTAGGGCAAACCTTCTTTTAGAATAAAGCTGAAGATGTAAAACAAAATGTAAAAGCCATGTTCAGAGATGTATTTGCCAAACAGAGTCCCTGGTTTTGTGGTTCTAACAGATGGATACAGCCCTGTCACACACTTCACTTCAGATTATTTCAGCTACGGTTGCGTCAGTGTGTGGCAGAGAGGGGCTCAAGTCACAGGGCAGGAAATATGAGTCATTATACCCATTCTGGTCATATACAAGCCAATACCAGGCTGTATCCAGAGGGACGAATAATATGCCTCTCATTTCCTGGAACTCGTATCAGTAGGTTACTGCTGTTCCCCTCACACAATTATCCAGCTATTTAGATGGTTGGCAATGAGATAAGTCAGCTATGAACTGAACATATTTAATTACTTTTTTCTGTCATTGGAAAAACTGATTTTCATCAAGGGAAATTAGACTTTCAAGAGCGATAAAGGAGGAAAAAGTGAGATGGCCTTTGTCAAAGTGTTCCCAAATAAACATATGAAAAATTGTCCTAGCTGTTATGTGAATGTTGAATATTAAAAGAATGGAGGTAAGATGATTATCTTTTAATAAAAGAAATTGGTGTAGTTATGAGCGTTTGACAGATGGTATGCTGAATTGGCACCACCCCCGCGAGCCTATCTTATCCTCTGATAGAGGTATTAGCAATACACCCAGGTTTTGACAGACTTATTCTGATTTCTCATTTAATATGGGCCCCAGAGCACGCATTTCAGTATGAAGAACTCCCTTTCCTTGCTCTCTGGCACAAAGTCACTGCAAACTATTTAATTTGCTTCTCACTCCCCATTTCCAAATCAATGTTCAAATCAGTAATAGGTGATGATGGATCTGGATGGCTCGTTCTACCATACTGGCTATCTCAGAATGATTTGGCGAGCTGAGAAAACAATTAAACCAAATAGATAAATCTATCATTCTCATGAAAAAATTAATTACAAGCAAATGAGAGCCACATATATTCAAATCAGTGTTTGCCTTACTGTGCCTGAGATGTGGATGGCTAGAAATAGGTTGACTGCACTTCATTCCTCACTGGAAGGCCAGACATACTCCCAAGTTAAAAAGCAATGATCCCACCACAATTCCCCCAGGGATAAATTATGCATACCTCTGCAAAGAGATACAACTAAGAGATCTTTGGACCTGTTAAAAGATAAATGAGGCATATTAAAAATATTGAGTTTTGAGCAAAAGTTGATTGGACTCTGGCAGTGCCGAACCATAAATGGTTAGGAGCGCCCCACAGACAGGAGTTCAGGGAGACTTTTACAGAGAAAAGGCAAAAATAAGAAGATTATCGATCAGCTATAGCTCAGTCTACTTGGTTATTAGTGATTGGTTGTCCTTGAGGTTTTCATTTTGTGACCTTGAGGCATTTACAGGGTTGGGTTTTGGTTTGATTACTTAGGCCACGAGGACATGAGAGTCACTTCAGTCTCATGGCCTCCTCACTTTATTATTTAATACAGCTCAACTCAACTCAGTCATGCCTGTCAAGAGCCTTCCTGGAAAATATTTTGAATCTGGTAAATGGGTATTTCCTGGGTAAGAAAACTTTGTTCTGGATTTTAGTTCACTGTCTTTCCAAGATCTGTGTCTCTGGTGGGTAAAGGCTCTCAGAGGGGCAGGTGGGGCATGTTTTCTTCTAGTGTGTAACTCTGTTGGCCTCTTTTCATCTCTCACTGCTTTCTTGGAGAGGAAGATGTCTATGTTCCAACTGGTGAATCGAAAGGAGGACCCTACCACACAGACCCAGCCCCTTTCTTTTCTTTCCTTTCTGAGAGTGAGCTGTCAGGAGAGCATGCATTAGGCTGAGGTCCTCCTGGGGCAGGCTTCGCAGCTGGAAGGAAGGGTAGAGTAAACAGCCTGGGTGCAAGCCATGCTGGCTGCCTAGGTCTGGGCGTATGGTACTAGGAAACCCAGCTTTCTGTAAACATAAGCTCTGTTCTCTCATATATGCTTTATCATAAGATAAAGTGATATTTTGGCTTCTGTAGGTTTATGCTTTTGTCTTATTTCTAAATTGACTTAGAACTGGAATAAGAAATCAGGATATTATTTACTGGTAGTTTAAAACATTGAATAAGGACCATTGGGTACACCCTGGATTCTTTCCTTTCTGAGAATAGTTCCTCTTGCTAAAATGACATATATAGACACCAAAGTTTTGGTCTGACTGGGGGCAACTTGGTTTGTCCCATTCTGGCTGATGTCTATGAAAATCTAGAAACAAATGCACCCCCGTGTTTGCTGTTCCACTTGTGACTCCACCCACCACAGAAAAATCAGTCGTTATAGTTTCCAACCCCAGTTCTGGGTCTCCTCAGGGAGGAGAGGTCAATGGTGGGTGACCTATTTGTTCACACGCACAAGGGCGTCATTGGAAAGGTCAGATTTCTCAAAGGAGAAGAATATTTGCCTCACTTCCAATGGCCCCAGCCCATAATATGCATAGTGTATTTTTACGGCAAGTAGCTATGTCATCAGGGGGAATTCTGTAAGAGTTCTATCATTCTTCTAACATTGACTAAACATTTATTCTTAGCCACTTCTGTAAAAAAACATACCCATCCATCACTTCCATTCTTATATTATTTTTATTTGAGTATAGTTGACACGCACTGTTACATTCATTTCAGGTGTACAGCTTAGTGATTTGACAAGTTTCTGCATTAGGCTATGCTCACCCCAAGTGCAGCTACCACCTGTCCCATTACACGGCTATTACACATCATTGACTGTGTTCCTTGTGCTGTGTTTATTCTTGTGACTCACTCATTCCATAACTGGAGGCCTATATCTCCTTCCCCCTTCTCCCATTTAACCAAATTTGCACCTCTCTCCCCTCCAGCAGCCATCGGTTTGTTCTCTGTACTTATTGGTCAGATTCTGCCTTTTGTTTGTGTTTTTTCTTTTCTTTTCTTTCTTTTTTTTAAAGATTCCATTTATGAGTGGAGTCATATGGCATTTGTCTTTCTCAGTCTGATAATACATTCTAGGTCCATCCATGTCGTTGGGGAGAATATGAAAAAAAGGAACCCTCATGCACTGTTGGTGGGAATTGATACAGCCACTATGAAAAACAGTATGGAGTTTCCTCAAAAAATTAAAAATAGAAATACCATATGATCCAATAATTGCACTTCTGTTCCGATCTTAACAAGTAACCTGATGTAGCAGGATTTTCAGAGTCAACGCAGTCGTGAAACTGGCTGACACGGTTATAAATTTGACATAAATATCCCAAATGTCATTTACTAAGCCTCCTCTAGGCTCTAGAACGAAAAGATACTCTTCCACAGAAATGAGATATTGGTGGCTTTGCTATCCTATAATATTTAACATTTTTCAGGTCCTGAAGCCCTCTCTTCTTGAAGTATTTAAATCACCATGATTCAAAATATTCTGCCCCTGTCACTGACATGCTGGTTTAGTTTCTGAAAAGGAATGACTTCAGCCAGTGGCTAGAAAGCCTTTTAATTGAAATCCTCTAGTAACAGCTCTATCCCTAGGAGATCTAGTCTCCAAAGCACAGAACTGATAGTGCCTTCTTCTTGCATATAGAAAGTATACTAATTTTATGAGAAACTGGATTTCCTTGGAGGGTAAAAGAAAAATTGAATTCCAGTTTAGAAGTCCATGAGGGAATTTTGGTAAACTTTCACAAGTTTTGAGAAAATCTAATTCTCTACTTAAGTGTGTCTGCAGGATGTTTCTTTAACTTGGCTCCTGATTTCTGAGAATCATAATAGCTCTTATCTGCTTGACTTTCCTTCTGTGCTTTACTTATTTTTTTAAAAAAGATTTTATTTATTTATTTGACAGAGAGAGAGACAGCCAGCGAGAGAGGGAACACAAGCAGGGGGAGTGGGAGAGGAAGAAGCAGGCTCATAGAGGAGGAGCCTGATGTGGGGCTCGATCCCAGGACTCTGGGATCATGCCCTGAGCTGAAGGCAGACACTTAAGGACTGAGCCACCCAGGTGCCCCCCTTCTGTGCTTTAATATGCAATTTAAGCTTCAGTACGGGTTGACAATTTTAATGTGAACAGCAGCCATATAGTGAAGCAGATGTCCCAAATCCAGGACCACAGCTTTCAAAATATAATCTACCTAAGAACTAGAGTCTTTCCAGGGCCCAATACCAGCTCAGAGATGTACCCAAATAATGCTAGACGTGCTGGCCACACTAAGTTTAAAAGAAATTTACTATTTAACTATCTCAAAGAATGTTGAAGGGGATCCAGAATGTGTGCTACAGAAAAGAGTTCTTAAGAGCCCGATCTACTCTCATCTCCTGTTCTCTGACATCTTGCATCTGTCCCCAAGCCTCTCACCTTTCAGTCCCCACCTCTCAGTGACGATGGTGATGACGATGACAAGTAACGAGTACGATGAAGTAACATTTATGAGGTGTTTATTCTGTAGCATAGATTATTCTAAGTGACTCACATGTGTTTAATGATTGGCTTCTCAACCCAGGAAAGGACTAGCTCTGTCTCTCTGTCTCTTTCTTTCCCCTCTCTCCTGGTCCTTCCCAGGTCTCTCTCAAATTATAAATTCTACACAGCCCAACTTAGCCTTTCTGGGTGTTTTTCATCACTTCTCATTCTTTCTCTTTTTAACCATTATCTGTCTTCTGTGTCACAAAAAACCCAGAAAGGACTATGAAGAACCAAATTCTCTAATAGACTGAAGGGGTCAGTGGGAGGTATAAAGGCCATGTGGCAGATTGGGACCATGTGGACTTTAATAGCTCTTGTCTCTAGCACTTAATTGTTTTTGGTGTTTTTACTTATTTGTATTTGGCCTGCCTACTGTGGTCAAAGTTTGAGGACACATTTTTAAAAGATATATTTCTTTTCAATAAGTATATTTATACCAGTGCATCGGTACCTAAACACGCTAAATATGTTGGGGTCATGGACCCTCATGAGAATCTGATGGGATTATGAACCTTTATAGAAAATGACATATGATGGCTTGGGTACAACATCGTATCTACGCAATGTACTTGATTGAAGTGAAAATGTAAGTTTTGCATATAAAATACCTTGTATGAAATTGTATTAAAACATGTTTTTCTGATTCTTATTGTTTTTCATGTAAAATGCAATTGTTCCTCCTGAAAACAAGAAATAGATTTAATTGGACAAATAAAACAAGAAAGAACATTTTAATTCTAACAAAGGAAATTTTAATGGAGGGCTATTGTTTGGCATGAATACAATTTGAAATTGCAACAAGATCTCTGTTGTGACAATGATCAAGTTGTTCTTGAAACCCAATCAATTTTGGCTCTTAGTTGGCAAGAGAGTGAAATCCTTGACTCACAAAGGCACATAACAGAAAATGGAACTCGGGCTTCCATTGCTGACTCTGCTGCGTAGTGATAGGCTCATGTCAAAGAAAACCAGGATTCTCGGTGCATCTTGAGTCAAACTTATGTGCTAACATTTACTTTGTCCTGAAGTGAGTGAGGTCTGAGTCGGCAAGGTCTCTACCATTGACGGCTTTGTCAGCAAGATTATGATTATGAATCCATGTTTCAATGTTAAGGTTGTCTGAGATAAAGCAACATTTGAAAGCACTCTGTATTGTGTCCAAGTATCAGATTTCTGTCTGCAGCCAAGTGAATAATGCTGTGTGCCTCAACCCTCCAAAGATCTGGAAAGTGTTGCAAAATTGTCTCCTCTAGTTTCCTGTCCCAAAATGGCACGTGAGCCACACAAGCTCATAATTTTTTTGCAGCATAATTGATGCTGCTTCATGTGACCTTGAACCAAAAGATTTACCTCACGTAATGAAGCTACGTGTGTCCATCAAGTTTGATGAATCATTAGTGAACCTGTCCCTGGAAAATTTGTCTCAAATCATAATTTTTTTTCAAAAAGACTAAAGTGTTGCTTTCAAATGTAGCAATAAAGAGCTCAAAAATTGGTCTCTGAAAAGTCAGTATATTTTGTACAGTAGGGTAGAATACTATATTTATAACAATTTTCTGAGAAAAGTTCTCAAAATGATGGGAATTCAAAGATCAATCAGATGAATTGATAACTTGTCTTTCAGTAGATAAAATGTATATTAGGATTCTTAAAGAAATTTTTTAGTGCCAATACATACAAATATGTAAAGCTAATGACAACCATGAAAGAAGTCACTATCGTTGCATCTTTTGTCTTCTTAAGTGGCATAGTGACAATTATTCACTATCAGCCTCCCCTACTTGAAATCCAATGCCTTTATGCTTTAAAAACTGTTTATATATTTTGTCATTTCTTGGAAATTTTGTTGCGAAAATAAGTCTACAACTTATTCCCACTCTACATTTTGATAATTTAATCAGTGCACTCTCTTTGAAAGTGTATTTATCTAAGATAAGTAAGGAACCAATATCTACTAGTATCTACCTTGAATCAGTCAATCTACTAAACTAGGTGTATATTCTTGTGGACATATATGCACCCGATCAATTTGGTGGTTAAGTGTTTACACCTACAGTTATATATAGGATTTCATGAAAAACTATAAAGTATTCATATATAAATATACATGTATATATAAACACATACATATATAGTTATCGCACATAAAGAATTTAATCCTCGCTATGACTCTTTAAATTATTTTCATTCTCATTTCACAAATGTATCCATCCAAAAGAAGTTTGTTAACCACCTACTATGCTTCAGGCCTTGTGCAAAGAATGGGATCTTCATACTAGTTGTCTTGATGAAGGAAATACAAAATTTGCAGAGAAAGTAATCGAGGTCAGGAAGAATAACAAAACAACTAAGTTTATGCAATGAGAAAAGTAACAAAATCCAGTCATCGAAGCCAAGAGGCTCCCATTCTTGAAAATGAAAGTTAAGTTGCTTGAATCCTCTTCTCCTTTGGGCTTCTCTTTACTTACTCATTCTTGACTCAGCCACCACAAAAATATCCCAACCATTGGACCATGCTAGCCCTGCCCACATGCTTTTGGCATGGCTAATATCATCTCATTTTCAGAATTAGCTAATTAGCAACTAATGATTTATTCCTAAATATAAGCTTGATCAATCTTTTAAGATTTTGTGGTATTCTCTTCTTTCATTCTTTCATGGTTACCCTTATTTTAAATTATGCACCCAGTGTATGGTGATTTACTTCATATTTGATCTCCCACTAGAGTTTTATGAAGACTGGAACAATTTCTGTTTCTTTATTTTTCCTAATTCAATGTCTACCAAGTGCCTAGTATAGTGTATGGCTTATATCATTTACTGAAATGTGTTTGTTGAGTAAGTGTAGGTATGAACATGGAACCCCATACAAGGCATGCACCACTTACCAAGTTGGGTCCCGGAACTCTCCTCTGATGTAAGGCACTGACTCTTTAGCTGCTGAAATGTGGGGAAGTTCTAGAGGTCTAAGAGATTGGCCAGTGCATGTGGTAGCATGGATATGGGAACTTGTAGGACTCAGAGGGGTGTGCATTTAACAACCAATATAGAAGTGTTTCTGTATTTTAACAATGGATACAGCCACCAATACACTAGTTGAATGTCAGCAAGCAGAGAGGGATAAAATGGAGCTCCATGCTAACTTCTTCCTTCATAGCTTATAATACTGAAGAGCTTTAAAACGTGAACAGCGTCAATCATATGGTTTCCTCTCATGTTATGCCCAAAAAAGCCTGATAACAAAGTGCAAGAATCAAGTCCATTTTAATTTAGATTCCTTTTTGTAAATTATTTCCAAGGTAATCCTGATTTTTCACCAAAATGTTCATCTTTACTCCAGTGAAGTTATCATATGGATGTAAATAACCCTTGCTTAGAAAAACATGATTTAAATATGTTTTATATTTTTAATATTTCAGAATAGTGCTTTTTTCTGGTGCATCGAACTATTTCAAAAATTCATACATCTTTTAAAATATGATTCAAATAAAATTTGCTAAAGTCTTTTATGATTATTGGAACATCATTTCTGTGCAAGAATCCAGCTGTGGCCACACATGTTGCCCATTCATATAGTGAGCGATGCCAACAGTTGTCTTTTGAAATAAGAACCTGGACATATACCAAAATTAGAGAAGGTAAAATTTTAGAAAACTTTCATAGAATAAAAACCATATGTATTTCTCTAAGATTTTTGGATAAAGTTTAATGTTTTGAGGGTAGCACATAAATTGTTTTATCTAATCTAATACCACAGCTTTGGAAAACTTAAGAGCCATCCTTTGTTATATAGTACAACCTCTATTTTATGTTCCTTTGCAATCAGATAAAAGACATGACTTTCCTTTTTTTTTTAAGATTTTATTTATTTATTTGACAGAGAGAGAGACAGCCAGCAAGAGGGGGAACACAAGCAGGGCGAGTGGGAGAGAAAGAAGCAGGCTTCCCTCAGAGGAGCCTGATGCGGGGCTCGATTCCAGAATTCCGGGATCACGCCCTGAGCCGAAGGCAGACGCTTAACGACTGAGCCACCCAGATATGATTTTCAAGACTGACCATCTACCATTCTCTCTTTGCAAATATTGTTCCAATTACCGGGAAAATACTATGCAATCTTTTGGTATGTCTACTCTGTCTGAGATAATTTGCTTGGTATTAGTGTACTTTCAGATTTTGTTTATATGTTTTGTTAAACATTTCTGATTCCCCAAGATAAAATTAGTCATTCATCCTCTGGTTTCCAGCATCACATTGAACAGATTTTTCTCTTGGGATTTTACAGATCATTGTTTTATATCTGTACCTTCTTTTACTAAGCGGAATTCTTAAGAGCTGGGTCTATTACTTGATAATATACGCAACCCCAGAACCTAACCTAGTGTCTAAACTTTAGTGGATGTTTCAGTGAAAATGTATGGAAATAAAGTCTTCTAATTACAAAATTATCATGGTTCTTTTTTCTTACAAATCCCAAATGTATGTAATCGTTAAGATACTTAAATCATCTTCCCGTGCGCAGACAGAGCAACTTTCTTTGTTCTTGTTTCCTGATTATCATTAGTGCCTTTTTAATTCTTCTATAGCTCATTTTTCCTTGTCTATCTTGTCATTCCCTTTCTCCTGGCTGAGTGACAAAGAGAGATGTAAAATATAATTCACGAAACAGCCTGGTTATTAAAATATACTGTCATAAACTTGTCACCTGGCACATTTGTTCTGTTTACCTTTATGCAAAGCATTATGATGCATTATTTATAATGCTTTTTCTAGCTCATCTATTAAAGGCAATTAAAACAAAAGGAGGAATAATGTTCTGCAGCTGCTTTTACCCCTAGGACCTTCTAGGAAAAGGAACAAGATGAGGTTTGTTATTTATGAAGTTTGTTGTCTGTTGGCCTCTTAACTGAGGCTAACACAACCTTTCACACAATCTTAATTAGATTTGATGTTTTATTTGTCTTCATTAGGAGGCAAATTAATTTTTAATTAAAGAAGAAAAGATTACTGCATCACTGGATTATTAAAAAAAACAACTTTCCATTCCTTAATTCTATAAGCAAGGCATAATTATAAATGACTAATGTCGGGGCAATAATCTAACACATTAAATAACTCACTTCTCCGGGGACAAAGAAAAACATTCAAATAGTTTTAATTGAGATATTTTCTAGTTTTATTTTCATGAATATTTTGTGTTAAAAAGTTTTAAAAGACTTCTTAAAAGTGCAGGCAGCCTAGATTTCATAAACAACTGGATTTATGTCTCAAAGTACTTAGCAGTGTGGAAATCTGTTAGCATTTATTCTTTCCCTCATTCCCAGGGACAACACTCTGTATATATAGACAGATGGATACAGATACAAAAGAACTGTATAATAGGGAAACTGTAAAATGTCATGTTCGAGATACATAATGAATGAAAACAAAAACTGAAGCTCTATCCAGCGAGGGAGCTCTGGGAACTGTGCTCCTCTTCCTTCAGTTCCATTACCCAAGGCATAAGGAAGCTACATTGTTTCTATTGATTATGAGCTGATCCTGAGGGGCCCTTGTTCCCTCACTCATCTGGTTTGCCAGGAACTTTGAGCTACCCTATGACCCAGCCATTGCACTACTGGGTGTTCACCCCAAAGATACAGACGTAGTGAAGAGAAGGGCCATATGCACCCCAATGTTCATAGCAGCATTGTCCACAATAGCTAAATCGTGGAAGGAGCCGAGATGCCCTTCAACAGATGACTGGATTAAGAAGCTGTGGTCCATATATACAATGGAATATTACTCAGCCATCAGAAAGAACGGTTACGCAACATTTGCAGCAAAATGGAGGGGGCTGGAGGAGATAATGCTAAGTGAAATAAGTCAAGCAGAGAAAAGCAATTATCATATGGTTTCACTCATTTATGGAACATAAGAAATAGCAGGAAGATTGGTAGGATAAGGGAGGGAAGAATGAAGGGGGGGTAAACAGAAGGGGGAATGAGCCATGAGAGACTGTGGACTCTGGGAAACAAACTGAAGGCTTCAGAGGGGTGGGGGGTGGGGGATTGGGATAGGCCAGTGATGGATAGTAAGAAGGGCACATATTGCATAGTGCACTGGGTGTTATATGCAAATAATGAATCATGGAACATTGCATCAAAAACTGGGGATGTACTGTATGGTGATTAATATAACAAAATAAAAATTAAAAAAAAAAAAGAAACCCTCAAGCAAAGGAATGGAAGAGCTAGTCGCTGGAAGAATGGAAGCCACACACTGAAACATCAAGGGTGAGGGGATATAGGTAGGGCACGGCAGCTCCTAACCCTCAAGTCCACGTGTAGTATGAACGTGTGTTTTGTTTATAAGAGAGATTGACTTGAGACAATTAAATTCTTGTCATAGCTTTGTATCTTACTAAATGTATCTATTATAGTATTTATACTTATTCTGTGTCTGGAATTCATTTGAGACAACTGAAAGACTTCTGAGCCATAATTCATACACTGGTTTTGCCAAAGGACCGCAAATGTAATTTGTCGTATAAAAGCTGCAAGTCAGTGTAGTGTTAACCTTGTAAGGATATGATAAACAGGTGCATTTGATTATATGTTGATCTGATAACCTTTCAAAAATAAAAACTGTGTCAGATAGGAGTGAATATTTTACTGGTGTTATTTTCAGTAAACTGGTTTTTAGGACACAGGAACTAATAAACAAACTCCATTCGTAAGTTTGCGTATTTTACAAATGTTGATTTGTAATATTTAAAATAAGTAGATCCTAGTCTTGTCACATTCATAAAGAAATGCAGAACACTGAGTAAACAAACAGCATAAGTGGTATATATGGACTATGGAGATACCTATAAATAAATAATGTACTTAAATATATTTGTGTATGTTTATGTATATACATATAAAGATATATACACATGTGTAATAATTCTTCCACCAATCTATCTATTGACCTTTTCTTATGATTTTATTTAATGGAAATATATGTAAAAGCCCTAGAGGGCAGAGATTTAGAACTGTAACCTGTTTGTATTTCTGATGCTTAAACTTACTTTTCCCAATCAAGATATTACTAACACTATTTAAATTAACTATAGACTTATAAAACAGTATTGTGATACTCATCAATATTGTTACAGACATTCTGTGTTTGTTTTACCTTTAGTAAACGTGCATGAAGAAGAAACACACTAGTAAAAGTGTTTCATTAATAAATATTTTTATTTTATTTTTTAAATTTTTCATTATGTTCAGTTAGCCAACATATAGTACATCATAAGTTTCTGTTGCAGTGTTCACAATTCATTAGTTGCTTATAACATCCAGTGCTCATCCCAACATGTGCCCACCTTAATACCCATCCAGGTCATCCCATCCCCCCTAATAAATATTTTTAAATAATTGTCTGTATTTGTCTTGACAGTTGCAAATATACTGGATTTTGAGCCTATGGTTACCATAGAGGAGATCATTGAAAACAAAACCTATTTCTTTGAGGAGATTTTTTTTTTTAATTATAAACCTCTAGTTATCTAGATCAAAAAGAAAAGAGAGCAAAGACACAAACTACCAATTTCAGGAATGATAGAGTTGACATCACTAGAGATCAAACATATTTAAAGGATAATGAAGTTAATACTATGCGCATTAGGCTAATACATTTTAATTCTCAGAGGCAAAGACACATTTCTTGAAAGAGGCAAACTACCAAAACCCACCCAGGAAGAAACAAACTGATAGCATCTTATCTATTAACTAAAATTTGTTTTTAAATTCTTTTCCACAAAGAAAACTCCAACTCTGTTTACTTCATTAAAAATCTAAGGACCAAGAATATAACCAACTCTGGACACTCTGTTTTAGAAGAGGAAACACACAACTCATTCTATGAAGACACAATGTATCACTCTGATACTGAAATGATACAAAGACACACAAGTGAAGAAACTACAGGCCAATATCTTTCATGAACATAGATAAAAATATTCTTAAGAATTTTAGCAAATTGAGTTTAACAATATATAACAAGCTAATGCATCATGACCAAATGGCATTTATTCCAAGAATGCAAAATTAGTTCTTAAGCATTCTTAACATTAACATCCTTAAGTCAATCAATGGAATTTACCATATTAACAAATTTTTAAAAGTTAAAATGGAAACAAATGTGCTCATCTCTATAACCACAGATAAACCTGTGCCAATATTTTCAACATTGACTTCTGATAAAACATCTTCACCAAAATAGGATTATTATGAAAATTTCCCAACCTAATGAAGATCTACAAAAGAATATATAGCAAGTATCATACTTCATGGTAAAAGACTAAGTATTTTCCCCTTAAGATCAAGGACATTGCAAGGATATCCATTCTTACCACTTTTATTAAACACTGAAATAGAGATTCCACCTACTGCAATAAGTTAAAATGAATTAGTAGTTAGATAGGTGATAGATATATGGATATCTATTGAGTGACAGAGGATAGATGGATATATAGATAGATGATAGATAGATAATCAAGCAAATAAATGGAATTCAGATCAGAAAGGAAGATATAACACAGTCTTTATTTATAGATAGCATGAAATGTTGGCTTCTGTGGATATAGATTGTGTTTCCCCTATGTCCTCACACCATCTTCCCTTTGTGCATATGCATCTTTTTATAAGAACATCAATCATGTTGGATTAGGAGCCAACCACAGTCCAGCATGACCTCATTTTAACTTAACTAATTACATCTGCAATTAATCTATTTCTAAGTTCATATTCTCAGGTACTGAGGATTAGGAATTCAACATATGAATGGGAGGGCATAATTTCACCATAAGATACCTCAAAACCAGAAAAGACACATACATCAGCAAGTAAATGGACAATTTTGCTGTGTTTATATAATGGAATACTACTCAAGAATAAAATGCTTTGATAAACTGTGGATACGTGCAAAGTTATACATGAATCTTAAAGTAATTATGTTGGGTGATAAAAGCCAGGAAAAAAAATGTGTGATTTCATAGATAAAATTCTAGAAAATGCAAACTAATCTACAGTGACATAAAGTAGATTAATGTTTACCTGTGGATGGGGAGGGAGGTTTGTGGGGTGCAGAGAGAGTCTGGAAGGAGAAATTACAAAGGGGCATGAGGAAGTTTTGGAGTATACTGGATATGATTATTATTGTGATATGTGTGAGGAAACCATCATGAGTAGGTATGCACACATGCTAGTTCTTATCATGTCATACAATTTAGACACATGCAGATTTTAGTTTGTGAATTCTACCTCAAGAGAAGTATTTTTTTTAATTTTAAGTATTTATTTTCACAAGTCATCATCTTTTCAATAGTTTAAGAATTGACTCCATTTTTTTCCTACAATTAAGGAAATCCTCAATTAAAAAATACTATTTATAGTAAAAAAGAAAGAAAGAAAGAAAGAAAAACATCAACATTGGTTACCAGGGAAATTGCCAAATGATAAATAGTCAAAACAAATTAAAACTAATCATGAAATGTTGACTAACAAAATTTGGAAATAGAGAGATCTGTCAAAATATATACCACAGAGTCATAAAGAAAGGATTGACCACTCCTTTTTCTCCAGATGATCTAAGGGAAATTGATAATTTACCAATTGCTTTTTATTAAATCGAGAATGTTATCAGAAAACTAAAATCCATTCATGGGGCACCCGGGTGGCTCAGTCGGTTAAGCATCTGCCTTCAGTTCAGGTTATGGTCCCAGGGTCCTGGTATCTAGCCCTGCATTAGGCTCCCTGCTCAGTGGGGAGTGTGCGTCTCCCTCTGCTGTTCCCCGTGCTTGTGCTCTTTCTCTCTCTGTCAGATAAATAAAATCTTAAAAAATCAAATCAAATCAAATCCATTCATAATAAATTTGTAGATACCCAAAAGAGTCATTTTGACTGTTCAAACTTAATCAAAAACAAAACAAAACAAAATCAAATGGTTTATTCTTTATTAGAATTTTTATTGCAGGTTGTTGACCTGCAGAGTTTTCCAACCCTGGTCATCATATAAAATGATGAGGAGAATGAACAAGACAACATTGATAAAGATATCATTTTAAATGATATCTTTAATGATATCTTTAATGATAAAGAGTATCATTTTTCAAGGTTAGTTAGCAATCTACCCAAGCAGACATTTAACAGGCAAACCCGAGTTTCCAAAGCTACGTTAACAAGACGCTTTATTTGGACAGAGTCATAAATATGGAGAGAGTCTTAGAGAAACCTAGTCTAAATTCTCACTGTCAGAGATGGACAAATTGCCACCTGGAAATAGTAAATGACTTTCCTAATGCTGTAAAACCATTTGTTAGTTTGGTCAGGATTAAACTTCTGATCTCTTAATTTCTACTATAATGTCCTTAATGCTATCATGCTGTTATTTAGTCGTTTTTGAGAGTAGTGACAAAGACAGGTTTCCATATACCTTACTACTCTGCTCGAATCTATACAGAATGTGTTACCATTAATAAGATATTAAACCAAAACCTACAACATTGAATTAATAATAGTCATTTTATGAATGACTAAAGAAGTAACAGACATTTTAATAGACATTTTTAGGCAAATGGTTAAGTTCTACAACATGAAATTTAATTCTGAGGACCTACTGCCAGTGACTAGGGATACTGATAAATTAGTTATGACTTCTAGCCTTGTTGCCATAATCAGTGAAATTTTAACCCATTTAGAAATGATGGCCATGATGCTAATAATAAGAATGTGTGTCAAATAAATATGTACCCATGTATTTATTATATTTCAGTCATGAGTCCTAATGATTTAATGAGATGGCATTGAGGAAAAAAATGAAGTGGGAGAGACTGTAGCATCCATCGTAATTAGTGCTGCTAAACAGAGTAAATGAAGGTGTGAGCATTATTGTATCGTTAATGAAAAATGATTTCTAAGCATAGCGGGTAAGCTTATGATATATGAACTTATTATCCAATGTCAAAATCTGGGGAAGATTTACCTAATTAAAGTAAAAACTGTTTTGCCCCAGAGAAAAGAAGGGAAGTATAATTTTGAAAATAAATGAAGCTCCCTGTAAGTCTCCTTTAATTTTTAACTCATGAAACAAAAAACTGACTTTGTGACATAATTTTAAACTGTTTTTTTTTTTTTTTTGGTAGACTTTAAAAACCACCTTACACTAAAAAGCACTATGTCTTCTTTGGGGAATAAGGCCTTTGCGAGCAACTTGAAAATGTTAAATAAAACACCTTAAGAATATAAATAGTCATGGGGGGCGCCTGGGTGGCACAGCGGTTAAGCGTTTGCCTTTGGCTCAGGGCGTGATCCCAGCGTTGTGGGATCGAGCCCCACATCAGGCTCCTCTGCTATGAGCCTGCTTCTTCCTCTCCCACTTCCCCCTGCTTGTGTTCCCTCTCTCGCTGGCTGTCTCTATCTCTGTCAAATAAATAAAATCGTAAAAAAAAAAAAAAGAATATAAATAGTCATGATAGTCAACCCATTCATATAGTTCT
Organism: Ailuropoda melanoleuca; assembly: GCF_002007445.2. Lineage (NCBI taxonomy): Eukaryota > Metazoa > Chordata > Mammalia > Carnivora > Ursidae > Ailuropoda > Ailuropoda melanoleuca. Next base: position 21,794,952 of record NC_048235.1, on the reverse strand, counting down.
TTGTTAATGTGTCTATCCATTCAATCCTACAATGTATTCATTTTCTATTATTGCCTAAACAAATTGTCAGACTCTGGGATGTTTGACATTACACAAAAGTTATGATCTCACATTCTGTACGTTTCTGGGCTTGCTATTGAATTTCCATTGGGCTTTGGCTGGTTTCCATGCTCTTGTTCTTGAAAGGCTAAAATCAAGGTTTTGGTCAGCCTGGGGAGAGAATCTGCTCCTTCTGGTTGCTGCAGAATTCATTTCCACCGAACTCTAGGACTGAAGGTCCTGTGTCCTTTCTGACTTGAGCCTGAGGATTGTTTTCAGTTTCTAGAGGCTTCCTGCATTCCCTGGCTTCTGCTCCCCATACTCTTCCAAGCCACCACCAGCAGATCTATTTGTTCTCTTGTTTTGAATCTCTCTTATCTGCTCCTCTACCATTCTCTCTGATTCAGCTGGAGAACGTTTTTATTCCAAAGGACTGTAAGGATTTGATTGGGCCCACTGGGATAATCCAGTATAACCTCTCTATTTCCAGGTCTGTAACCTTAATACCATTTGCCATAAAAAATAACCTATTCACGGGTCCCAGGAAGTAGAAAATAGTTGGGGGAGAGAGGATTCTGTATAGCACATACATATGTTTGGGGTTTTTTTGTTTGTTTTTAAAAAGATTTTACTAATTTATTTTTTATTTGAGAGAGAGAGAGAAAGTAAAAGAGAGAGAGAGCAGAGGGAGAGGGAGATAATCTCCAGCAGACTCTGTGCTGAGCACAGACCCTGATGCGGGACTCAGTCCCAGGACCCTGAGATCATGACCAGAGCCAAAATCCAAAGTTGATCGCTCAACTGACTGAGCCACCCAGGCATCCCGGCTCAGACATGTTTAAGGAGAGTTCCTAATGGTCTACCTTTACCAAGAGCAGTCTGCACTCCATTTGATTCACCAAGGAACTTTATTTCAGACTAGGGCTAAATAGCTCATATGAAAAACAGAAGCAACCGCCCGCCAGTACAGTTTTTATTTCTATATGAAAAAGGAGGGCACATCACTAGTTTTGTCTTTGTTACGGCAAATCAGACTGTTAGTACGTTCTATGCACTTCATTGTCAATCAGTCCTTATATGTTTTTTCACCAGCACATTTTGGGTCTTTCTCTTTATATTATACATAAGTTGTTGCTAAAATGATAATACAATTAATAATCAAATATGTTGTCTGACACAGAGTAGTTGCTCAGTAAGTATTGTGTCTCTTCCTTTGCTTCTTTTCATTAGCTTATTTGATGTTCTTCCTAACCATCTTTATGAATAGGAACTAAAAACTTACAGAAGCCTTATTTCCTTGGGAAATTCCACTTCACATCATCTCTTCTCTGAATTACTACATCGTTTCATGGACCAAAGTATTACAATTTAGTAATACCATATGCTGCCTTATGTTATGGATACATTTCTGTGCATGTTGCCATTGCTATGACAATAATGACAGAAGGGGGGTCCTCGAGGTAAAATGCAAAGCTGCACCCTTACTAGTATAGTTTCGAGTATGTAGTAGCTGTTCAATAAAACTGTGGACTGAAGTCAATTATTATCTCCTCTGAGCAGGTATCTAGGAGTAGGGAGCCAGGTAAGAGGATAAGGGGGTGTTCTTACATTAGGTGGGGAATGTGTGTTTATCTGCTTCACACTGAAACCTAAGAATACAAGGAAAATGATATCACTAGGTCTTATTTGTTCAAAGCATAGCTATTTCAATAAGAAAACTTTGATCATAGAAGGTAATACAGGTTCATACTTCTTTATCTGAAATTCCAAAGCCCTTAAAGTTCTGAAAATCAAAAAGGTTCCCCAAACTTACAAGGTGGTGGTAATAATAATAATAATAATAATAATAATAATGCATAACTTAGCCAAAAAAGGAAATACTATATATTCTATCTACTTATGCTGTCTGGTGTGAATTTTTGTATATTTTTTAGCAGGAGCTTTAGTGTGATTCTTATTGGTATTGCCTTAAAAACCTGTTAGGGGTTATAATATATGCAATGCAGTATTTATAAAATCTGAGAAAAAGGAAAAAAGAAAGAAGGGAAGGAAGGAAGGAAGGAAGGAAGGAAGGAAGGAAGGAAGGAAGGAAGGGAGGGAAAGGCTGAATTCTGAATCATATCTAACCCAAAGGTTTTGGATGAATTCGAAATGATGATACTTCACCTCTCTATGAAGCAATAAGCGGACCGAAGAACAAATTAATCATTCAGTACTTACTTCTAAGAGATTTGTAAAAGTGAAAAAGCATTTTAAGGTATGCAAAACTTAGAATTTTTAAATGATATGTACTTATTCACTCTTTAGGTAATTTTTGTGGAAATATCCATCACTGAAGGAGGTGGGAGAGTTTTTAAAATAAGAACAGATTTACGTAGCTCAGATTTCCCAAATAGTTGTTGAACCCCCTGTATTTCTTCAAGAAGTTATGCCCTCTGATCACACTAATGGAGTTTTGCTTTGTATATTTATTGTTACTATATATCCATATTTTAAGAATAAACACAAGAATTAAATTAAAATTTGCAAAAATGTACTCATTAAAAATTTTACATCATTCCATTAATTATCAACTACATGACTGTATTTGTATAATTACCCCCTTTAAGTGCTGTTATGCTAGTGGGCTAGTCTAGAAGAATACATTCTGTGGCAGAATACCCTATATAATTATAAGACTAATGATGATGAATTTGATGAGCAAGCATGATAATTGAATAGTATAACTAGAAAACATCTGGCTGCAAAAGCTTATCCAAAACATAATTCTACTGTGAAAAAATAATTGGCTTCTGTTTTTATCAGTACAACACTATTAATTTTTTAACTGTGTTTGGAAACTCTGAAAATGGTTTCTTATCTGCTGTGTGGCGGTGGTGCATTCACCATCGAAGTACGTGAAGACTATAACAAAGGCAGTCTTGCCTTTATAATATAATCCATCTTTATAAAATGAATTGTTCTCTGGAAGAAACAACAGTATATTCCTACTGCAGAAGTAGTCCCTGGAGACAGAGTGGAATAACAATTATTTTACCCAAAACGTACATCAGGATGTGCTTACCCTTTAGGTCAGGGTTCCCGGGATAGGACAACGAGACTGGAGTTAGCCAATGGGAAGAGTGAAAGTCAGACCAGGAAGTATTTTCTGAAAAGTGAATGTAATCTCTACCTTAATGTCATCACAAGACAGGAGAGAATGAAAAAGCATGGAAATATAATATTCTATTCACATTTATGGAATCATGACACAAAATCATGTTCATTTTGTCAAAATGGATTTATTATATTAAAATTAGGGAATTCTGTTTTGGAGTTTGTAGGGATTCCATTTGAATAATAGACAAGAATGAAAACTTTTCAGCCTTAATTTAGCTTTTCATCAAATTAGTAATTGATAAATGAAATTATGATTTATTGTTTGGGGCCAAATTATAAGTATTTCAAAATAAGAAACAGTTTGGCAGTTTCTTGAAAAGCTGAATTTGCACTTACCAGCAATCCCATTTCTAGGTACTGATTGATTCAAGAGAAATGAAAACACATGTACATGAACGTCCATAGTGACTTTTTTGGAAAAGTCAAATCTGGGAACAACTATAAATACATAACATAAGCAGGTTACTTGAAAAATACATTGTGACACATTTTGGTATATTCACACAATAGGAAATTCCTCAGCAAGTAAAAGGAATGAACTACTGATACCCCATAACAACACGGGCGAATCCCCAAAACATGCCAAATGAGAGGCCACATGCAAAAGACAATGTAATGCATGATTCATTTGAAATCTTAAAACAAGCAAAACTAATCTGTAATAAAGGGGAGCAGATCTGAAGCCACCTGGGGTCTTGCCATTGGAAGGGTGAATATTTTCTAAGATGCACAATGGAATTTTTTTTTATGATAGAATTCGAGACGATGAAAGTATTCTCTATACTGATTTTCAGGATGGTGATATATACTTGTACAACTTCAAAATTTTATACTTAAAGTGGGTACATTTTATTTTATGCATATCATACCTTAATACAGTTTAAATTAAAAATACCAATTATGGGGATGATCGTCTCCCTGTTATATAACACAGTAGCTCACAACAATGGAAAAGATTAAAGAGATATCTCACAACTCGGTCATCACAATCCTGCAGCTGGTTATATCAGCATTTTGAACAGATAATTCTTAGCAAAATCTCTCATTTGGTATTTTGCAGGTAATAGGTACAATTTATTGAGCATTTATTAATATTTTTTCAGGGCTCACAACCACCACATGAAGGTTCATTCTGAATGAAGAATCTGAGGTCTGGAGAGATTAAAACTTGCAAAACTAGTCAATGACAGACCCAACGAACTAATTCACATCTGTAGATGTTCAGAGGTAACCTGAAAACCCTGTAATTAAGAAAGTTCACTTTCCACTGAAGTCAGACCTCCTACTGATAGAGAACAGCTTTTGGTTTTTTTAATCAAAGAATATTATACTATTTTTTGATATTCAATCTTTATTTCAACTCAGATATCTAGACAGAGAACTGGTACCATTAATAACAAGAATAAAAGAAACCACTAATGTTTATTGATTTTTACGAAGTGTCAGGCTCTATTTCAAAAGTTTTACTTTCTAATTCATTTAAAACTCACAACAACACATGAAGAGGCATTATTCTTACCCTCATTCTGTACATGAGTGAACTGAAGCGAAACAAGAGTGAGTGAGTTCTTTAAGGGCATTCAATAGGCCATGAAAATTGTATTGGAATTGAGTCCGGCCACTGAATCAGTACTTTAAACCACCATGCTATGCTGCTTGTCCTCAGTCTATGCAGTACTCTATCAAAGGATTCTCCCTGCACGTGGGAATCGTGCAAAGTGAGACACCATTCTGATGTGTACGTGTTTCTTTTAATACAGTACTGTGCAAAGCGAAGACTATCTGTAAGGCTTAGGGAAAATTTAAAGAAGATTAACAATTTCCGTAGGATTCCATACTGGTAGTAACCTGTAATATTGATTATCTTGCCGTATGTTACCTAGGGAAGAATTTCATTATAATAAATGTCTTGGTCTTTCCATTATTAGCAGACAAGTATTGATGTATATTCCTTAACCATAAAAATGGGTTAGCTATCCTTTAAATTACTTTATTCTTAATAATTTCTGATTAAAACTTTCCTTACGTAATTTTTAAAGTATTTGTGTAATAACATTTACTTGAATTATACACAGTAGCACAATATTATCTACATTTAAAAGATAAGATTTTTGCAAAACCTCTTTGAAAGGGAAAAATAATTCTGTGCCAGGACAATTTATTCTGGTCAGATATTAAAATGAGCCACCTAGGGCAAATAGAAGTCAGATAGATTTTCTTTTGATTAAGTGAAATGCTGAAGCTAGAAGTCATTAAAAACATACAGACAAGTTAACATGCTTTAAGCCCTTCCTGAATATGAGGGAAAATCCCTACATCCAAGAACAACAGGGTTAGACAGATTTTTCACCCAAGGTCCAGCGCCAGTAGCTGGCAATGCTGAGTTTTGAATACAGATCTATCTCCCAAGCTAAGTCTTCTAGCAGGTCAACCTGTCTTCTCCGGGCCACAGACAACTTGTTCCTTCATTGTGCATTTCCAATTTGACTTTGTCACGATTGGATAAAGCTATTGGATGTATCTCCATCTATGTGGGCTGTTTAATTTAGAGGTTATACATAAAAACTAATTGAACATATGTTAGATAGGTGCTATTTACTTCACTCTCCAAATACTGGGAAGAAGGAAAGGTTGTTTCCATTCAGCTATAAAATATGAAAATCTCCTCCCTCTTCAATAGTATTCTCAAGGCCTTCTATCTCTTCCATCATATATTAGGACCACTCAGGCAGTCTGAAATGTAAATTAGAAAAACAGTCATTATCAACTGAAATACATTGCAGAGTATGTGATATCTATTTGCTCTTATCGTGTGATTTGTTCATTTGACAACATTTGTCGAACGCCTACAATGTGCCAGATTCTTAGCTAGGAATCAATGACACAAAAAGGAGGAAACAGACAAGCGTCCCCATGAAGCTTCTACTCTAATGGGGGGAAATCAGTTAATAAACAAGACGACAAGTGCATATAGTGAGAAGGAGACAGTGCTGTAGAGAAGAACTCGTCACAGGTAAGGCAAATAAGAGTGTGGGGATCGGGAAACTGTTCTGACATTTATTTAGAGATTTCAGGGAAGACTGCTATAATGAAATACTGTTTGAGCAGAAACATGAAGGAACTGAATGAAGAGAACATTTCAGGAAGAATGAACTGAAACTATAAAGGTCCTGAAGAAGAAGAAAACATGCTATGGTCAAGAAGCAGCAAGGAGGCCAGCGTGGCTAGAGAACAGTGCAGGGTGGGGGCGATGGGAGATGAAATGGGAGATGTAACCAGGGCCGGACCCTGTTAGGCTTGGTTGTGATGAATAGGCCTTTGCTTATCCTCTCATTACCCGAGGATTGGAATAATTTGATTCACGCTTTCCAAAGCTTGCTGGGGCTACCTCACGAAATATAGATGGCGGCAGGGAGGAGACAGACTGAGGGAGACTGTTGGGTGGCTATGGGAATAATCTGGGTGAGGGAGATTTCTGGCTTGGTTCAGGGTGGCGGCACTGGTGGTAGAAGAGACTGGGGGTACATTTTGGGAGATGTTAAGTTTGTGGTGCCACTAAGCCATCCAAGAGGAAAGAGGTTGGATATTTCTGGCTTCAGAGGAGGTGGGCATTTAGAAATTTAAGGTATGAGAAACTGGATGAGTTTACCTACAGAGCCCTAGGAGAAAGAGATGGGGAGAAGACACAGAGATAATAGATAGGTGGAGACAGAGGAGGAGACAGAGGAAGAGTCAGGGAGCTAAGGCAGATCCGGGAACAGAGGGAGACTGAGTACAAGGTGATGGCAGGCATCCAGGCAGCCCAGGAGAAGGAAGTGTTGTGAGGAGCGGGGTGAATCACCATCACAAGTGCTGCTGGGAAGTCAGAGGTCTGTGGACTGACGATGCTGGATTCCTCAACACGCAGGGCATGGTGACCTCAGAAAGGATTGTTGTGAAATGTTTGGAATAAAAGCATGATTGAAGCGAGTTCAAGACTGAATGACACAAGAGGTATTGGACAATTCTTTCAAGAAATTCTGCTGCAAAAAAAAAAAAAAAGAAATTTTGCTGCAAATGGAAGCAGAGAAACAGTACAATAACTCTGGAGATTGTGGAGTCAAGATGTTGTCATTTAGAAGCTTTTCTAAAAATTTTAAATGGAAGAAATAACATGTTTGAATGTTAAAAAAACAAAAACAAAAAACAACCCCTCCAAAGAAACCCCATCCCACATGAGTAATTCAGGAGAGAAAGTGGAGAATTGTGGGTATTGCGTCTTTGAGGACCTGACGTGAGAACCCGTGTGTCTCTGGACGGTCAGTGTGGGGAGTTGCTGAGACAGCTGGTCACCGGGACAAGGAAACTGGGCAAAGCCAAAGGTGCAGGAAAAAAGGGATGTTGTTGAGTGCATGGGGATGTTCCTTTCCTTTCCTTTCCTTTCCTTTCCTTTCCTTTCCTTTCCTTTCCTTTCCTTTCCTTTCCTTTCCTCCTTTCTTTCCTTTCCTTTCCTTTCCTTTCCTCCCTTCCCTACCCTTCCCTGTTTTATTGAGATATAATTGATATATAACTTTGTATTAGTTTCAGGTGTATAATATAATGATTTGATGAATAGTATATGTTGCAAAATGATCACCATATATTTAGTTAACCTCCATCAGCTCAAATAGTTACATTTTTTCCCCGTGATGAAAACTTTTAAGATGTCCTCGTCTTCACAACTTCCAGATCTATGATGCAGTGCTGTTAACTACAGTCGCCATGCTGGACATTACATCCCCAGGACTTACGTATTTTGTAACTGGAAGTTTGTACCTTCACTCATTTCCTCTGGACTTGACTTTTCATTATTACTGTGTTCTCAGTAAAGCAGAAAATGTCATTCAAGGATGCAGATGGGAAGCTGTTAAGGATCTGGGGAGAGAGGGAAAGGAAGAACTAATGACCTAGGAGAGTGAGAATGGCCTGGAAAATGAAGTTGAGTCCCTGGGCAGTAACACCTGTGATAAGTAGCAGAGCCACAATTTTTATTTTTATTTGTCAGGGATATAGAGATGAGAGGAAGAAAATGTTTGTGGCTAAGGTTTTTCTATCCCTTTATCATTCTCCTAATAAAGTCTTTGTTCTAGTGTAAAAGTTCAAGGTAAATCAGCACATGATGCTTAAATTAGGACAGCTTTCTATAAGAAAGAATCCCCAAAGAATCCTGAGCACCATAGACCTATTTAAACCTATTAGTTCTTGTTTCCAAACATGTATTGGCGTTAAATATATATGGATGAATGGAATTCTAGTGAATTCTAATCTGTCTCTAGGTTCTGATCCAAATTCCAATTCCTTCCGGGATGATACTTTACAGAATGTATTAACAGTGGAAGATTCCTTCAACTTACTTTGTATGGGTTTCTAAGGACAGGTTCTTTAGGAGAGCTAGCTATCTTTTGCTTCCATTTAATATAAACAGAAAAACTCTGTAGTGTAAATCAATGAGACGACTATCTCCTAGCTGGCATATATGCCATTTTACTACTACAAATTAATTAAATGATTGGCAGGCATGATTAATAGAATCGTAGAACATTGGAACCAAAAAGCATCTTTGAAGTCATCGAGTATGATCCATTTAATTTAGAAATGATAAAACTGAAACCCAAAGAGTTAGGAAATTTGCTAGTAATTTTGAATCCTCTACTAAACTTAAAACTCACTTTTTAAGTAGCCTGGTGCCTCTTCCACTTATCATAGTCTATTTTTTTAAGTCTTTAATTCCTTTCTTCTTTTTCAATTGTGTAACAAATTATTATTTGATTATGTAATTTCTCACATTATTCAATGATGAATTTGTTTACATTCTAATTAAGCAACCTATACATGTCTAGAAGAGTGCTTTGCTCTATGGATATTACCATAGGTAGTGGGTTAAACAGTGTGTCCCCAAAACTCATGTCCATCTGGAGCCGGAGCCTCAGACTGTGACTTTATACGAATACACATGGATTCCAGGAAAGGATAAAGATATGATCATACTGAATTAAGTATCCTGATGAGAAACAGAAAAAACAAGGACATGCAGCACAGAGAGAAGGCAATGTGACAGTGGACATGGAGATTGGGGGAATATGTTTACAAGCCAAGGAATGCCAATAGCCGCCAACCACCAGGAGCTCAGAGAGACACAGCCAACTGTTTCTTCCTCAGAGACCCTGGAATAACTTGCTAACACCTTGATTTTGGACTTGCAAACCCCCGAACTGTGAGACAATGAACTTCTGGTTGAGGTCATCCAGTTTGTGGTGAGGTGTTATAGCACAGCTAGAAAACTAACACGTTCTAGAAGGAGCAAAACCCATGACCTGAAAAGCAATAAAATAAAGGAAACAGAAAAACAAAGAAAACCCAATTCATTCATTTATGACCATCACCAGGCATTATCTTGAGGCCTCCCTGCTCTGTTGACAAACATGTCCCTTCTTCCTTGGACTTGAACTGGAAACTTGAATTGGATTTTGTAATTTGTGACAGCACCACAGTCTACATTACAAAGACCATGTGATACAGTGCTGAGGACACTCAGTGGCAGGCCCTCCAGAATTTGTCATATTTTTTCACGCTATTATCAAAGAATATTAATTTTATCATGTTTTTTGTATACTGCCTGGAAAAGGTGGTAACATGATATGACTCTCAGAGCATTTATTTAATAAGTACCTTCTCTGCACCGGTCTCAGTGCAAAGGGGTTTTACTTAGCTCATTGAATTAGCACCTGGATTCATTTCCTATTGCTGCATAACATGCTACCACAAGCTTAGTGGCTTAAAACAACACATATTTATTACCTCACAGTCTCCCTGGGTCAGGGACATGGACATGGCTTCGCTGGGTCCTGGGCTCAGGGTCTCAAAGCTGCAAGTAGCGGGGCGTCTCCGCTGTTCTTATCTGAGGCTCTGTTTGTTCTTTCAAGTTCATTGAGGCTGTTGGCAGAATTCAGTTCTTCGAGGGTGTAGAATGGATATCTTTGTGTTATTTTTTTGTTTTGTTTTCTTTGCTGGCTGTCAGCTGAGATCACTCTCAGCCACTAAAGTCCCGGCCGCTTGGGTCCCGCATATGGATCTCACAAGACAGCTCTCTGTTTTCCTCTCGCCGGCAGGAGAGCGTCTCTGTCTCAAACTCCATCTACCTCTGACCCAGGTTTAAAGGCCTTAAAAGATGAGGTCAGACTTAAGAGTCAGCTAATTAGGGACTTGAATCACATCTTCCACACAGAGCGTAACCCAGCGGTGGGGACGAAATCCCATCAGGTCTCTAAGTCCCGCCCACACTCTAGGGGAGGAGGTTATGCTGGGAGCACACGTGGGGGGGGCAGGAATCCTGGGGACCAGTTCAGCATCCTGTCTCCCACAGCGCTAGTACCAGGAGCCTTACTGATTCCCAGCATGTGGTTTGCATGTCAGTCTCTGAACTTGGGGATACGAGCATTGGCTGCTCTGATGGGCGGCCTGCTCTCCAGCGCTTCCTCCTTCCTTCCACCTTCCTCCTTAGATAGTATGTGTTTAGCACAACCGACTTATACATGGCCGCAGTGGCCTGACCTCTTTTGTTCTCTTATTTGTAATAGAATTGGCACATCCTTTCTTAGATTCCTCATGAGGGTAGCAATATTTAGTGTAAAATGTGCCTTCTATATTTTATGAGTGAAGTTACGTGGTCAGAGTAATAGGTTTCCGAGTTCAGGCAACATATGTGCTTTTATCATTTTTTTAAAAGGGCATTTCCCTAGCAGCTCCTAATGTGACCTCTCCGAGCTTCTTACTGAAACGGCTGCAGAACATTAAAAAATAAAAATAAAAAGATGAACATTCACAGCCGTATTTTGAACCAGACCTAGGAATAAATCCAAGGGAGAGAGGCCACGCTCTGCCAGGCTGACAGACCCGACATGAACAGCAGATCGAGTCATTCATGAGTCCTCCACTCTTCTCTGAGACCCTAGAGCGCGGCCACCTACACCCATGTGCATTCACAAAGGCAACCCGTCCCTTTCCTCCTGTCTGCTGTTTGACCCCGGTTCCCTCAATGCAATCCTCTGCAAAGAGGAGAACTGTACGACTACTGATTCCCGTGTCACCCCGACAGCTGCTTTTCTCACCCTATTCCCAAAGCCGGTTTGTCAAAGCATAGGAGAAAAAGCAAAAGTGAGGGAAGGAGGGTGGGAGGCAAGGAAGAAAAAGCGTGTGTGTGTGTGCATGTGTATGTGTGCACGTGCGTATGCACACGTGCAGGAAGGACTGGCAGGGGCAAGTCTCATCCCGCAAATATAACCCTCAGCAAAAGAATACAGAGTCATAAAAACAACAGTGGGCCAGAAATCATATTTAAGTCCAGCCGAGCCCTGGGTGTTTTAGAATCCCTGCCTATCAAACTGCCACTGTGAAGAGTATCAAATCAGAACTCAAGTGTGCGAGAACAGGGTCAAGGACAAGTCACGCGCTCTGCTGTTAGCAAATAGCGGGAAGGAAATGATTTTCCATCACCTAAACATCAGTAGCCGGAAGAAAATCAACATAGAGCTTGTGAAACGTCGTCTAGGAAAAAGAAAGGCCTGGGGGACATCATTCTAAACATTCAGAAACATGGACACTTACAGGGTAAAAATATATAAATAGCTAACAGATGTCAAAACCAAAATCAGTAGACAAATGAGATTTGGAAACATTTTTTAATGCAGATAATAGAGGTGAATGTTTATGACGATGAAGACTTCTTGAAAATTGACAAGAATGGGATAAACAAAATGGTGACTAAAGACACAATGAAACCACTGTCAAGAGGTCAAATCCCACTGACAAACATGAAAAGATGCTCATTCATGGGAGTCAGAGAAATTTAAATGCAGCTAATGGTAAGCTATGACTTTACATCTAACAGAATGGCAAACAATGCAGAACGAATAACACCATTGCTGGTACACATGTGGGGTCCAGGTGCATTGTTGGCAAAAATGCACATGGTTCCATCCTTTCTGAAAAGATACTGTTAAATAAAAAACACCATAGGCAGACACGTACATAAAAGGTCATAATTGTAAAACAGAAAAGTAACTAATATTCACAGATGAGAATCAGTTCAAACATATTATTATATCTATCTGTGGTCAAATGTGCATGAGAAAAATACGCAATGATCAACATTAAGCTTTTTGTAATGTTTACATCGGAAAGAGGAGAAAAGGAACATGAGAAGTGATTTTGGTAAACAATGAAAGAAAAAAGGGTAAAAGGACCTTTGTCTAGAAAAGGAAAGGCATATGAAATATTTTGAACTTCATTTTTTATTTGGTTATGACAACACAATGCTGTGAATGTCCCTCATCAAGCTTTTTAAAAAAATATTACTGTGAATCTAGAACTAAGCATTTTCATGTAAGGATGATGAAAAATCAATAGAGACCAAGGAAGTATTCCAGAACCTTCAGAGTTGCTCCTTCTGAGAGTGAAATTCAGTCATTTTCATTTGATTTTTATACATTACACACTGTATGCCTACAGTCTTGACATTTTTTATAATGAGATTTTTCTAAGAAAGGATAGACATACCTGTTCGCTCAGTTTTAGATATAATATGATTAAAATTGGGTAAATTCTTTTCCTAATAATCCCAGGTTTTGTTTAAGGAAGGAAAGTGAACTTTCTTTTAAAATAACACCAGGGCATGAGTGGTTAATACACCGCATTGGCAATTTAGCAGAGAAGGCTAAATGAGGGTATTGTGATCACACTCAAATGAAGAGGTTTTGACGGTAAAAATGTTAAATCCTGACTTATGTTCTTAATGGATGATCAGAAACCTCCAGCTGACAGTGAATCTTACCAGTAACTAAAAGGGACGCAAACTTTGTGGATTATTTGGACATGCTATCACTTGGAACCCTAGAGATTGATACCACATTTGTGGAAAGAATAACAAAACTGGAAAAATGATTGTTTCTCCTGGCATGCATGCAGATTTTAAGTAAGGGATTAACCTCTGGTCCCAAGTGGGAGTATACCACACTTCAGTCTTAAAACCTTTGCGTTTTCCAGATTCTCTTTTAAGCAATCTCATGATTTCCCCTTCCATTCATTTTCAGAAATTGCTTAAGGATCCAAAGCAGAAACCAGACCCATTTGAAGAAATCAACTACAATAGGCTGACAATTTATGCTTAAAAAGCAATATATGTATAGATTTTGAGAACAGGGTAAAAGTAAAGAAAGTACAAACAAATATCTTAATGGACAATTCAACTACATTTGAAAAGAACAATCTGGGTATTATTTGAACAGGATGGAAGGCAGTTTGGGATTGAGGAAAGAAAACATGAAGGGTATCTTATGTTAATTGAAATTTTGACTTTCAAATACGTGGCACAAATCTCTTTGGCTTGTAGATGAGATCATTTTGTTATTACTATTCTGCAAGAATTGAGGGCATGGATTAGGAAAGAGGCACTTTTATAAAAAATAACTAACCCACGACCAGTCAAATGACTGCTTTGCTCTGTCTGTTGTCATCCGGCTCCTGCAGCGTGTCTGTCTAGTTGGCCTTGAAGGCCAGCTGGACCCAGGACGTCCAGTTCACTGCTGTTTTCATTACCCTGAATCACCACTGTGCTTCTTCTGACATCAGCCTTCTTTTTGGCATATGCTTTGAGGATGCTACAAAATAAGCCTTTTGCTGTGTCTAAAATAAATTCTAAGCAAAGCTAAAATTCTCCAATAAATGTGTCTGCTAAGCATTATGACTATTTTTATTGAATTAATAAAAGGGTCTTTCCTTTATAAAAAAGACTAGACACAACTACAGAAAATATCAGCAATATTTCAAAAGAAAAACTTGAACTCTAGAGCTCTGTCTATACGCACACATGCAGATAGAGAGAGAGAGAGAAATGAACGGAATAGAGAATTAAGAGATTTCTTATGGGGTTTGATTAGTACAGGGAACTGATGCGGAGAACTTAGAATACATTTTGGGGATACAATCGGGAAAGATAGGAAGGCCCTTCAGAACTTGGGGCTCTGGATAACACTCTTACAAGGTAAGCTATGCTTTGGGTTTCCCAGGTTTATTTTGTTTGGCTTTTAAATAATTGACAATTAGTGAATTCTAATCATTGTTTTTTTAGATGGCTATCTAGGATGTTAGTGTAAACTGTGTCTTTCTCCTCCTATGTAGAATGCACGGCCCCCTCCCCCCACCCCCGCCAGTTTACTGAATCTCTCCAAGGGAACTCCATTTCTGAAATTTACCTTTTGCCAACTACAGCCAACTATTTCATTACAGAATTGATTTTATTTTCTCCTCCATGGACACATCCCATAGATACTACCCACCCAGCATGACACCTGTTAAATAGTTCTATAAATCATTCTCCCCCTCAATTGCCTTGCCACCATTCAAGAGAAACCTGGGGTAATTGATCTTGATGCAGTCTTTCCAGAAGATCTATTTCACCATCCAAAAGGGACTTTTCAACTGTCCCACTAAATTCTCCCAACGGTTTTCAAGTGAGGTATGGTAACATGCTTTTCCAAGGGGAAAAAGATTTTTGACAGTTTTAACTTCAGAAGAAAGAAATCTGTGACAAAGTAGCTGTACCCTCTTCTGTGCTTTTCTTAAATCCGTCTCTGGAACCCTTCAGCATCACTGATTTATCTGTGAGTTTCTGGAAGGGGTGCTTGTAACCCCTTGCCTCCTGTAGACCAATCATTAATGAGCACATTTTTAGGCCACTCACTGATTTCCCTTAGGTCTGGCTTTCTGAATCTTGTCATGGGCAAGCACTTCATTTCATGGTTGTCTTAAACATAATGTTAGTGACATCATCAGTTTTTGCGTGTTTTTTTTGTTTGTTTGTTTTGTTTTTTGTTTTTCTAACTTGGAAGTAAAATTGGTACTATTGACTTAGCACCCAAGCCCTGGTTTTCTCAATAAGCAATTTCTCACAGAGTTGACAGCCAGATTTAAGACCTAGAGCATAATCCAGATGCTGAGAGGAGTGGAAGAGAGTTGCTAAATTCTATCTTCACATCATCTGCTCTAACACTTTGTTGGAAGATGACCAATGCACTTGAGATGTTAGAACCTCAGAAAAGGCAAATCCTTATTATTCAACAAAAAGCAGCATGACCAGGGCATTTATTCATCCAGGTTTCGAACGTGTTCATTTTTCTCTTGTTATTGTAACATGAACCTAAAATTATTAAGCATTCTTTAAAAAAAGGAAAACCCACCCCTATCAGCACGCTACATGAGAAGCAAATCAAAGCCAGGTCCTGGGGTTAGAAGATAATGTTAAAAAGCTTGTTAAGAATCTCTAATTGCATCATTGACATCATACTGCTTTTTTAAAAACAATCAGAGAAAATTAAGAATAATGAATCAGAAACTTGAGCATTACACTTTTATAACAAGAAATATAGTTTAAAAATAAAGAAAAAGCCTCTCTGAGGGATAGATCTCAAACAGCATAATTAGTTTGATCTGTGAGCTGGACATAAAGTATATTTGGGTGTTGAATGCAATAATCTGAATTTTTATAACCTTAAGATTACAACATTATTAGCATGTATCACTTTTGGGGATCAAAACTTTGGGATCTTCACAACGGAAAACATAGAATCTTGGTGGAAACTCTGAAATGAAGAATCATTTTGAGATAGATGATTTCTGTGGTCCCAGCTCAACAAATATTTGAGTTATTCTCAGCTTTAATAGGGTTTTCTTTAATCACTATATAATTGAATACACTAGGAGCTACTTTTATTTCCTTAAATTTTTTGGTATATTTCACAAGAATAAAAGATACTTTGCTTTGAGTATAGCATGAGTTTTGCTTAGAGGTTTAAATTTCGTGTTTTCTGATAATACAGGAATTTGAAAACATATCTGACAAATGCTGTGAAATTAGGACTTGGTCTCCAGGGAATAGTTCTCTAGGTGCTAAGGAGACGATAGTGCTGAGCCAATTTTAGGCAAAGTATATGCATAGGTAATACTCTTCCTACACTAGGAGATATTCTGTCCCTGGGTAAAGTTGTTAGGAAAATCTTTGTGGTGCAGTCCCCAGCTCCTTTGAATGAAAGCGTTTTGGAGCAAACTACAGCCCATGAGGCGAATCCACGGCTGCCTGTTTGGGTAAGCCTAAAAATGTTTCTTACAGATGAACGTTTATAATAGATTTGATGGTAAGAAACACTAACTTTAAATTTCAATTACCTAGGGGCACCTGTGTGGCTCAGTGGGTTAAGTGCCTGCCATCAGCGCAGGTCATAATCCCGGGGTCCTGGGATCGAGTTCCGCATGGGGCTCCTTGCTCTCTGGGGAGCCTGCTTCTGCCTCTGCCTCCTGCTCCCCCTGCTTGTGCTCTCTCTCTGACAAATAAATAGATAAAATCTTTAAAAAATACACTTCAATTACTTAAAACTAATATAACACTGGATGTTAACTATACTGGAATTAAAAAACTTGGGGCGCCTGGGTGGCACAGCGATTAAGTGTCTACCTTCGGCTCAGGGCGTGATCCCGGCGTTGTGGGATCGAGCCCCACATCAGGCGCCTCCGCTATGAGCCTGCTTCTTCCTCTCCCACTCCCCCTGCTTGTGTTCCCTCTCTTGCTGGCTGTCTGTATCTCTGTCTAATAAATAAATAAAATCTTTAAAAAAGAATAAAATAAAATAAAATAAAATAAAAAACTTAACAAAATTTAAAATAAGAAATTTTATCCCCCTGCTGCAAATGAATTCCGTTCTTACCAGTAGACCTATACTATAAAATGAGTGTTCTCAATTATTACATTTTTAATTCATCAACACAAATCTGTCACAGTTACTTTACTTCTTGATATATAAGTACCTACATGGTAGCCTCAATTTTGTCTGTTGCTCGCAAGATGAAACTATGTGCTATTTAGTCCTTTACAAAAACAGTAGGCCCACTTCTGTCTTAGAACAATATGACAATCGATAGAGATGGAAAAAGAAGGTTTTTGCCAAGTGGTGAAGAGCAGAAGCTTTATATTCAAATAGGGCTTGATTTGATCCAGGCCCTGACATTTATTAAATTTGTGAGCCTGGACAAGTCACTTGCACTCACTAAACTTCAACTAATTCATCCATAATATGAGGCATTGTGATGTTACAATGAAGTTAGTAATAAGATACCTACTTCAGAGGGTCACTACAAAGATTAAATTGTCAGGCTCATTGACAGATCTAAACAATTATCTGTTGTAAAGAAACAAATGTTCAGATGCTCAACCTGGTTTTAAATAGAAATTCAACCCTTGGCAACCCCCATGACCTCTGTAAACACACAAGCGAAAACATAATCATAGAAGGCACACCCACTCCCAAATGTTTCAGGAAAGAGTTTGAAGAGTAAGCTTTCTCTGTTCAGAGTTTTTTTTTGTTTTGCTTTTTACTTACTTTGTCTTGTTTTTCCCTTGGTAATGACTAGGGCTTAGGTTGAACCGTCCATTGTGATCAATTCATTCTGTGATAAATTGGAAGTTTGGGTAACAGGGAACCTACCAAGCAAGAGGCTTATTGGAAGGGATCCCACAGAGTTTTTGAACCTGGTTCATGGCACTTGTTCCAGAAGCTTGCTCTGTTTACCCCCCACCAAACCCAGGAAGTGCCAGATGAGCTTTCCCAGTAGAAGAGGTCCTAAGTTCCTGTTGCCCAGTTGGAAGGCATGATAGCCCATGAATCTGCTAGCTTTCATGTGACATGACTGAGAATCCCCCTCACTGCATCCTGAACTTATCTCCTATTGACATTCTAGTCTGCCCAGCAAGAGGGTCATGGACTTTGTACTAAGAACTAACACTGACAACATTCACAACTACGTCCTTAAGATTCTTTTCAAACTATCCAAAGAACATTTATGCCCAAGGAGACCTGCCATCACCTTGAGGGTTGGAAGGAGGATATCCACGGCCGATGCTCGGTGTCAGAAGTACCCAACCGAGCATTTGTAGTTCCTGGAAATGGGTATCCTCCCTCTGTCTTCAAAAAAGGCAAAAGAGAGGATAAGTAAGTGGCTTTCTCTCACTGCAGTATCATTTCGTGTATTCTGCAGCCTGAGGAAGGATTTCCAAGCAAGGCCTGCTTGGTCACAGAATGATTCTGTAGCATAAAAGACTAATGGAATAGAGTATGCTAAATTACAAATGCTTTAACCCTATGATTCATCAGCACCTAGGAACTTGTAATAACACCTACTGGAGAAAGGTTTCCATTTACAATTAAGCAATTTTTTGTCTGTTGAAAATAAAATGAACCAAACAGCACAAATTGCCTGAAATATTTCACATTGGCATTCCCTAACATCACAAGATACTGTATCTTCTTAAATGCAAAGAAGATTGAATATGTGGTTGATATGCTTTATGGTGTCTGTATTTTTCATAGATGAATAACTTGTTTTTTATGAATATTCCAAAAGCAAATGAGAAATCTATTTGCATGCCTCATTAATGATCCCCTTTTAGCAAAAGCATGTTCCTCATTTTACATATCCATAAACATGTCTTTTCATCATCTGAATGAAAAATAATATATTTTCTGGCAGAATTTATAATACTTGGGTACTGGTGTTTGAAAAACATGAATTATATTAAAGATTTCGATATTTGAGGAGAATAAATTATATTATCGATATCACCTGCCGTGTATTCCTAGCCCACTGGACTCTAATTTTCTTTTTTTAAAGATTTTATTTATTTATTCATTCGACAGAGATAGAGACAGCCAGCGAGAGAGGGAACACAAGCAGGGGGAGTGGGAGAGGAAGAAGCAGGCTCATAGCGGAAGAGCCTGATGTGGGGCTCGATCCCACAACGCCGGGATCATGCCCTGAGCCAAAGGCAGGCGCTTAACCGCTGTGCCACCCAGGCGCCCCTGGACTCTAATTTTCTTGTCTCAGTCCTTATATTTCCAACTATTTGAACATCACTCTCTTTATCTTTATTATTACTTATGTTTTTTTATGTGATAATGGGAGAAATGTGATATCAATGTTTAATTTTCAGATATTTAATAAAATCTTATTTTTCATAAGTTTAATTTATATTCATGGAGAAAGATTTCTATTGTGTTTTTGCCTGATATAGACTTTTCTTTTTTTGTGCTATAACATCACAATTGAGCAAAACCAGGAAACACTAATGTCTCAGCTACTGTCTTGAAGCGATACACTCCTACTTAGAAAAATAGAAGAGTAATTGCAACATTAGAGAACTTAGATGAAATGTAAATCTTTATGTTCAAATTAAGACTAATAAAAATTGCATGGAGTGGATACGACTTCACTTTTCTCCACATATTTATTTAGAGGATATTTATTGAATCGCCACTATGTTCAGGAATTCTGGAGGCACCAAAAATTCATAAATGAATAAGGCAGCTCAGCCCTCATGAATTCAAATGAAATAAATTCAACAACTAAAATGGTAATGTATTATCATAGAGGTATGCATAGGCAGTATGGAAGCACATAGAGGGTCGTTGATTTTACTATCAAAGAAGGCTTCTCAGAAGAGGTGTCATATGAACTGAGCTTTATAAAAGAAGTAGGTGCTCCCCAGAAGGGGAAGGTCATTTGTGCAGGAGCACGTGTGGAGATAGAGCAGGACTATTTTCAGGACTTCATATTTTTTTAATAATTTTTAATATATTATGTTAGTCACCATACAGTATATCCCCGGCTTCCGATGTAAAGTTCGATGCNTCCTAGTTCTTATGTTCCATAGATGAGAGAAATCATATGATAATTGTCTTTCTCTGCTTGACTTATTTCACTTAGCATTATCTCCTCCAGTGCCGTCCATGTTGCAGCAAATGTTGAGAATTCGTTCTTTCTGATAGCTGAGTAATATTCCATTGTATATATGGACCACAGCTTCTTAATCCAGTCATCTGTTGAAGGGCATCTCGGCTCCTTCCATGATTTGGCTATTGTGGACAATGCAGCTATGAACATTGGGGTGCATATGGCCCTTCTCTTTACTACGTCTGTATCTTTGGGGTAAACACCCAGTAGTGCAATGGCTGGGTCATAGGGTAGTTCAATTTTTAACTTTTTAAGGGACCTCCACACTGTTTTCCAGAGTGGCTGTACCAACTTGCATTCCCACCAACAATGTAGGAGGGATCCCCTTTCTCCACATCCTCTCCAACAATTGTTGTTTCTTGCCTTGTCTATCTTTGCCATTCTAACTGGCGTAAGGTGGTATCTCAGTGTGGTTTTGATTTGAATTTCCCTGATGGCTAATGATTTTGAACATTTTTTCATGTGTCTGTTAGCCATTTGTATGTCTTCATTGGAAAAGTGTCTGTTCATATCTTCTGCCCATTTTTTGATTTGTTTATTTGTTTCTCGTGTATTGAGTTTGAGAAGTTCTTTTTAGATCTTGGATACCAGTCCTTTATCTGTAGTGTCCTTTGCAAATATATTCTCCCATTTCCTGGGCTTGCCTCTTAGTTTTTTTGACTGTTTCCTTGGCTGTGCAGAAGCTTCTTATCTTGATGAAGTCCCATAAGTTCATTTTTTGAATAGCAAGCAATGAGTCTGAAAGTATAAGCTGGAAACTAGAGAGTTTGTATTTATCTTGAACTGCAGTAAGGGCATCCGGTGGCTCAGTGGGTCAATAGACTGCCTTTGGCTCAGGGGCTCAGGTCATGACCCCAGGGTCCTGAGATCAAGCC
The DNA here is from genome assembly GCF_002007445.2 of Ailuropoda melanoleuca. Classification (NCBI taxonomy): domain Eukaryota; kingdom Metazoa; phylum Chordata; class Mammalia; order Carnivora; family Ursidae; genus Ailuropoda; species Ailuropoda melanoleuca. The sequence continues at coordinate 21,774,028 of NC_048235.1, read as the reverse complement.
CCATATCAGGCTGTCTGCTCAGCAGGGAGCCTGCTTCTCTCTCTGCCTCTGCCTGTTGCTGCCCCTGCTTGTGTTCTCTCTCTGTCAAACAACTAACATCTTTAAAAAATGCAGGAGAATTTTGAAGTTTAACAATGGGATAACTATAATGAGATTTGTTTTAATTTTACATCCTTGGTGTTCTTTTATTCATTCTGGATATGTTTAGTATGTATGAGTTCCCCCACTCTTGCTTTTTAAAATAAGGACAATTGGACATACAGAGTTAAGTGACTTAGCCCCTAGATCACAATTTTGGGTAGTTAAATAGCGCTGGAAGCCAGAATTTTTCATTTTTTAGATAACTGTTCAGTACAATTGAACATGAGCCCTTTTCTGGACCACCTTTCACTTTCCAAGGTAATAGTGAATAGTTCAAAGAGGTACTTCAATAAACCAGCACAGTTACAAAATGTACAGGTCCAAATGAATTTAGATATTAATGTGTTAAACATGTAATCTAAACCGAAAAAGCACATTATGTGTCAGCTGCTCGGAAAGACACTGTCCACTCCTTTCAGGTGATCATCAATCAGGTATGTCTGCTCCAAGCGGCAGCTCTCCGGTCTGGAGTGCGGAAAATCACCATGAAAATGCTCTCTAGCACCAGCAGTCCTGTTTGGCTGTGCCATTAGGAATTTTCCTCATGAATCTGTAACTTTCAAATGCTGGTCAGTAGCAGTACCTTTTTAACCAGTATAAATGTAACAGACATCTTCTATCAAAGAAATGTAACGTTGTGGAAGGAGTGGTTACTGTATCAATTCAATTCACCCTAATACACAAAAATGCTTAGGTCCATATTTAGTTAACAATTTGTGAAGTGGGATATTAAGCTGATTCTAAAACACTCTGCTCAAGACTTAGCCCTAGACAGAATGTATTCTATTACTTCGAAGAGCAGTCAGGAAAAAAAGTCCTAATCCTAGACCACAGAGAGGTATTTTAGGGGGATAAATACAAATAATATAAATTACAGTATTAATTTCAACTGGAGAGATTTAGTGACATTGAAGGGAAGGGGATAAGACTCTTCTTCACTCACCGGTTCAAAGGCACTCCCTTCCCTTCCCTGCCCTTCCTTGTATGTCTTAGCCTTTCTTTTTCTGCTAGCTTTCTTTTGCAAACTGACATAAAGTATAATTACTGATGGTGTGGAAGTCCCCACCCTCCCCTTGTTTTCCATCTCTCCCACCCCACTCCCCTGAAGCTGATCCTTTTTTTGTCACGTACTTCTCATGTGTACAACACACCCAAGTAAGTTAACTATTGCTGTGTATATTTTTCTCCCTGTATTTTTATTAAACTATAATTAACATACAGTATATTAGTTTCAGGTGTATAATGATTCAATAATTCTGTAAATTACTTGGCACTCTTCATGATAAGTGTATTCTTAATCACCTTTATCTATTATCCCAATAAATTTATTATTATGATGTATAATTTATGTCCCTAAAAGGTATAATACCATTTTCTTCTTCTGCATTTTTCTTTTTTACTCAACATTTAAAGAAAATTGTTATGGAATACTCTTGTTTGCATATATATATGTCTGTATAAATATTAGGGGAAACTGAGCTTAATCATCCTTTCCTTTACAAATGGACAGTGTGTAGCCTACACATTGTTGCTATTAGCCATAGTGACGTGGTAGCTACGTTGTGTCTGTCTCCTTGTGCACATATATGACGGTTTCTCCAGAGGGACATCATGGCTAGAGCTAATTCATGAGACACATTTGTGGAAATCAATAGGCATGTATTCTGGAGGCGAGAAACCCCACATCGGGATGCATGACTTGGTGTACAAAGCAGAAGATGAGTTTGGCCCCCGTGTGACCCTTCGGCTAAACCCTTTGATCTAGGACCCGACTCGGCTCTGGCAGATCCTAAAAGTAAAATGACCTGGTGGTAGGGAGTGAAATCCACAACTTCACTTGGTGTTACTGAATTTCTCTTCAGCATGTTTGTATCAGTGACACTTTCTTCAGTAGGATTTAATAGCTTTTAATTTCCCACATCCTTTTGAAACCTCTGTATTGTCTTTTTTTTTTTTTTTTTGTCCTTTGATAGAGGTGAAGTTGTGTATTTTTGTTGCCATAACATATCATTCCCAAGACACTTGTGAAGATAAGTCTGTTCATGAATAGGCCTAGATATTGTCTTGTCTTTCTCTTTCTAACGGGACTTCTTTCCTTCCCATACAGAAACTTAAAATTTTAACATGCACATGTTTATCAGAACCTTTTTTGTGATTTATCCTTATTATGTAGACTACCTGCCAAAATCACTTGCTGCCTGGAGAATGTCAATTCTGGGGATCTGCCTAGGGGTGGTATCTGTCCAGGAGTTACCACGCCATGTGAGACACACCAGGCTCCACACCAGGCTCTCAATCCAATTGTGGGAGCTCATTCAGGCTTCACAGTCACGATAACACACACGGTAATCATTTTTGGTTCAATATGATCACTTCAATAGTGAAGAAATATCTAGCTAGCTACCTGTGGAAAAATGAAACACGCCAGGGGAAACCAAAGATAAATAACAGATGAATCAAAGTTTAAATGTAAAATTTCAATTTTTAAACTGATAGAGGAAAATATAGGTGAATATTTTCATAATCTTTAGGGCTCGCTCTGGAAATTTTAATCAAATTTTAGAGGTAACTTGCAGACCATAAATAAATCATGTTTAGATTCGAATTCTTAAATGAAACCTTTCATAAAAATGAAAATAAACAAAACTAAAGAAAAAGATAAGTTTTCTGAGACAGGCTATACAAAGCATTAATATTTTCATTATATAAAAGTATTTACAAACTGAAAGAAAATATTTCTGTGCCAGCAGAAATATTAATAATGCATATGAACAAGCTGTTATTAAAGAAGAAATACGAGCTATTTGATACTTAACTTGCCTTCGGGAGATTGCACATAAAAACTGAGGTGTTAATGTTTTGTTTACCAGTTTAGGAAAAAATAAGGTTTAACAAGATTATATAAGGTATGACTATTAATAAGGTGGTTTTATAAAACTCTTAATACAATTTATATCATACAGCAAACATTCACTTAACAGTAGTTAATATTTGTTGATAATGCTGGATGAGAATATGAATAAAACAATACTATAGCTAGTATCATTGGGGATGTAAATTAGTATAATTTATGTTTTAAAATTTAAAAATAGACTTGGACTGCAATGTAGAATGGGTTGTTAGAGTTATATGCAAGGTTGAGTGCATTGAGAACTTTCATCAAACCAATGTTTATGCTAGCCTCAAATTGGGAAGAACACAAATTGTGTTATGATTAGAGAATGTGGTTAAGTCACTATATTATCAAGGCATTGGGATACTATAAGCTGTTACATATGATACTGTACATCAAAAATCTCCTTGATACATTTTTGAGTTGGAAACACTGCTTACCAAAGAGTATGAGCTATTTCTACCATCTATAAAATAATTTACTATACTCAAATAATATTTAAATATATTAAAATTAATATGAATGTTGGATCATATAAATTTATGTAATATGATTAATATTAAATGCATAATATAAGGGCACCTGGGTGGCTCAGTCAGTTAAGCATCTGCCTTTGGCTCAGATCATGATCCTGGAGTCCTGGGATCAAGCCCTACCTTGGGCTCCCTGCTCAGCAGGGAGGCTGCTTCTCTCTCTGCCTCTCCCCCTGCTCATGCTCTCTCTCTCTCAAAAATAAATAAAATCTTTAAAAAATGCGTAATATATAAATGTATTTAAATAAAAATGAGATATATATACATATAAAATCTTCATTGAATTAACTTGACATAGTAAAATGCAGACAGAAAACTGTTTGGCTTCTCTCAGACCACTGCTTCAATCACGTTCTATCGGCTATTCAGTAGCTTAGGAGGATATTCTTGATGCATTTTTTATGCATTATTCGGGTTCACATCACAGTCAACATTGAAGTAAAAAAGGAGTTTAATAAGGTGGGATTACAGGGAGCCTGGGTGGCTCAGTCGGTTAAGTGACTGACTCTTGATTCCGGCTCAGGTCATGAACTCAGGGTCGTGAGATCGAATCCCGCGTCCCACTCCATGCTCAGCCTCGAGGCTGCTAGTCCCTCTCCCGCTACTCTTCCCCCGGTTCACGTGCACTCCCTCTCTACCTCAAATAAATAAAATCTTTAAGGAAAAAATACGGCGGCATTACAGACATAATGGTAAAACTAAGGAAGCCAGGAAGAGATAGTGAAGCACTTACGCGGGCGCTGCCAGCAGTGACACGAGTCTCAGTGCCTTCAGAGGGAAGGATAGGAATTGTCACTCGAGCCCTCAAAGCAGGAAACCCCAGCAACGGGACTCTGCAGCAGATGTCACCATGAGTAAGAAGCACAGACATGACCCAGCCACCCTCAGTAAAGGGTGTAAATGAAATAAATGGCTTCAATTCTCTTGCTTCCGCAGATGGCTGGACACAATCAGAAGCCAAAAGACATGGGAGGCCAAGGAGATGCCATGTGCAGGGCTCTGCATTCTGGGCAAGGGACAGGGCAGAACAGAATAAAGAATGGATTGGAAGGTGCAAACACAGGATAACCAGCATAATACAGCTTTTTGGTAAATTTCAGACTATAAAATAGTATCATTTTCAAATTTAAAAGTCTAGTCCAATCTATACAAAAACTTGAACCTCACATTTAGCTTAAGGCAACTCCTTTGCACTCCCAGAGGCCCTCTGTGGCCCTCACATTGACGGCCTTTCTGTGTCCTCCTCCCTTACCTATGAATGGAAGAAAGTAGGACACAGAATTTTTTTTCCCTCAATTTTGTTTCTTGTCCTTACTCGACTGACAAATGCTGTCATGGCAAGCCTCCAAAATGACCATTCATTTATGGGCTATTTGTGGGACCGTTGGGAACCTTCACATCATGAGCTATGCCCTTTTGCATGGACTCTGCACTCTCGTGCTGCTGTTTTGAGATGTCCCCCAGCTTCTGTCTTTTGGTGATGTCAGAATATTAGTGGCTTCCCATATAGGTCGCTCATCTAAGTCGTCTTTTCCTCTGTTTTGCAACTGAAAAGCATAGAAAATTGATAGTACTGCAATGATGCGTGTTTATAGACATGCAGACTGTGTCCAGTGAGCGCTATTGGTTATTGTCCTAAGGACTGTTGCCAGTTTTGTGTCAATTAAGCCAATTACTTTCAACATTTTTGATGGGTTTATATGTTTGTCTGTTCTTTGGATTCTTTCTTAAACCAGTTGTGACCACTTACAGATTCCCTCATTAGCAATGTTCTAAAATCTTTGATACATGTTTATTTTGCATGAAAGTCATGGTTTTACCTTTTTTTCTTTAAATATTCTTTGTCAATACGATATGACCTTTTTTCCCTAGCATCTACTTGCTCTAGAGGGGAGCTCTTGGTGGTGAGGTCCTTTCCAGGTGGCTTAACTTATCCACATACGACAACTTCCTCCTGGTTTATAGGAATTCGTACGCCCTTGACTCAACCAAAGGAAGAAGTACAGTGACTCCTAGGCTTTCCTCCCACTGCAGCTCAGAAGAGCTACAGACAGGCGTGGGCCACAGAGGAAATTGCTCTCATGCTTTTCTTGAAGGCATACACAATTTCCCAAGCTCTTTTATCTGTTTTATTTTTGGGAAATCTGTTATCTTTTGATCCAAGTTCTTTATCTTGGGTTCTTCTTGATTGGCTTAAGGATATTAGGGAAATGGCGCTTCTCAGGGCTTCTGGGTGGCTCTGTCAGTTAAGTGTCTGACTTCGGCTCAGGTCATGATCCCAGGTCCTGGGATTGGGCCCCACATCAGGTTCCCTGCTTGGCCAGGAGTCTGCTTCTCTCTCTCCCTCTGTCTGTCTCTCCACTCATGCTCTCTCTCTGTCTCTGTCTCTCAGATAAATAAATAAAATCTTAAAAAAAAAAAAAAGAAAGAAAATGGTGCTTCTCCCTTCTCTCACAGAGAGGGCAATGGAAACACTGCAGGAGTGTTTATAGTTTAGAAATTTCTACCATCACCCTCCTTGGTCCCCTAACCGAGTGATTTAGTCCTCCATTTGACTAGTTTTCAGGAATGGCTCGCAATGTTGCAGACTGAATTCTGAGAAGCAGGCTCTGGTAGGAAGAGTAGCATGCAAGCCTGTTGGGACTGCTTTCAACACGTAGGATGGAGCGAAGGGAGAAGGATTTGGGACTGAGAAGGGTTTAGCTATGACGCAGCCACAGTGGAGGCCTCAACAGAGTCTGTGCGGAGTCTCTGAGCTGAGAAGGCCATTTAAAGTTGTCTCAGTTTGGGGCGCCTGGGTGGCTCAGTCGGTTGAAAAGCTGCCTTCAGCTCAGGTCATGATCTCAGTGTCCTGGGATCGAGCCCTGCATCGGGCTCCCTGCTCAGCAAGGAGTCAGCTTCTCCCTCTTCCTCTGTTGTTCCCTCTGCTGCTCCCCCTGCTTGTGCTTTCTCGCTCGCACTCTCTCTCAAAAAAATGAATAAACTCTTTAAAAATACATAAAAATAAAAAAAAAAAGGTGTCGCAGTTTGAGGCAAGAAGGCTAGTCCTTTTAAATCCTTCATCAGCCAGTGATTGGATAGGGGTTTCCTCTGAGAAGGAGGATGATGTCAACTTTGTTTAACCAAGTACAAGTTGTGGAAAGTCGCTCAGGCGCCCAAACCCAGAATTTGGTGGAATGAGTGTTTTGGTTTTGGAGTGGGAATCTGGCCGGGGGGCGGGGGGGGAGAGGGGCATCTCGTCTCCTGAATCCTAGGGCAACACGCTTAACACCTTGTTAATGTGTTACAGTTACTGTGGAGGCATTCGCCAGTCCCTGTTCTCAGCATCCTTGGGACCACCCCCTCTGTATCAGCTAATGGGAACTGCCCCACTCAACGTGCAACGGGAAATACTATACGTACGTACTTCAAAGCCTACGGACATATTAGAAAAGATGGCTGTTAAAATATTAACACTGAGCTTCTCTAGGTGATAACATTTTATGAAGGTTCTTTTTCCTTGCATTTTTGGTACATATTCTTGAATTTCTTGAATTCTCTAAATAAAAAAGTTAGGACATAAAGGCGATGAATTAAAAAAAAAATTAACAAGCAAGCAAACACATGAGTAAGAAGAATAAACCCGGAGTCTGCTTTAGTTCATGACAGAACTTACTGAAGGTTATTCAATAGCTCTTGGCTTCAGGGTGACGACATCACCAGCACTGCTTCTGGGCTAACAGACCAGAAACTGAATTGCTGACATGGGCCCATGATGCCAAGACTTCTGTCTCAGGAGGGATGCCTCTGCCACCATCCTTGCCTGAACATCCATTCTACATGGAAGGGAACTTGTGAAGCAGTTTTGCAGGGTGTGTGATGCATGAGGTCTATGTTACCTGTCCACACCCTCGTTTCTGGGCTCTATTTTCAGGGCCCAGGATTTATAAGGCAGAGAAGTCTCTGAAATAAGGAATATTTGTAAGGTGCTCAGTAGCCAGAAAATGTAACAAGTGACCATTACCATGTGTACTCTCAACATAATTAGAAAAAGGTAATCTTTGGGGCGCCTGGATGGCACAGCGGTTAAGCGTCTGCCTTCGGCTCAGGGCGTGATCCTGGCATTGTGGGATTGAGCCCCACATCAGGCTCCTCCGCTGTGAGCCTGCTTCTTTCTCTCCCACTCCCCCTGCTTGTGTTACCTCTCTCGCTGGCTGTCTCTATCTCTATCAAATAAATAAATAAAATCTTTAAAAAAAAAAAAAAGAAAAAGGTAATCTTTAATTGGAAAAGATAACACTTGGGGCGCCTGGGTAGCTCAGTAGGTTGAGCGTCTCCCTTCAGCTCAGGTCATGATCCAGGGGTCCTGGGATCAAGCCCTGCATCGGTCTCCCTGCTCCATGGGGAGCCTGCTTCTCCCTCTCCCCCCTGCTCCTGCTCTCTCTCTCTCTCTCAAATAAATAAAATCTTTAAAAAAAATAGAAAAGATAAAACTTATTAACACTCATTTCTAGGCTTCTTATTTTATCTTATTTTATTTTATTTTTTGATAGAGACAGTGAGAGAGAGCGAGAGAGAGAACACAAGCAGGGGGAGTGGGAGAAGGAGAAGCAGGCTCCCCACCGAGCAGGGAGCCTGACATGGGGCTCAATCCTAGGACCCTGGGATCATGATCTGAGCTAAAGGTAGACAACCAATGGAGTCACCCAGGTGCACCATCAAAAGTGATTTTTAAAATACATTTGAAATAGAGGGACTAGTAAATCCAGCCCATGTTGACAGTGCTGCTTCATGTTCTAGAAGGCTAATTTTTCCTTCCTTGGAAAACAGAAGCAATGGCATCTGTTATGAAAGGCGGTTGTTTGTATTCTAACAAATGACTATGAAAGGACGGACTTGTAGGGGTCATTGGTTAAGCAGTAATTGAGAATCATTAATGTTCCTGGCATCATTATTGTCATTGCCCTATTGATAAGAGTGGGGTCGGCATGCCCAGTTTCCAGGTTGATTCTCTCTCTCTGTAATTATATTATCTCATACATGTTTAATGCTGGGGAAGAATGTTGACTATTTTCCCGTAGAAAACCAAATAGATTTTCCTATCCCCAGACCCCGTGCATACAGAATATATATTGTTGTTCTTATAAGGCACTTTTTTCGTCAGCTTCCTGAGAACAGTGTCACACCTACACATTTTCCCTGTCACCGGCTATTCTGCTCTTTGTTCATGATACACTTACAGTTATCCTTGCGATAATTGTTAGCATTCTTTTCCCTGAACAGTAGCATCTCAATCACAAAGCACTTAGTTTGCAATTAGAAGAATATAGTGTCCTTGAGTAAAATTTCTAAACTAATTAAATATCATTTTTTTTTAAGTCTTAGAACTAAAATTTCCAGAGATCGTACATCGTGAAAATGTTCTAGGGAGGCTTTTGTAGGACAGAGTATTCCTCTATGATATTCATCAAAGATGCCTCACTTTGTTTCACTCAGAAACCCTTGTTCATCAAGGAGCTTTATAGAAAAGATGACATATTTGAGATGTATCTTTACCTGAAATCTTTTGTATTTAATTAATGTAAATCATATTTTGGCAGTAGCTAAGATGAACAAAAAAGAGGGCTTTAAAAATTAAGAATTACATTTTGCTTTTCTCCCCTCGTAACATTTAACACCTTGTAATACAACCATGTGATTAATTGTTCTCCCTTCTCCCATACCATAGCTTCAGGAGGACAGGCGTATTCCCGCCCACAGCCTTATCCCAGTCTCCTGGTGCAGTTAAGAGTATAGCGCTGACTTTATTTATTTATTTTTTTAAAGATTTTATTTATTTATTTGACAGAGATAGAGACAGCCAGCGAGAGAGGGAACACAAGCAGGGGGAGTGGGGGAGGAAGAAGCAGGCTCATAGCGGAGGAGCCTGATGTGGGGCTCGATCCCATAACGCCAGGATCACGCCCTGAGCCGAAGGCAGATGCTTAACCGCTGTGCCACCCAGGCGCCCCAGCGCTGACTTTAAAGAGTGTTTCAGAGGCCGCACTGAATTGAAAATGAATTATTTCCAAGTCCATGGGAATCATTGTAGATATTATTTGTAAGCATTTTCAAGTATTTCTTCACTCATATTTTAGCAATCCTTCCTCAGCTGTAATTTGTTACCAGAAGGTAACCAAGGATTGGAAATAGAGGTAAGATGGTATTTTATGAATATCTTCCTCCTAGTTCTTCCATCTCTTTGGGAACATTTTATTATTTTCAGTGATAGCAAGTCACATCGGAATACTTCCACTGGAAAATGAGTTCTGTGGTCTCCCAGGCTGGGGTTTTCTTCTACATAATGAGACCACTAGGAGGTTACATCAGGCAGTACAGAGTCAAAACATGTGGTTTATTTTCATTGGCTTAAACAGCATAACCAAGGCATACAACAGGTCTGCAATACCCAAAATCGTATCGATTGCTCTCATAGGATCAGCATGATTTATGTTTTATGAGTTGGAGACAATTCAACATTATACTTACAACAGACTAAAATATTTCCCTTTTACTATGTTTAATGGAGTGGAAATAAAATGGGTAGAATTTCACTCGGTGCATATGAAATTGAGCAGATACCTTGCTTTGCCTTTGAGGTGTGTCTTTTTGGTGAAAATCACAAATTCCACGTGTCCTGGGGAAAAAAGAAAGTCACTCAAAAGATCAGATAGTAGGCAATATTTCTTCCACCACGTGTGGCAAGATTTTTAGGTATGTAATGGGTGGCGATCTCCTCAAGGTTACAGTTTCTAGGATTTCCATTGCGTATATATGGGTTGTTGATTATAGGAGAATCTATAATGTTTCATACATGAAATATAAGTATAGCAATATTAAAATTTTACTATGAACAGAGACCTTGACGTGTTTTCACACCTGACCAGAAGGATATCCCATGTGTACGTTTCACATAATGCAGGATATGTGCCATAATATTCTCATCAAGCCCATCTCATATTTGGTCATAATCATGAGAAAGGCAACATTCTTTCACATAAATACAAAGACACTAAAACTGAAGACTTCTTACATTAGAAGGACATCAGGCAAAGGTCATGCTGAATATTAATGAACTGAAACTTGGGGGAAAAAGGCAAAACAAAACACTAATTTTACATGATGGAAGAAAATTTGATAATTTAAGAAAATAAGGCTCTTTTGTACTGGAAAATACAAAAACTTGTGTCTTAGTGGAATAATGAACACACTGCCATGTGTGGCAAATATGAAGGGGAATCTCAGTTGTTAAACATTCAAACTGTTTAAATCTTATATATTTGGAGTAGTTAGCAGTAATGTCTGTGTTTTATTTTAGTATTTCTTTTTCTTGCTGGAATTTCAGCAATTCTTGAATACATTTACCACAAATTATTGACATCAACTGTTTTAAGAAAAATCAGAAAAAAAAATCTCAATTGTACCTTGTGGGACAAATCAAACTGCAAGCTAACATATGGGTGAGCTGTCAGACTGGCACCAAATATGTTACACTTGGTGAGAGATAGTTCACTAACACTTGGGTCCTGGAGGCAGTTAGGATTGAGTAAATGAAATATATTTTCAAATCTCTTACTGATATCCTTTGTTTCCCCCAAATTAGGATCGCCTCTATTTAAAATCTTGCTGTTTTGTATTCTCTGATTTTCTCACTTATCTGTTGGTTTCTTAGAACTGATTTAGTGTAGTACTTTGCAAAACACTACAATGAAAGTAAGTTTTGGGACGCAATATTGTGCTTTATCTCCAACACTGAGCGTCCTATCTTTTTCATGAGCAGGTCATTTACAACTTATTATAATTAGTTTTTATATTAATATTGTATTCTTTAAANTCTCTTACTGATATCCTTTGTTTCCCCCAAATTAGGATCGCCTCTATTTAAAATCTTGCTGTTTTGTATTCTCTGATTTTCTCACTTATCTGTTGGTTTCTTAGAACTGATTTAGTGTAGTACTTTGCAAAACACTACAATGAAAGTAAGTTTCTTGGGATGAAATATTGTGCTTTATCTCCAACACTGAGCGCCCTTTTTCGTGAGCGGGTCATTTACAACTTATTATAATTAGTTTTTATATTAATATTGTATTCTTTAAATTGTATTATTTATAATATATTTATTACCTTACAGCCACTCATGAATTATAGTATTATGCTATATTTATATAATCTGCAGTAAAATTATTTAGAATTATCAACAGTTTAAAATATTTTAGTTAGATCTCTTTCAGTGAATTGTAACTACAGAAATTTAAGAAAATGTAAGAGAGAAAAATTCACAATACAATTATTTTTCAGAGTTCCTGGTCTCTTAAATATTATTAAAAACACATGATATTGATTGGGTTGAACCACTGCCTAACAGCTATACATGTGAGGTTATGTCATTGATGAAGGGCTACGTAGCAGGAAGGTAAAAGAAAAGGAAGCTGCTGGGTTGTTTTTTCTGGGTGTTAGTGTTTGANATGAATTATAGTATTATGCTATATTTATATAATCTGCAGTAAAATTATTTAGAATTATCAACAGTTTAAAATATTTTAGTTAGATAGATCTCTTTCAGTGAATTCTAACTACAGAAATTTAAGAAAATGTAAGAGAGAAAAATTCACAATACAATTATTTTTCAGAGTTCTTGGTCTCTTAAATATTATTAAAAACACATGATATTGATTGGGTTGAACCACTGCCTAACAGCTATACATGTGAGGTTATGTCATTGATGAAGGGCTATGTAGCAGGAAGGTAAAAGAGAAGGAAGCTGCTGGGTTGTTTTTTCTGGGTGTTAGTGTTTGAACCGAAGGTTACAGACATCAAACTCAGAAAGACATGTTGGATGAGAAATTGCTAACATTGGAACAGCGTGATCAATGTAGTGATTCCCGGTGATTTGGGCATAGGAGAATGCAAAAGAGTCCATCGGGGCAGAATGCAGAAAAGGAATCCAACCATTCACTTTTAGTAAATGGATTTTCTGCATTCCAGTGATTATTGAGTCTCTAAGAATATTGTAGGTAGAGGTGTTCAGGGCATTCAGCTACCATTGAGACCACCACAAAACATTTGGAAGACATTTAGCAGGAAAGACTGATGCCCTTGCAAAAAAGATACCAGTATCAGAGGAATTAGAGAGCTCTAGAAGAAGAAAATATTAGTATCTGTATAAGAAGAGGGCATCTTTTTTTTCTGAATTTAGATCAAGAAGTCTCCAATGGGACACTTGTATATCTGTAAGTTGAAGTAAGTTGCACTAAAAGATTCTCTATTATATAGTTTTTTACAAAGATAAGCTACTTTTTTTCTGAATTTAGATCAAGAAGTCTCCAATGGGACACTTGTATATCTGTATATCTGTAAGTTGAAGTAAGTTGCACTAAAAGATTCTCTATTATATAGTTTTTTACAAAGATAAGCTACTTTTGCTTATCTTTGAACTCTAGAGCAAACATTTTTAACAATGGATTCAGTCTTTGGCTTTTGTCAATTGAATATTCCTGGTAGAAATAGTAAAATAATCTGCACTGTTTTGAAGGACTTTGAGGTCCCTAACTTTAAGTCAGTCCATAATATATTTCTGATTTGGTACTATTTGTAATACAGATTTCTTAAACTTTTTCTCATGTATTTTGTTCTTTCTGTTTTCCTACCAATATATATGCTAANGAGGGAACACAAGCAGGGGGAGTGGGAGAGGAAGAAGCAGGCTCATAGCAGAGGAGCCTGATGTGGGACTCGATCCCGTAACGCCGCGATCACGCCCTGAGCCGAAGGCAGACGCTTAAACGCTGTGCCACCCAGGCGCCCCTAGAGCAAACATTTTTAACAATGGATTCAGTCTTTGGCTTTTGTCAATTGAATATTCCTGGTAGAAATAGTAAAATAATCTGCACTGTTTTGAAGGACTTTGAGGTCTCTAACTTTAAATCAGTCCATAATATATTTCTGATTTGGTACTATTTGTGATACAGATTTCTTAAACTTTTTCTCATGTATTTTGTTCTTTCTGTTTTCCTACCAATATATATGCTAATNAGAGGAATTAGAGAGCTCTAGAAGAAGAAAATATTAGTATCTGTATAAGAAGAGGGCATCTTTTTTTTCTGAATTTAGATCAAGAAGTCTCCAATGGGACACTTGTATATCTGTAAGTTGAAGTAAGTTGCACTAAAAGATTCTCTATTATATAGTTTTTTACAAAGATAAGCTACTTTTGCTTATCTTTGAACTCTAGAGCAAACATTTTTAACAATGGATTCAGTCTTTGGCTTTTGTCAATTGAATATTCCTGGTAGAAATAGTAAAATAATCTGCACTGTTTTGAAGGACTTTGAGGTCTCTAACTTTAAATCAGTCCATAATATATTTCTGATTTGGTACTATTTGTAATACAGATTTCTTAAACTTTTTCTCATGTATTTTGTTCTTTCTGTTTTCCTACCAATATATATGCTAATGTGTTCACATATATTGACAATATGTCTTATCTTGTATTATTGGATTGATTTTTCTTCTTTTTAAAATGTAATTTGAAGGGTGTATATATTTGTAACAGCTTACAATTAAAAAAATGAGGAATGAGAAAGTTATTTAATATGTACACTTTATGACTATGCTGGGCTTTTCATAGTTTTGTAAATCTTGCTTTTCTTTCTGCATCTTTTGTTTGAAGTAACGCTTCTTGGATGTCATAATAATAATGTAAATGAATTCTTTTAAAAAATATTGGAAAGCTTTTCTAGAATAAAACTGATACTGGTATCTTTTTTGCAAGGGCATCAGGCTTTACAATTCATGAGGTATAATTTAGAGATAATAAGATTATGCTATTAACACTTAAAAACAATGAAAAGAGAAAACGCAGAGATTTGAATCCATGAAAAACAGATTATGCAACTACTGATTTTCATTCTCTTTCAAGTTGGGTTCCTCTTCATTTACCTTTTAACAAGAGAATGTTTTTATCAAAGACTGTGCATTTTTATTCTCATAAATCTTTAACAAAAGCATTTGAAGATCTAAATTTGAAACAAGTAAAATTCAAGGTGCTCTGGGAACAAATGAGTTTTTAAAATAGACTATATAAGAAAGCATTATGAAATAACAATGGGATTATAGCATNCTGATACCTTTGCCTTGGTACGTGAGAAATTTCTTTGCCCTGGCCGCTTTCAATACTGTATCCTTGGATCTAATATTTGCGAATTGCACTATGACATGACATGGCGTAGGTTTGTCGTGGTTGAGCTTGGGAGGGGTCCTCTCTGCCTCTTGGGCATGAATGCTTGTTTCCCTGCTAGATTAGGGAAGTTCAAATTGATAGGGTAAATGCAACAAATGGGAAATTTGGGGGGTAAATTAAAAAGTTTTTATTTAAAAATATTGTAATCTGAGTATGCTATGGACAGGCAGCTTGAGAGCATCTCTTTATACAATAACTTGGGTAATTTATGTGAGCGAAATCACAATTCCCAGTATAGCACATTGCGGAAAAACCTAGGGCAGAATTTCCAAAGATATGGTTCAATAGGATATTCTCCATTAAAAAAAGTTTCTCGGGGCACCTGGGTGGCTCAGTTGGTTAGGCGTTTGCCTTCGGCTCATGTCTTGATCCCAGGGTTCTGGGATCCAGG
Source organism: Ailuropoda melanoleuca (assembly GCF_002007445.2). Classification (NCBI taxonomy): domain Eukaryota; kingdom Metazoa; phylum Chordata; class Mammalia; order Carnivora; family Ursidae; genus Ailuropoda; species Ailuropoda melanoleuca. The sequence continues at coordinate 21,758,813 of NC_048235.1, read as the reverse complement.
TCCATGTAGGGCTTTCTGCTCTGCAGGGATCCTGCTTCTCCCTCTCTGCTGCTCCCCCCTGCTTGTGCTCTCCTTCTCTCTCTGTCAAATAAATACATAAAATCTTTAAAAAAATTTTCTCTGCTTAAGTAACTGGGAGGCATTGCAAAATGTATCTCCATATTGAAGTTATTCAATATGTATTAAAGTCTTTAATAAGTAAAAACATTGATATGAATTTACTTTATTCTTTCTCATGGTTTTTGTTGTTCAGTTTTGTTTTGTCCATGTGACTTTGTTGTTTTACACTCTTGCTTATATTTTGTGGAACTAGTGTTTAATGAAACATACATTTGAAAACACTGACTCAGTGTGAGATGTCTGCATTAAGAGACTTATATCCCAGTCCGGTTTTAGGTGAACTTTGCCTATTTCCACAGGCTGGTTCTTTATAGAAAAATTAATTGTAGAAAGAGCACATTTGTAAAACATCCTCACAAAAAATAAAAGGCGTATTATTATAGAAGAAATGAAGGGTCGGTTTGTCTTCTGAACAACTATTTCAATCTAGCATTCACTTCGTTAGATGTTCCAATGCTTTATAATATCATTTAATTACCACTATTTTCCCAGAGAGTTTTCTTCTTCCTAAAATAAATGATGTTATTATGATGGCAAAGCCTTCTGTCTAATATGAGAGACAAAGTTATCACATTTTACTATCATTTGTACTAAATATTTTTATTTATATTTACTTTTAAAAATCCAATGTAATGTACATTTAAAATTTTACAATATATTGCATGTATGTATTTTTTAATTATCTCAATAAAACAAATTTATAAAAGGATATAATATACTATTTAAAAACTTTATTAGAATGTGCATATTTTATTATAACAATAATTTGACTAAAGTGATATTTTAAAATTAAAATGTACAAGATTATATTTTGGGAAGATATGCTTATACATCTTAAAATTATATAGGGACATTAGCTAAACTGATATAAATTATATTGTCGCAGAAAGTGAAGTTACGTGGTCAAAATTCATTTTTTCCTTGTTATCCAAAATATATGGTGGTCATCTCTTTCTTTAGATATAAAATTTCCAGTCTTTTAAAAAGTGTAAAATGTAGTCTATANTAAATTATATTGTCACAGAAAGTGAAGTTACGTGGTCAAAATTCATTTTTTCCTTGTTATCCAAAATATATGGTGGTCATCTCTTTCTTTAGATATAAAATTTCCAGTCTTTTAAAAAGTGTAAAATGTATTCTATATGAGTAAAAATTAAAAATTCATCATGCCTAAAAAATATGTAAGATTTTAAAACAGGAGGTAAAAAAAATAGATAAATAAAACCTAACCAAGAAATAAATGACGTGATTCCAGTACGCTTATAGATAGACACTGTGTTTTTCTGCAAACGAGTCTGGTAATGATGACAAAATGTGGACTTCCATTGATCTTTCCGAAAGTGACATGCTGCTCTTACATTACCCAAAGGAAACTCAGGGTGTGTGTCCTAGATTGCATAAGTTTGGAGCAAGCATAAATACATTCTGAAGAGTTTCCTATACATTTTGAATAATCACAAGGTCATTTCTGTAAAAAGCCTTATATTTGGGTTCGTTCAAGTGGCNTTGGGTTCATTCAAGTGGCCCAATTTTCAAATAGAAATAGAGCGTGTCCTTATTAATGCAGGATGAAAATAAGATGCTTCTAATTGAATTTTCTATAGTCAAGCAATTACAAAGGGAATTCTACTTAAAATTCATTCCAGAAATCCTTTTTATGTTTGGAAAATCCAATCTTTTATTTTGACAAGCAGCTGATTTTGCTGCTGGTGTTCCTGTTTGCAAATAGTAAATTTGCGTGTTTAGGTTAAGGCCATTTTGTTGAATTTCTTGGGTCAAGAAAAATGTCCCAATTACACCTTAATCTGTTTGATAAATGTATTTGCAGGAAAGTGCAGAGAATTAAATGAAAACTTGTAGGTTGCAGATTATTTCTAGCTTAAATATATCTTCAGATTCAGAAATGCCAACCTAGTCAAACAGTGAATAATTAATACTTTAAGCCATGTACTTTTCCTTCTGTTTATTGATTTTTGAGATGATTCTTCTTTTCTGAGGTCATGAAAAACCATACTAATCCAGACACCATGGACTGAGAAGCTAAGCCTGTGGAAATTGCATCACTTAAAGGATATTATGTCACTTTTATTTTCTCAATATATTATTCAGTTTGTTGAAGTCATCATGCAGGTGATCATATTTGGAAATAATGGCTTTGAGAGTTTAATACAAATGATGCATTTTTTTTTCAAATGATGCGTTTTAATGAGAATAATTGCCTTTTATCTTTGACTACTTTTTGGTTATTAATTTCCCTTTAATTTTCAAAATATAATATTAGTTCTTATCATTCACTCACCTTTCTGAACAGTGATTATATANATCCATGAAAAACAGATTATGCAACTACTGATTTTCATTCTCTTTCAAGTTGGGTTCCTCTTCATTTACCTTTTAACAAGAGAATGTTTTTATCAAAGACTGTGCATTTTTATTCTCATAAATCTTTAACAAAAGCATTTGAAGATCTAAATTTGAAACAAGTAAAATCCAAGGTGCTCTGGGAACAAATGAGTTTTTAAAATAGACTATATAAGAAAGCATTATGAAATAACAATGGGATTATAGCATTGCTAGTTCCGTATGTTAATACTGAATATAAAAACGTCACACTTCTCCATATTCTCCATTGCCATAGCCTTAACCCACACACAATCTGAACTCTTGTGAAAGGAGACATGATGATCCGGGTCTAAAACAATTCTTATGTAATACATAATTTTATTCACTTGTCACCAAACCATGTGTCAAATATTTATAAGCAGACATAGAAGCCTCAGTGATTATCAAGAGGCAGTAAGGTAAGGGAATCAGAATTCATGCTGCTCCCCTGTTGGGGGCATATATATTTATAATT